>NC_088979.1:192457933-192773766 GCF_963932015.1 Anas acuta
CACGTGAGGTTTTTAAAGGACCGAAGTAGAAAGTTAAAGGACTGAAGTAGAAAGCTTTGCTATTCCTTGTGTAACTGTGGAAGGAGTAGCACGGTTGCTCTTTGACGACCGGGTAATTCAGGTGTTCAACACCAAATTTTTGGGTTAATGGAGTTGATTAGCATAAAGTGGTAAATGGTGTAATCCAGAAGCTGCTGATGACTGAAAGTGTGATTTATTTAGGTGTGAATACTAAGTAGAATGATGTGTCTTTTAGGGCACACAGGAACAGAATTGTCAAAGGAAAAGCTTTTGGGGATGGAGAACGTAACTGCAAACAGAAGTGTTAGTACTTGGAAGAACTATTTTTCTCTTTTCCCAAATATGACAAGCTCTTTACTTGAGAATTTCTAGAATTATTCGATTATGGCCTCATTTAATTTACAAGATCATAAATTGTAGAAGAGCTGTGGCTCTTACTAGCAGACATTTTAAGGACTCTACTCGTCCTTCAAGGCTGACAAATGCTGGTGTTGTCATTGTGCTGATTACTTAGCAGTGTTCTCGTGTGTGTGACACCAGGCGTGCTTTAGAACTTAGCAAATGCCTGCCAGGTCTGCAGTTGTGGGAACTGAAAGTCTGAGTGATGAGTAGACAGAGCGGCTCTGAAGAAAAGGCCCTGGGGGTATTGGTGGATGAGAAGCTCAACATGAGCTGGCAATGTGTGCTTGCAGCCCAGAAAGCCAACCGTGTCCTGGTTGCAGTGTGGCCAGCAGGGCGAGGGAGGGGATTGTGCCCCTCTGCTCTGTCCTCATGAGACCCCACCTGCAGCCTGCGTTCAGTTCTGGGGCCCCAGCATAAGACATGGACTTGTTAGAGATGGTCCAGAGGAGGGCTGTGAGGATGATGAAGGGGTTGGAGCACCTCTCCTATGAAGGCAGGCTGAGGGAGTTGGGGTTGATCAGCCTGGAGAAGGGCCTTCCACTCTTCCTTCCATAAAGGGGGGCCTACAGGAAAGTTGGGGAGGGACTCTTTGTCAGGGGGTGTAAGGATAGGACAAGGGGGAATGGCTTTAAACTAAAAAAGGGGAGATTTAGATTAGATATAAAGAAGTTCTTCGCTGTGAGGGTGGTGAGGTACTGGGCCAGGCTGCCCAGAGAAGCTGTGGATGCCCCATCCCTGGAGGTGTCCAAGGCCAGGCTGGATGGGGCTTTGGGCAACCTGGGCTGGTAGGAGGTGTCCCAGCCCATAGCAGGGGGTTGGAACTGGGTGGGCTTTAACTGAAACCATTCCATGACCCTATGAAAGTCAGGTGTGCTTTTACAGGGACAGCAAAGGCCACTTAGTGTCATTGTTGTTGGTAAGAACTCAACCGCTCTGTCCAGTGCTTCAGCAGGCAGCTTCTGAGTCTGTTCCAGACCAGGGAGCTGTGAGTGCTTCTGTCTAAGCTCATATGAACTTGTTTAATGTTGCCAGACCTTACCATGAATATTTCTGATGTAGCACTGGAGGTCAGTAATCTTGAATCTGTTTTGAAAAGTTAGAGCACAAAGTCTAGCAGTTTTGAAGAATGAGGTTAAAGAAAAAAGGTTCTTGCCATAAATAGTTCTGTCAGTGCTCTAGTAGGGAGTTAAACGGGTTTTTCCGAGGTCACTTTTTTCCTAGGTCACTTTATAGTTTGGATTAAATGTCTTTTTGGACATCTAAATGAATTATTTTGCTATCATTTCACTTGATTAGATCATACAAAATGCAATCTCCAAGTTGCTGTGCTAAATAACAAATCTCCAATTTTAGAATTAAAAATTTCCTGGCATCCCTTTTGTAAACAGAGGAAATTGCCATGTTTTGTGGCAGGATTTCAGTAATGCATTAAATTGCACGTGTATACAGACTGAGGAAAGTAGTGTTTAAACAAAAATGGTTGACTTTGCATTATAGAGGATACCGTATAGAACATGGAGTAAACGAAGCAGTGAAAGCTTTGCTTTGGGTTGAAGTCTTTTAGCATGTGAATGCTCTTTGTACATACATCAGTGTTGGTTCTTCACCTCATTTTCAAGTGATGCTGACTCCAGACGTAGGTACATATTCTTGCCTAATGTAAATCATCTTTTAAAAACATTTACTATGAAAACATAACTGTATATAGCTGCATTGTAAAAAGGAGGTTAATGCAGCTAATATTTTGATCTCATTGATGGGAGATGGTTCTTTAGGTTTTTGCCTTCAATACTTAAAACCTGTTCAGGAGTATGTAGAACCAAATGGAGAGAAACTTTCGTCTTTGCAAAATTGAAAATAAAATACGTGATTTGAAAGATTTCCCTAGCATACTTCCAGGCTTTTTTTTTTTCTCATGAAAATAGCCTCAAGCTAGCTATTTTTTGCTTTGAGGTCAAGGCCTAAATTAAACAAACATGTCTCCTCAGTTTAAAAAGCCCCATAAACCGTACATCAGTGCCTGCTTCCTAGGACATAAATAGTACCGTGTGTACAGAGTGTGGTGATCCTTGTGTGTTTTGAGAAGACTGCTCCAATATCTGTGAAATACTCTGACACGTACCAAAGGTTTTGCTTTACTGGTGAATCCACGCTTGGGGCTTGTCCTGGGTGCCCATGGGGAGGAAGTAGGGTGCCCAGCTCTCTGGGGATGTTGGCACAGCCCCTGCATGTCCCTGTGCAGCAGCCACACAGGTCATGGTGTGCTTGTCCTCCCTGGGGAGGAAGAAGGGAGAAAGCCACAACCCAGGCTCTTAGTGGCTGCTAAGCCATCCTTGCAAAAACACTTGGCTTTTCAGCATTCACCTGTAAACTCCAACAAGAGCTTTGTCCTGTGTAAATGGAGTCTTATCCGTGGATTTTTAAATGGAAACAAACCAACAAAATAACCCCCATCCCTCAAACACATGTAAAGCTTCATCTTCTGTGTGCCTGTGGAAGAACGGAGTATGGCATTTAGATCAGAAGGCGGTCGGGGTTGTGGCTACCTTTGCATTTTGTTAACTGACTGATTCAGGAGAATTCCTCTAGAAGCATTCTGATATAAATAGTGAATATTTCAGGGGGATATTGTGGGACAAGAAGTGAATTCCTATCTCCGTTTGAATACTGAGACAAACCATAGTTTAGGTTTTGCTCTTTTATAGCTCTCTGGTGAACACAAGTACTAGTGTTGTTTTTTAGGGGATATTGTGGCAGATGCCAGCCCAGCATTTGCTGCTTATTAACATCATGGCAGATTAATGTAGAATCGGATCTATTATGTCTGAGACTAAGATACTAAGCAATGTTAGCAGCGCTCTGACGAGTATGATGGTGTCCTTGGAGGCAGCAGATGTGTATTCCCCATTGATGAGTGCTGACAGTAAGTCCAGCATCTGTCAGCAGCAAGGCAGGCTGAGGTCAGCTTGGAGTATTGAGCTCTGACTGTTCGTGGCTCCGTTTACTGCCACTTGTGTAAAAAATGAAAAATAAACGTGAAATTGTTGTTAACTTATTTAATCAGTATAACAAGCTCATGATTGAGAACTAGCTATTTTAGTCAGCCTTTCTTCTCCAAAATATATGTTATGATAGAATTGCCAAGTTTATTTTTAGTTCGTTTGCTTTATCCCTGCTACAGGGAATAAAGAAAATCTGCAAGCTTGTTAGTTTCAGCTTCTGACTGTGCAACTCTTACTTTTATGTAGGTCTGAGCAGCCTCGTATAACCAAAGATGTAATTTGTTTTCATGCTGAGGACTTCTTAGAGGTAGTTCAGCGAATGCAATTAGACTTGCATGAGCCTCCGCTCTCACAGGTAAGCATGCTGTGAACAGCTAAGTGGGTGTCCTTTGTAAGTTATAAAACAAAGTTTTCATCCTTTTTTCCTTTTTCCTCCAGTGTGTCCAGTGGGTTGATGATGCAAAACTTAATCAGCTGAGAAGGGAAGGCATTCGATATGCCAGAATTCAGTTATTTGACAATGACATTTATTTTATCCCAAGGAATGTTGTGCACCAGTTCAAAACAGTTTCGGCTGTGTGCAGTTTGGCTTGGCACATCCGGCTCAAGCTGTACCATTCGGAGGAAGAACTCTCTCAAAATTCAAGTACTCTTGAAGCAGGGACCTCTGCAGACCCCAAGTCTTCGGTTATCGGACTTCAGACTGACAGCAGAATTTGTATGATCAGCAAAAATACCTCCGAAGACACCAAACTCTCAGATGCTCTGCAGACCAAGTGTCTGCAGCAGGAATTTATGCCGATAAAACACGAACCTATTGCATCTCACCGAATAAAAGAAGAATCCATGAATGTCGATCTTGCTGAAAAGACGGTGGCACCTAATGACATAAGGGGCCAGGCTGTGCAGACTGGATTGGATCGGATTGAATTGGCGACGTTTAAGTTTGAAATGGATTCCAAATTTGAGCCTGCCAACAAGGACTTACAAGGCAAGTTATGCCCTGGAAGCCACATACACCCGGATGATACAAGACAGCATAGTTCATCATATCCAAAACTGCACGGACAAAGAGAAGATGATTTTTTGTGCTAAATTTGTATATATTGTTTTAAATTCCTTTTTAAACTTAATGATGTAATAATGTAAAGATTCATAAATTCTGTGGGGCAAGTTTGTGACTTGCCTTCGCATCTGTTACAGAAAATAGTTATGTAGCTTTGTAACATTCCTCAGTGCCTGTCCATAACTGTGAAGTATCAAAGCACTTAGGGCCAGATGCACTGTAAACACTGCAGGTTTAACATAAAGAAGTCTTTAAATAATTTTGAGTTGTAGGTTTTAGAGTAGAGCTGACATTTAACATATATATTTTTTGTAAGATGAGCCAGAGTTGTTTTTGACAATTCCAGGCTTTTCCATAGAGCTTATTTATACCAATTTTTTCATTTTAAATGTGTCAGCACTGTAGTGTAAATATCTTTTTTAAAGATCTTTTTAGTGTGATTTATACTGAAATGTGAGCCGCTTAATAAAGGTTCATAATAACAGATTGGTTTTATTTTTGGATCTGCAAAAAATAATTCAGTTAAACTGCCTCTCTAAATGGTTTTGCTTCTACCTGCACTGAAGCATAGGATGCCCTTACCCCGTTGTGGCGTGAGGAGCTGTAGCAGCCAGAGGTAGAGTTGAGGCATTCTTTGTAAACCAAGATTAGTCAGGATGCAGAATCAGTCCTCCCTTCACAGGGTTTCCTACAGCTGACCTTTGAAGGCACTCCCCAGACTACTGTCACCAGATGGTAATGTGGAACAGAGGCAAGTGCTACCCGCAGCCTTCCCACGTCAGGGAGTACGGTTGGGTACCGGGGATTCCAGGAGTGCTGCCTGCAACTGCTGGCATCTCTCTGAGCTGGGACGAGGTGGCAAACTCCTTTTCATGCTTACCTCCTCCCCCTGCACAAGCCATGATTAAGAAAGTTCCATTTCACATTTAAAAAAAAAAAACAACAACAAAACAAATGAGTCTAGCAGTTTCCACCTGCTGGTGAGTTACCTGACTAAATTAGGTCAAAGAATGTTTTTAGATGGTTACAACAGCCTCAACTCGAGCAGTGACCTGAAATTCACCGAGGCAAATTTGGATTCGAACTGCTCCGTGTGCTGATAGTGCAAGGCAGTGGTCTGGTAGGAAGATCCCTTGTGAGTCCCAGTTAGGAAGAGTTGTTTCATCAAGGGAATGATAGCGGTGATGGAGTTAAGTGTTCACCTCTCTCTGTTCCTGTGGACCTCCACAGTTCTCCTAGGCCGTGTTCTGAGGGAAGAGGATTTCAAGGCTAGCTAGCATCTGATGTGGTAATGGCAAACACTCTGTAATTTAACTTATTTAATTGTGTGTAACATATTATTGTATAGTTCAAACACATCTGAACGATATTTCTTTTTCAGGTAGCTACAAACAGCAGCAAACTGCCCTGCAGCCTGTCCTTCAACATAGTATTTAAACTTAAAAGCATAAGCCTGGTGTTTCTAAAGCCCTCTGTCTCCATTTTGGGGGGGATTTTTTCCCTACACCTTTCTCAAAGTTGTACATCCTTACATCCTAATTGTCAATATCTGATACACTTGGTGATCACTCTGGCTTCCATTGTAGCAATAGAACAATGTGATTTTTTTTTCCCCAGGTGATGTCTAGTTCAACTTCGAGGCCCTTTTTGTTGCAAATGTTTCTTGTTCCTAGGTTGTTAAAATTCAGATTGTTACTTTGTACTTCTGCCTAAAATCAGCCATTGAACTGATGCGTGCCCTGTTGTGTTTAAATGGAAGATAGGTCTGTTGAGGAATTATTAATTAAATCAACTTTTGAATTGCTAAACATGACTCCTACATAGCCATAATTATGTATTAGAGAAGCAATAGAAACAAATCTCTTGAATGTGGCTAAATCCTACTGCTATTGTCAGTAATGCTGGTGAAGAGGTTACTGCCAGTTCTGCAGCCTCAGGGATCTTGCTTTCCCCTCGCTCCATGAGCAAGCAAAATGGTTCATGTGTGACATGGTAAGTTCCTGCTCCAACCTGTGCAGATGTGAAAAACTAATTGTTTCACGGAAGGGTTTGAGCCTTCCTTATAGAAACGTGGTCTCAGCTCCCACCGTGTTCCCTGGACTATCAGGGAATTGCCACCACAATCCCCTTGGCTTTGTGAGCACACGTATGGTTATGTAGCCTTCTGTTCCCTTTTGTTGTGCCTGCTGGTGAGAGCAGGGAAGAGCTGCAGGCAGTCATTCTCAGCAAGTGTGCAGCTTTTTCAATCTGTTAGTAGGAAGCTGCAGCTTTTTGAAAACCAGCCTTGATAGATCCTGATTTTTTTTTTAAGCTTTTACACACAAATGGACTTAGAGGGGGAAAAAAGTATGCTGGTGATCCATCTGCTCATTATTCATTCTGGTCCAAGTATTTTTTTCAGATTTTAGTAAAATGTATACATCCCACTCGATGGCAGACCACTTTCTGCATCATAGGTGCTGTCTAGACTGAAGAAATGCCTTTGAAAATGGCTTAGCAAATATGACTTTTCACATAAAATTTAATTTCCATTTGACAACCTGCTCAGTGGTCTTGGCTGATACGGCCTTGAACTTCTGCCCAGGTATGTCTTGGTTCTGAAAACTTGCTTCAGCTGCCTGCATTGCATCTTCAACCATTTTTTTTCTTTTTTTTGCATCACTTTCAGAATTTTAAGAGAGACAAGGAGCAGCTCTTACAATTTTTATGCTTTATTTTTGAGACAAACTAGATTCTGGTTTCTAGACACAATTCCTTGTAGACAGGATATGAATAATTCCAACATCACCAATGGCTGTCAAAACTCCCTTTGTATTCCAGGCTGCAGATAGTCTGGGCTGACTGGCAATATGAGCATGTGCTTCTTGGTTTGCTTTAAAAAAACAACACAATTTTTGTCCTCTACCCGTGGTGTATTCATTTTGAGGCGGTCCCTCTTTAGGAGGGAGCACCTCTTCAGAGATGTTCAGCTCACAAACTGTTCATTAGTCTGCCAAAAGTCTTTGCTCTCAAGTGCTCCCGTGCGATAACCTCCCTCCCTGCTGCACACAGCTTTATATTCAGACTTGGGCTTCAGCAATAAATCTTTCATGCCTTCTGATGTACTGAAACTAGTCTTTGCTTGTTGCTTTTTCCCCCTCCTGGATTTCAGCTGTGTATAAATCTTCCCGTTAGCTGGTACTTCGGCTGAAATCTCCAGTGGTTCACTTACCTCTTTTGGCCCTTGTTCTTCTGCAGATTGGAGAAATCTGCTGAAAGCTTATTGCCTGTGCTGCAGTGGTGTTCCAGCTCATGACACGATGTGCACAACTCCAGAAAAGCTTTCCTAAATGCTGGTACCATACCTGTGGGCAGCAAAGAACTGCATTGTTACTACCAATAGCTTTCAAGGTGGTAGCTACTTTATTTTCCTCTTTTAATTACTGGAGCTTTTGCATTTCTCTGGCAACTGACTTCATGTGTTACATACAAGTGTTACTTGGTGTTGTCATCTTCCAGCCCTCCAAATGCCTGCAAATTGACTCTGAAACAGCATTTTCATTACAGGTACTGCTGGCATGCAGATTTTGCCCTTCCTTGTTACTATAGTGAATATTTCAATACATCTTTAATGGAAATATTAATTCTATCTAGTATTAGAAATAAAGTATTATTTCAGAGGGTGATTTAAGTATTCATCTGTGAAAGAGTTTCTTGGTGATAAATAAAATTGATTTTTAAGCAAATACACGTGCACAGTAAATAAGTTGGTGTTGCAAATAATATAGGAAATGGGGAAAAAAAAGAATGCTGTGAAACGGATCAGCAGAAAAGTACAAACTTGGAAAACTGAATGAGTCTTCCAAGAAATACAGGAAAAACATTCTTTGTTGAAAAGTGACTATTTTCTAATATCTGCATGTGAATAAGGGTGCTGAATTGACTGAAAGATCCATGTTTTCTTTATGCTCATTGGCAAAATAAACTGTAGTGGGGTGGTAGATTACCATCTGACCGTAGCAGGATGAAAGCTGTATTCATTCTGACCAAATGATACAAGCAGGCTCTCCAGTGTAATTTCATTCATTTTCTTGTGCTCACATCCTTAGAGAACCTTGTCTTTAGGCAAACCAGCGCCTTTTTGCTAACATTTGTGAATGTGTCCAAGCTGGAAATGGGAAGGACAAATTTTCATTTATTTGTAGTTTGCTGTGAATGGCACTGTTGAAGTTGATTGTGAGTCCCTGTTACTACTTGTTTGTTAAACTAATGCTAATTTAGGTGGACAAAAAGCACTTTAAAAGCTCTGTAATAGGTGATACTGATATTTTGTGCAGATCCCACTGATTTTGCAGCGTACGTGAGAAAATCTGGGCAACTTTGACTCACTAATTTCATTTTCCTTAGAAATACAAACAGCTCTGTGTTGTGTGTGCAGCTTCTCACTCAGAAGCCGTGATTGACTTCACAGTAGCTAGGTTGCTGTCCCTATTATTCATCAGGGATATGGACTCTGCAAACCTCGTGTATTAGTTTCTGGCCACTGTTTTTGCTCTGTAATATGATGCTAATATTTCTTCTGCTTTAGCGCTGTGCTGTATTGAAGTGCCAGGTAAACACTGGTTGTCTTGTGTTCTGGTCATGCTGATAGATTAGCCTGCTGCTGAGGTCATTAGTCCTAAATAGTCCTTTAATATTTGGTGTACAGTTATATCCTGATACAAACATCAATTAAAACAGCAGATAAAACTTCTATTTTTATCAAGTTTTATTTTTCAGTAGCTATTTTGATATGTTCACTTTTACCAATTAACTTCCAGTCCACCTGAATGAAAATGTGATGTTTCGTAGAGTTTAGACTGGTGTTATAAAGACTGCTTTTTGTGGCAGTTTGTTTGAATCTGGTTGCGTTTGGACAAAATGGGGCAGTTAGCTGAGAAAGGTGTCCCATAGTGAGTGTCTCAAGAAGAAGAAAACCTTGCAAATTAGATGCAGGTGTGGAAAATTAATGCCACATGAAGCAGCATTGCTAAAGCTATGGCCTATTTTGACATAGTCACCTTCAGTCAGCCATCAGATTGAAGTTTCCATGTACCAAAGGACTAGAACATCTCATTTATGATTGTTTCTGGCTCTTCTGCTGTCGTTTCACTCTAAATGAAAAGGGTTTTCTTACATTTGCCATTCGGTTGTGATGTTGGTTTGTTGGGAAAGGTAGGCTGAAGAAAACAGCATTGCTGTGTTCTGTTTTTGTCTGCTCTTTATCCAACTTCAGTACAAGGATAATATATTAATATTGAATAATATTGCAGTGTCCAATTGCAGTGGTTCCTTAAGTTGCCTTAATCCACCAAGATCAATGCTTTTCATCATTGGGTGATAGCCTGACCCCTTCTAGGTGTACAGGGCTCCTGTGTGAGACTAACTCCATCCAAAACTTCAGATGATACAGGTACAATAAATGGTACAGACTTGTTTTTTTCTAACTCAGTGCAGAAATTGTGTGGTTATTTTGATCTCTAACTTAGTTTTAAACAAAACAAAGTGTCTCAGCTTTCCATGCCAATAAATATAAAGGATATAGTTCTGGAAATGCAAGTTATTTGGGAGCTTTACTACTGAAAAGCAATGTTACTTGTTCTCAAACTGTAGTGGTGTTAAAATAGATACTACCTAACATTGTTAGAATTCCAAGTTGGTGGGAGTATTAAAATCTCACGTTGATAAATCCATTTGTACCCCCAGTTTTTAACAGAAATCTTTACCCCAACTTTTATATCGGGCAAATGTGAAAATTTCCATGAAGTTACTCTTAAGTTCTGCTTCTGTATTACTCTGCGTATTTGTCAGCAATAGTACTGTTTTCATCTCTTGAGTGATTCTGTAACAGTCCTGTGCTATCTTATTTCTGAATATTGTTGTCCATGCCTACCAGCACACTGAATGCATGTATGCAGATTCTTAAAGCATTTTTAGTTAGTTTGGGATGTCTGTCACACAGCTGTATCTTTCAAGAACAGAAGACTTCATACTCCTGAGATGGTGACGAGTCAAGAAAAGCAATATAAATAATTGAAAAACTTAGTTTCATGACCTCTTACCCATGTGCATTGAGTATTTATTTTCCTGGATCAGACAAAAGTAGATGCTCATCTACAGTGCATGCCAAAGTGTTCAAGCTTGTATGAATGATTTGAACAGAAATAAATGATGTAGAATGTGTATCACCATATATATGCCATCAATATATATATTATACAGATAATATATATTTATCATCAGCATACGATAAATATTTTGTTTCATTTCGTAAGAACAAGCTTTTCACTTGTCTTAACAAATTGGTAGATGGCAAAGCTCTCTCCTCCACACCCCATGTCAAGTGTGAGGTGGATAACTGAGAAAAAAGGTGTTCTCACGTGCATGAGGTCAGTGGGTAGTGACTTCCTCCTGGAGACTGCTTCTGGCAAATCGGTGCAAGCCAGCTCAGCATCAGCTTTCCCTTTTCCTGAAACTATCAAACCTTTTTTTTTTTTTTGGTTTCATTTAATGATGGGTAGGTGAGTCTGTAAATTTAAGAAAAAGCGTGAGAATACTCATTCTGCTTCACAACTGTAAACAGTGCCTTGGAGAATGTGGTAATTGTGAGTAGCTGCAACTTCTGCCACAGCTTCTGAAAAGATCACAGTGGACTACAGCGAAGTCTGTCAAATCTTTCTGAATGGGGTTCTGATATCACAAAAAAGAAGAAGTGATTGTACCAAGGTGTCACAGCAGCAGTTTTAAGTCAAGGTTAAAACTGATGGGACACACCAAATCAAAAGGGATATTCCTCTTACCGAAGTATCTGTAAGAACTGGGCAAGTTCAGTGCTTCCAAGTGGCTGCATCCTAAGAACATCTTCTGATAAGTGAAATTATCTTGTGTAGGACACCAGAAAGAAACCGCTGCTTCAGCACAGTAGTTTATTTCAAGGTCTTTAAGTAAAACTTTCTTTTTTTTCAAAAAAAAAACAAACCCTAAAGCCACCTCCCCACCAAAAACAAAACCATCATACAAACCAACACTGAAATTGTTAATGATAAGGAACAACTAACTACTTAAATTAGAACAACCATCTTCAGTTCTAGTGAACTGGAGCTGCTGAACTTCCAGATAAGAGTTGCATCTGTGAAATAGGTGATCTATTAAAAGGGGCACAGTTGCTATTTGCTGCTCACCTTGCTAATATGCAGTGAAGTCCTAAAGAGGCTAGTTCTTATTCTCCTATCAGCAAAGTTACCACAATTTGTTAATTCCTTCCTCGCTTTGAGTGAGGAAGGCTGTCTTACTCTTCTGAGCAGCATGGGTGGTTTTTGGCATCACGTCAACAAGGCTTTTTTTTTTTTTTCTTTCATATTCTGTGGTATTCCTCAGTTGTGGAGAGACCATAGGTGCTCAGTTTCATGCTTGGTGCTGTGCCATGACAAATCACCATAAGCAAGGCCCTTGTCATTCTGACCCCCTCTCCAATGAAGCCTTACTCAGGCCTGAGCCCACCTCACATTAGCCAAGATGCTTGTTTCATGTTTGCAGCAGCGCTTGTGAAGTGGTAGAGAGGAGTTAGCCTTGAGCAGAGGGGGTCTTCGCAACCCTTTCACTTCTCCATCATCTGTTCAGGCACCCAGTGAACATCTCACAGGAAGTGCAGCTTGCCAGCCGCGGGACGTATGGTGGAGGAGGGCTGGGTTTGGTGTACAGATCAAAGATATTCTCTATGCCCCACATCTAATGTAAGTGCACGGCTGTGTGTTTACATATGCTTTTCTCTCATTTCCTATAGCTACCAGGCCCAAGACCTTGCACCGGGGTGAATGCCCTTCCTCCTCCCCAGTGCCCCCAGCTAATCCTACTCCCAGGTGCTGGTTTAGCTTGAAGTTAACAAAGATGACACAGGAAGCCTGTTCTTCAGTGGGCGAGCGTTGACACCAAACACATAGCAACTGCTGAAGGTTTCTCAGAACTAAGCAGCACCCAGATCTGCCTCCCACAAAGAAATGTTGCTACTAAAGACTGAAAGTGATTTTTTTTTCTATTCTTCTATTTGAAGGAAGAATTCATTTTATCTCCCTGTAAAATTTCATCTCTCTGTAAATTGTGATGCTTGTAAACTGAGACTGAGCACACAGATTTGCTTAGCAGAAGTTGGTGTTGATTTTATTGTAGGTACTTTGCGACTTTTTACAGCTCTTTTAACAGCTAAGGATTAGAGCTGTTTTTTTCTTTGTCATCCCCTGGTTTCCCTGTTAGCAAGGCAGGACAAACAACCACACTGCAGCAGCCTCAACTTAGGTCCTTTCTAAAAACCATTTGGTACCTGAAGTTCTAAATCAAGATCCCTTACCTTAGTCTGGAACAGGCTTTCCTTAAAGTCGCTTCAGTGGTCTCTGACAGCTGCTTCCTATGTTTTTATGTCTGTCTGTGTGATTGAAGAGTAAGCAAAAAATCTACAGTCAAGGACCTTTCCTTTATAAAGGACAGCTCCAGCTGAGTGCAGCTAATTAAAATTTTATGAACAAGACGCTTTGATCTAGTCAGTTCCTGTTACCATCGGCAGTTTTTCCCTGGCTCTTTGCGTTACACACAGGAAATGTAAATGAATCCCTATTTTCAGCAGGCGTGTTCATTATGCCCTAGATGTTAGAACTTGCTATCCTGGCTCCCTGGAGAGCACTTGCAGCCCCCAAACAGGCTTCTCGTTCCAGCTCTTCCCAAAAATTCCTTTTGTTGCACTTGTTACTTGATCAAGTCCATTTGCTCCAAAAAGCCAAGGCTTTACCTCCAGGGCCTTAATACACTACAGCACTAAAACCCATCTTTCTTGTTAAAGCACCACTTTTGCTGGCACGAACACGTTACAGGACCCACCCAGCAGCTTCAGTCTCTTAGAAAAGTGACAACTTTTCACTTGGAAAGTCAATCATAATCACTGTGCTCCCTTTTTCCCCTCTGAATATAAACTTGCTGGCATGGTTCAGTTACTATTTTCTCTAGGTAAATGTACTGTTTGCCTATGTGGCAGCAGTTAAAAAAACACAACTTTCTGCACTGGAAGAGGATTTTCACCATCAAAAAGAAGATGCTGTGTCACTTTATACCTTTTTTGCTCTTGGTGGTAGCTTTCAGTTGTTACTGATTCTTACAGAAAATTTAGCACATCATAGAAAGCAGCCTTACCTGGTTATTTCTTGATGACAGCATAAATAAGAAAACTGAGGGTAATCCGTGTAAGGAAGTGCTACATGCTGCCTGCTCTGGGCTGGAACAGCTGCGGTTCCTTTTGAGATCCACCTGCATGTGAAGAGGTTAAGTTTTATTCTGTGTAACAAAACCACCTTATTAGAACACCTAATGTTGAACAAATACTTTTATTTACAAGAGCATGTATGACCATTTTAAAATAAAATAAAAAAAAAAGGAACAAGTCTACTTTTGGTCTCCAGCCTCGTTTAGATGAAGTCTCCAGAGCATTTCCTTATGTGCTGTTCTAGAGATCACATTTGTGGCAGAGCTAATAATCCAGCAGTTCAGTACCAGTCTCAGGGCTGAACACCCCATACAGCTTAGTCTCTTCGTACATAGAAGATATTATATCCAAGTTCGACCATACCCCCAATAAGCAAGGCCCACAAGGGGATAAATACATAGGCTAGTTTCATCGTGGTGAATTGCTGCAGTTTAGCGCAGAGGGCAAGGCAGAAGGCTAACTTGAGCAGCATTGCGATGAGGTACCAGGCTTTTTTCTTGATGTTCTGTGAGCCGTTGCGAGGGTCAAAGCCAGACTTGCACCGGCCAGCCATTTTTACAATTAACATAACCAGGAGAATAGTATCAAATATCCAGACTGGAATGAAAATGAGGAACCAGTTCCACGGTGCTTTCTCATCCAACTTCAGCACCAGCATGATCAGGAAGAGCAACGTAAAAAGCCATGTCAGTAGTACTCTTTGCGCCAGGGACATTCTCATTTAAACAGCTTTGAGAGGAAGTCTTCCTGTGGTTAGCAACAACCTAAGAACACCAAAAAACAGGGGGGCAGGCATCAGAAGATGTCACAGTATCAACCATGAGGCATAATCTGTAAAGCTGGCCAATTTCTTGCCTTCCCACCCCTTCCACATTAGCTACATGCTCCATGTCCTAGCATTTCTTGCTTAACTCCCATTCCCCTGTGCTGGTTCCACCCACCATCAACACCGAGTGCCCTCAGGCAGCTGCAGAACCCCCCACTCCGTTTGGAACAAGTGATGCTTGGAACCCAAACTAGCTGTCAAACTCATTTAGGGATTTTTGTATTCTGAGAATTTGTTCAGATCTATTTTCCTCCATTACTCATAGTTAATACTTGAAAGTCAAGCTAGCACTTCCCCGTCCATAATAAACAATCACACTAATGTACAAGCCAGCTAACAAGCACAAGTAACAAACTATCTGAAAGACCCTAATGTCTACAGCTGAAGTGACCCGGTCTGAAACTGAGCCAGAAAGCACTACTAACTACTACCTACTATTCAACAACAGCCTTAAAATACTAAAAATTCAGGATAACATTTGCTTTTTTGGCAAGCATCTCAAGTGTACAGACACTGACTGATTCTGCTTCAGCCAAATCATCTTAGTGGCTTGGTAGCGCATTTAAATTTCGATGTAGTCATGACAGAAGAAAAACAGACACAAGTATCTATCTGCCATTACAGTCATAAAAGTTTTTACATGCCTAAATGAAAGACACTGACGATCGCGTCTGCCAGAAGGATTCTGCTACAAGCTTTAAGTACCAACTTTAACGCAGGAAGAATTGTGATCTTATTAATTGCTACAAAGATGGGCAATTGCATGGCAGTGACACAGCGCTAAAACAGGTGCCTTCAACAACTACTTTAAACATTTGAGTTTTTTTTTTTGACAAGTTTGATAAAAATTAATTCTAGAACACCACTGCTTTAGTTCCACTTGAATAAGAACCCGGACTTTGACTGGTTCCAGAGGACAAAGTATTTAGGTCACTTCAGAAGAGCAGCTTGCTTGCAGTGCCCAACTATCACAGGCTGCCAGAAGGGCCGGACCAGCCCTGCCTCCTGCCTTCTCCGTTGTGAGCATCAGCAACCCCACATGATGATGCCTATTCAACTTCCTGATCAGGCAGAAAACTGTTAGCAGTGTTTTCTTTTTAACTTGATTAGAATTTTTTCCCCCAGATGAGCACATTGAACCTGGCTTGTACTCAAACATCACAACCGGATGCAGGGAAGCGGCTGCTGCTGGCTCAGCTGGTTAGGAGGTGCCGCTGGGGGATAACAGATCTGTGCACCTCTAACACCACCCCATAGCTGCAACCTGCCTCTTGATACACAGCTCAACAGCCCTACTGTTTTGTTCAGGCTGGGTCAGATTAGATTTTGAAAAAAGCAGTGGGATTTCTCTTATTGCAGAGATCCAGCCAAGCCTAAACTAATCAAAGCTGGGGTTGCTGTAAGCGCATCTCCTCCCTCTGGCACCTAGGTGACCCCAACCCAGGCCAGTTCCTTGAGCTGAACTAGAATAAAAAAGAAGTTTGGTATTTGTGTAGTTTACTTCTCAGTGTCTCTGTTCTGTTTGGATTGCCACAAGGTCTGAGGAAAGGCAGTTACTGGAGAGGTGGAACCGAGACCCCATCCTCATTGGAGGGGTGGAGCTGAGCAGTGACCTTTGCACAGGAGTTAATTGCTATTAAGCTGAAAAATTAGAAGGAAGTTTAGATAGCATTGCTCTTTTCTCACCGTAGGAACACACCTAAACCAGCTGGCAGAGAGGATTACAGAACAATTACTATGACCCGCTTTAAGCATTTCCTGCACTTTGATAACATTTCCAGTACCCTCAAGTAAAAGTTTGTGGCTACAGTAAAGACAGCGGTGACCCGAATCTGTTTCAGCAATCCTTTCATCAAAACATTCCAGAAAAAGTTCTAGCAATCATTGCTACAGATAGTACATGAAGGAGAATCTCTCATTAGCAGACTGGAGAAAGGAGAAACCAAAGAAACAGGCTGGAAACTTGTGCCTGGAAAGAATTCAACACTCTCAGAAGTATCAAGTGATCGACACTCAAAGAAGGGGCTATCAGCTGTCTCTGGGGAAAAATGAAAGCTACTGATGATGTATTAGATGGGGCTACTCAATTTGAAGGTTGCTCACTTCATGAGAGGATTTTCAATTTTCTTAGTTGTTCAGAACACTTAATAACACAACTTTAAAAAGCACAGACAAAAACCTCAGCAGGGGATGTTATATTGCCTTTCCCTGACCTAATCAGGAGACGCACCTGCTCAATGGGACAGGAACTGCAAGGCTCCATTCAATTCTACGTTCTGAGGATGCAAACTCAAAAAATCCAAGGGTACTTTTGAGGTCTTATAGCCCTGTACCCCAAGTACAGGAAGCTAGAAAACTACAAACTGACAGCTGGGGATGCAGCTGGCGTAGCGATGAAGGTCTGATCACACAGAGCACTTGACCACGTTTTGCTGGCCAAGCAGAAGGGGATGTGCGGGCTCCCAGCTGGAGGCAGCCATCCCAAGAAGCCGTTCGCGTTGGGAGAGGGATGCAAATTTGGTACAAGCCTGAACCAGTTCTTCTGTGAAGAAGCAATGTCAAAGGCAGGGTGCAGAACTAAAAAAGCTGTCAGCTCCTTACAGGCCTCCTGTAATTAGCAGCAAGTGGAGTTTTATCAGTAATGAGGAGCACGGCCCCAGCACCGTTACCGACCTCGGCGGGATGCTCCAGACAACCAGAACGCCCCAGGAGCTAATTAGAGCCCCTTCTGAAGGGAAAAACAAAGCAGAGGAGCTAACCAAGTGCTCAGCCCTACAGTAACAGCTGACTGACAAGCTTAAACATAAGCCTTGCCTGGTGCTTGACTAACTTCAGGAGGGGGGAGCCCAATTACACAGCGCTGCAGGTTAATTACGGGATGCACTGAGTGGTCTGCAGGGGAACCGAACCCGGGAACGGCCCCGGGGGCCCTCAGAGCCCTTCTGCTGCTCGGCTGCGCCCCATTTTCCCTCTTATTTCCCAATTTCTCTTTTGTTTTCCACCCTATTTTCTCCCATCTCCCTCTTTTCTCCCCTACTTTCCTTACTTTCCCTTTACTTTCCCCTTTTCCCCCTCTATTATCCCCATTTCCCCTCTTTTTTCCCCCTATTTTTCCCTACTTCTCCACTTTATCCATCTATTTTCCCCTTTTCTCTCTATTTTCCCCACTTCCTCTCCTATTTTCCTCATGTTCCCTCTATTCTTCCTCATCTCTGCCCTTATTTCCCCCTTTTTCCCCAATTTCCCTCATTCTTCCCCCTATTTTCCCCATTTCCCCCCTACTTCCCTCCTATTTTCCCCTTTACCCCTCTATTTTCCCCCATATACCCCTCTATTTTCCCTCATTTCCCCCGTACTTCCCCCATTTCCCCCCTATTTTTTCACTATTTTCCCTTATTTCCCCCGTTTCCCGCCTCTCCCCTCAGACCCCTCACAGGGCGCCCCCCCGCCCCGGGGTCCCCCCGGCACCTACCGCAGGGGCAGGGCCCGTCGCAGCCCGACCCGTCCCGTCCCGGCCGGGCCCCGCAGGCCGCACGCAGCTCCGCGCAGCGTCCCGCCCCGCCATTGGGCAGCGCGCACGCTCATCACGCCTCCCCGCGCTGTCATTGGACCGCTCGACATAGAGCCCGCCTCCCGCCACTCTGTTTGCGGACAGGCCCGTCACGGCGGCGCTGCCCGCTCGCGGTTGGCTGCGCCTCTCCTTTCATCCCGCCTCCCTCCCTCCTCCTCACCTCCCATTCGTCCTTTCCCCTGCCTATCACCCCACACCATCACGAACCGCCCATCAACCACAACCCCACCCACCCCCTTTTCTGATTGGACAGCACCGCCGCCACTCACTCCCCCCGGAGTGGGCGGGGACTGCACGGCTGAGGTGCCGCGGCCCCGCCCCCTCCGCGGCGCGCGCCTCGCTCCCCCCCGCCCCCCACAGCTGTTGCCTCCTCTCAGTCTCGCGCTCCCCGCGCTGCCGTTGGCGGAGCCGAGCGGACCCGAACCGGACCCGAGCGGTGCCGGACGGAGCCGAACGGACCCGAAGGGACCCGAAGGGAGCCGAGCGGAGCCGAGCGGTGCCGAGGCGCGGCGCCGGGCAGGCGGTAAGCTCGGGACCCCCCCCCCCAAATCCCCTCAGCCTCAGGGGGGAGCCGCGGCCGCCTCCTTCGCCCGGGGGGGCCGTGATGGGACCGGGGTGGGATGGGGAAAGGGGCTGGGGAAGGGCCCGACCCCGTGGCCCCTCAGCGGGGGCCCGCACGGCGGCGGTGGGTTGAGGCCCGCGGCCTCCCCCGGCCCGGCCCGGCCGTGAGGGGAGGGTGGCGGTGGGGGGGGGAGGGCGGGCTCAGCCCCCTCAGCCCCTCGCCCCCCTCAGCCCCTCAATTCCGGCCCCTCCATCCCAGCCCCCCTCCCCTCGGCTGCCTTTCGGCCCCTTCCCTCTCCCCCCCTGCCCTTTTTATTACCCTTTTATTCCCCCCCTCCTCCCTTCGCCCCTCACGCCGTGCCCGCCTTTCCCTGGGAGCCCAACGCCTGGGCTGTGCCTCAGCGTTTCCCTCCGTCGTGTTGTTTCCTGCTAAGTTCTTCACTTGCTATTTATTTATTTATTAATATTTTTTTTTTCCTGTGAGAAACAAAGGCGAGAGCGCTGGGGGGGATGGTTACAGGTAGCAGAGCCCTCCAGGTGTTGGCTGCTTTTGCCCTGCGCACACCCCGAGCGTGCACAGCTCCAGTGCATCGGGTGAAGCAACACTCAGAGCCCTCAGCCTTAAGCCCTGTGCTCGTCCCTCCATCCTTTACAGCCTTTACACACCGCTGGTCGCTTGAGAAGCCACGCCACCACCTTGTTTCGTTCCAAATCTGCCAGCGTCTTGCCCATCTGCAACATAATTAACCGAAGAAAGTAATTAATTGGAAAACCCGACTTGTTGCAAGGGCGTTAATTAAAGTTCTGACATTCTTCCCGATGAAACGGCCCCGCAGCAAACGCAGCTCGTGCCGGGGTTTGGGCGCACCACGTCTCTAATAGGAATGGTGTGTGTCATCGGTAATTTGCCCACTTACATCTTCCTGTTGATGCTGATAAACAGCTGGCAGTGTCTGTTTTATCAGGGAGAAGTGCAGTGCTTGAAATAACCTGCTAATCCTTGCCAGGCAGCCCCGGTGTCTTGGGCCGTGGTTAGGACGGTCGCTCGGTGGCAGGAGGACACGTTCCTGTCGCGTGCGGCTTGGTGCGAGGTGATTTTGTTTTGCTGGGGTTGGAGGCTAAAAGCATTTAGCGAGTAAAGCTCTGGGTTATAAATAGCTCTGTGGATTTGGCTATTTCTGGAGCTTGGAAGGTTTTAGCCATCTACTTTGATTTGCTTCTTCCTTTGTGACTCCCTGGGAAAGATAATCCTTTTCTGAGAAGCCTTATTTTTGTTCTAGTAAGGTGTTTACGAGCTGATGTACGTACGCACATCATACTTCTGTCACTTCTGATGGTTTTTTCTCCCCCCAGAGCTCTCCTGCACAGTATTCGCAAACAATTTTCATTTCTGCCAGCGAAGGTTGAGAGCAGTGCTTGGGAGCGGTGTGTTTAAGGTCCTGATCCCCTTTTAAAGAGGAACATTTATGCAGTTGGATTTTCTGTTGCTATGTTTTGGTGCCAACGTATGTTTGTGTTCTGGGTATAAATATTAGAAAGGGCAAAATAGACTCTGAGTCATCTGAAACAGAATTTGGAAACCTGCTTGGTTGAATCCAGTGTTTGCAGTAGGATGTTTTTCCTCTCTCATTACATGGAATGAGACGGGCGAGTCAGTTCTCCCGGAGCAGTTGGCTCATCTCGCCCCGACGTTCAGCCCAGCTGCACCCACGGCTGCCCAAATAGCGGTGTGGGTTCTGGGAGAGCTTCAGAGCGAGACACAGGTTCTTGCTGTACTTTGAGGAGCGTGTGGACGAGGTGAAGAGGCTTTGGTGGCTGTGTGGGAGCAGGTTGGTGGCTGCGGCGGCTCCTGCAGCTGAGCAGTGCTGTTCCCGTTGTAGCTGGCAGGGGTCACTGGAAAGCAGTGGACATCAGTTCTGTCCCAGGTCTCCCCAGGTGTGTATGCTCTCTTCCCGTGCCTTTTCTAAGATCGTGTCTTACTCCTTGTAGTAGAAACGTTGTGAAAGAACTAGGTATCATTTATTTTCCTTTTCTCAGGTCTCTCATGAGTGAGTGTGATGACATTCACAGGTGGTTTGGGGTCTTTGAGGGAGTTGTGTCTGTAACAAATGGCATGCTCTGCAGATTCAGGACCTGAGTTTGCATACATTTTTGGCTGGGCTTTTCTAAGGGCACAAGACCTCTGCAACTATTTTCTTTGTTGGTCTTCTGCTGTTTGAATGCCTCCTTTAGTCTGTCAGATGGCACTACCAAATTTAAGGGCAACTGAAAGACATTAAGTGCCTGCAGAGTGACAAGTTTTTGTGAAACTCTTGGCAAGTGTTGACCCAAAGTAACATTCCCACCAGGAGACAGAGGTTACGTGGTGCTTCAGGACTGGAGTGGCTTCTGGTTGCACACCGAGCTGGGCAGCAGGTGGGGTGGAGCTGCTGGGATGCTTGTTAGCAGCAACAGCCACAGATCAGTCACTGCTTCTGCCCAAAGAACAGTGCAGCCCTGCTTGTTTTTTTATTATTATTTTTTTTAAAACGTTATTTTCTGTTTTATGAAGGAAGCAAAGCTCTTGGGATACCTGTGCTGGAGTGCTGCTCGTCCTGCCTGTCCAAAGACAGCTGGCCACCACTAACTCTGCAATAGTGGTCAAAAAGGAGCGGCTTTGGAAGCGTTCAGCGTCACGTTTCCTTCTTTGAGTTTGTTGTGCTGCTGCTTGTAAAGGTCTGTGGAAGTGGGTGCAGGGGAAACAGTTAACTACGTGAAGAAATGAACCTCAGATTTGTGAAAGCAATGCAAAAAGCATAATAAATTGCCTATAAGGGAATCCTAGTTGCAATCCCTAGTTATAATGAGGGTTATAATGCATTGCTGTGTCGTGCTGGGGAATGTTTTACATGTAAACAGAACAATTTAGGTTGAAAGGGGTCTCTGGAAGTCACGTACCGTGTCCAAACTTGGAAGCAGGGCCAGCTGCAAAGTCGGAGCAACCAGGTGTGCATATATACAGACAGCCATGATGTTATCAAGAAATCTGGAAATGTAGATTCATTTATTTTTAGTCAAGGGAAGGGTGTCAGAGAGTTCATAGAACTGTTCTCTCATTTCTTAATTTAAGTGTGCCACGGGGGTTTCCTGAAATTCACTGTCACTGGGACCGCTGTTTAAGCGAGAGATGTGCTGTTCCGGCTTTATTCTCGTATCACTTGGCGTGGTCGTGGTAGACACGTTCCCGTGGGTCGGGATGACACGCTGCCTGGACTGACTCCAAGCGTTGGGCTGAACTTCTGTTTCTGCAAATAAATTTGTTGTTCTTAATGATAAAATTGCCAGGTGGGAGAAGAAACGAAAACCGTACAGCATCAGAGACGAAGTCAGGCGTGCCTTGTGCTTTGGGAGCTGGCCAGTGCCGGATACTTTTTGGGGTTAGGTGCTTGGCAGATGCCAGCCCTAAGACAGCTGAACAGTGCTTGGCAGTCAGCTCTCTTAAGGCACAGCTTGGTTTGGTTTGGTTGTTGCTCGTGCTCTTCCCTTGGCATTTGCAGCTGGCTGCTGTGGGGTCGGGTTGGGACCAACACTTGTATGGCCAAGTTGACCTTGGTGATCTCTCAGGTTGTTGTGTTCCAGGCTGTGAAACTCAAGGTTCCTTCAGCCGTGTGTGTTATTTTTTCCTCAGCGTTGTTTTGTGCTTAAATAACTGCTTTCTGCTTGAATCTGAGTAAAGCCCTTGGCTTCAGTGACTTCCTGTGGCAGTGGATTTGACAGCCTGATTGTGTTGCAACATAAAATTTCTCTGTTAAAAGTTTGGCTTTGCTTTACTTCCAGCTCAGACTCAAGTTCCCTGAATTATCAGAAGCTGTTATTTTCTTTACTCTATTTTCCTGTGTATTTATTAAGGTCTTACTTAATCTATAAGTCCTTAATTTTCCGTTCATATGTGCCTGTCTCAACAGGGGACTTTTAAAAGTGTTCAGTAACTCGTAGCCCTTCTCAGAGTGTCCCCTTCTCTCCCCCCAGTATTTCAGTATTCTTCCTCAAATAAAATACGTACATTTCTGGTCAGGTTGCTCAGCTAGTTGCCAGCAGCACCCTGGTATTTTCCTTGCCTTTCCTCGTCTCTTCAGGTGTCTGTGGTCTTCTGACTGTAGTGTGTTGAATGGAAGAGCTCGCAGAGCCACCTCGTCTCCTTCCCAGATCTGAGATTGCTGATTTTAAGGTCGTGTGGTGCAGGTAGTCCACTTCTCACCTGTCTTACAGATCAAATGTGCACTGTCGATACTAAATTCTGTTCTGATGCTGCCTATTCATTGGTAAAGTCGATCCATCTTAAGCTTTGCTAACGTAAGATGAGTTGGCACTTGGAAATGTTACTTCTTCGGTTCTCCTTTTCTTCTCCAATGCACGAGAGATTTGTGAGCATTGCTGGGCTATTTACAGCAGCTCGAGGTTTGCAATTATAGGCCAAGCTCCCTCAATTTAAGGACCTGGTGCTTCATTAAAGTGCTTGGCTGCTGGTCTAGGTAGGGGCAGGAGTGTAGGGTGACAGCCTGAGTTGGTCCCGGTTAACTTTGCTCAGAAAAGGTGATCCCTACATGGGAAGGGTGTGGGTGGAGACCTGTCTTGGGGTATTTTAAATGGCTTCAACACCCCCTGGGCCCCGCTGACCTCCTCTGTTGGCTCCTGGAGCACCCTGAGTGTCTTCAACAAGCGCTTCCTCCCTCTGGAGGCTCCCCTGCCAGAGCTTGGGCAGCCAGAGGAACGTGGGGCATCCCCAGCTAACGTCAGCTGTCAGCACCTGCTGCAGCAGTATGATGGATGTCTTGGCATGCCGGTCCCACAGAGGTCTCGTGGTTGGATTTCGTGTGAAGCTGGAGGTCCTGCAGTGCTCTCATCCTGCTGCTTTACCTGGAAACCTCAAGGAGCGAGCTGCTGGGGCATGCAGGACAGGACACTGCCTGCCTGTCTCTGTCGCTGCTGCACAGTCTGACACAAGTGAGTTAGGGGAGCATCAAGACTAGGAGGACTTGGTGTGAGTGTAGTTTTACTCGGCCTGGGTGCTGCTGTTAATCCTCATTATCCAAGCAGCCCATGGCAGCGAAGAACGTTGACCTCAAAATCGTGTTCAGTTTCCTGGCTGCTTTTTAAGCCGCGGCAGCGGTCGCTTTTCACACACAGCAGGCTATTCACAAGTCCTGGCCGCCCTTCCAAAGGCTCTTTGAAAGCCTGCGTCTGCTTTATCGCTTGCTCTGGTTTATCAGCGAGTTTGACATGTTCAAAAATGCTGATAGACGAAGACGTGAGCTTCCTTTGCAGAAAGGGCCCTGATTACCCCTATCAGATAGGCTTTCAGGCAGGCTGCTGTTCCATTTTTAATGACGGTTCTGAGGAGTGTGCCAGATACACGTGTAGGGCTTGTTATTCAGAAGTCCCTTGCTTGGAGCACTTGGAGACTTCTTAAAAAATAGAGTCTCAGCGTTTGCTACTGTATTGCTCTAGAAGGGTGGCTGCTCTGAGGGACTGCTGCGTCTGACAGCTCAGCCACTGGGTGCCTGAGCTGCTTCAGAAACTTGCCAGCTTGCTATTTGGAGAGCATGATGTCAAATCGCCCATTCAGGAGCGGTTTCTGACTTCCTGACTGTGCTCCTCAAGAAGCCGCAGCTCTGCCTTGCATTGCCTGGTGACAGCTAAACACAGCTCGCTGAAGAGCAGCAGATATTTCCAGTGAGTAAGGTTTCTCGCAGGAAATCGCCGGGGTACTTGGAACCACGAGGAGGAGAGCGGCAGCACTGCATTTCATTTCAAGGTGGCCACTGTATATTGGATTTTTTTTCAGCATTTCTTTGGGGTATTTCTCCTTGTAAGACTGCAAATGTAGGGTATAACAGGATAACAGGGTATATACATGTATATCCTATGTCTGCATGCAATATTCACTACAAACCCAGGAATTAAAAAGAGCAGAACTTGCCATCAGCTGTGTGCTGTTTAATTACTTTTTTAAAGATGTGACATTTTTAGAAGTGCCTTGTAGATCTAGGATGCTGACAGCAATTACTGCGTTTGGAATGACAGCAATTCTGTAACTAGCATCTCTTATAAGAGGCAAAATTACCTTGATTTTAATCCCCTTTACAGGCTTGAATTTTCTCCCCTTATTAAACAGCAGAGCGTGATTGAATATTGGGAACATTTTGCTATTGAATATGCACTGCGCCAAGCTCAGAAGCAAGTTCTGGGAGATGTAGGTCCTGACTGCTCAGCGCAGAGCCCTTCTCCAGCACTTTTGTGAATGAGGTAGCTATGAAATCATGCCATGGCATTTCAAAGGGAGCCCTGAAAAGAAAGCAGTTATGTAACAGAATGAGGAAACTTGCACAGACCTTGAGGCTGAGGCAGAGATCCCAGAAATGGCTGCAGGAGCCGCAGCAACTGCACACGATGTTCTTTTCCCACAACCTGAAATAAATCTCAGGAACCCCGATGCTCAACACTTTGCTACTATTTCCCAGACAGTTGTGTAATTCACTGGCAACACAGTTTTTCCCAGGGAGACAGTCATTCCCTGCGCTGTTCTCTTGTTAGTTTGCCCTTCAGATGTCGGAGCTGTTAGTTGTGGAAGTGGTGATGGCTACGTCCAGCCTCCTTTCTATCCAGATTTGTTGTTGTTGCTGGCCTGATAAAATCCTACAGCAACCAAGCTTCCCAAACGAATATCTCAGGATGTTCGATGCTTTTTTTTTTTTTTTCCCTTTTTTTTCCCTTTTAAATTTAGACAGAGTGAAGAACAGGGCTTGAGAATTCAGCCCATGAACAATCTCTGAAGAATGCCAGTATCCAAATTTAGCAGGCTTGGTGTTCTTTCTGGAAAGCAAGTATGTTAATTCCTTTTTATTTACAAGCTACCATGCTGTTCCTTTGGGAACCCAAGTATGTTAATTCCTTTCTGTTTGCAAACTATCCTGCAAGGCAGCGACTTGGGGGGCCTCGGCTGGCATGGTGGCAAGAGTATTTTCCTGCTGGCTGCTAGATAAAGTCCTTAGGTTAGCAGTATCTGATTTTTTTTTTCCTTCTTCCTCGTCCCTTTGTCTGGTCCACATTTTGTTAAGGTTAGCTGAAAGCAACGTGGTAACACTTCCTCCAAAAGGTGTGACAAGTTTCTCATTTGCTTCCGTACCATTTGCAATTCTGAAATGCTGTTTTGAGGAGAGCGCTGCATAGATGAAGTGCTTGAACAGAACACTGAGAGCATTATATGGCGTTTGATGTTCCTTTTAGAAAGGGAAGTGTGGGTTTAATGATTTATTTGTAATGCACATGAAAAGAAAGTGTCATTTGAAATACTGCTTCAGGGATTTAAGCCTCTTGATAGTGGCACAGCCCCCAGGATCTGAGTGCAGGAAGGAGACTCCTGGCGAGTGGCAGCTGTGTGTCTGCTGGGTCCTTCTCTTGTGACATAAGAAGTTTTCAGTCAGTAGTGGATGAATAATGTCACTAGGGCTTCTGTTCACTGTGCTTCTTAACTTCAAATATCACAAAATGACAACAGCCTGATGATAACGTTAGCTTCTCAGCATGAGCGGAGAGGGACCTGCACGTTTTGACTCAACGGTTGGATGGTGTCCTGACCGTTCAGGTTAGCACTGTTGTAAAGGAAGGAGGCTCCTTGAAACACTTGGTGGTTCACAGTGTTACATGCAGGAAAAACAACTATTTTCCATTGATGCCTTGTCCATGTTGTATTTTTAATGGTGTTCTTTTGCTCGTTGACACTGCTTAATCTTGTGTAGTCTTCCAGTATTTGTAAGTCATTGTTTTGGCCTTTGTTAGTCTGAGGACCACAGCTTTATTCTGAACTTCTTTCAGACTTCACATAGATTTTGTTTGCTGTAGGCTGTCATTTAGAAAGGTTTGCATTTATGTCTGGCCTTGGACTCCAGAACATTTTGGATATGAGTAAAGTTTTAAATATACTTATTTTGAATTTATTTAAGTGTATAGTGTAGTATCTAATCCCGTTTTAAATATTGTGTGCTGCTTGGCTGAGCATTTAAATAGCTGAAGACATCTAAATATGCGTTTTGGTAGCTTTTGAAGAAATTGCTCACTTGATTGCAAGGTGTAGCGTGTACTTATTTAAAGTGGAATGTAATTATGCTGTGAAATGGAAAAGAAACAGCTAAGAAACATCTGAATAAGGATCAACAAAGCAAGGTAGTCACCTGTTTTTAGTTTTAAGCAAGTAGGAATTTCATCAAAGGCTATTGCTTGTTATTCATAACATTAACAGTGAGTTTGATGGAATTGTAAGGAATGGCTGGGTTAAATGTTGCAGAGACTGTTGGGATCAAGCTGTGATACCTGTGTGTTCCCTCTTATCTCTGAAGTTGGCAGTATCCTTAATGCTGCTTTTAAGTCTCCAACCAGTTAAGATGAAGCTAATCTTGCTGCAGTGGCTCTGCACAAGATGTGCAAAAGCTGCTCCTTGCCCCAGGGCGTGCATTTGCCATACAAGTGAAACAAACGGGTAGGTGTGGGGAGGATGGGTGGAGGGCAAGGCAGAAGAATAGCAGTGCTCTGGTGGGGCTGCAGATGTGTATCAGCTGCTTGGCTTTGCTCATTCTGCCCGTTTGGTATGGATGAGCCTCAGAGCCCAGCCTGCAGGGTCTGCCTTCAGGATCGATGCCATACAGACTGTCAGCTGAATAAAATAGCAATTCACAAGGAATGTGCAGAGTCCTGAAATGGTCTCCGTCTCCTGTCGGTGTGCGGTGAGCTGTGGGCAGATGCGCAGAGTCAGAGCCGGGGCAGCAGCTTAAACGCCTTCAATTGTTGCCATCAGTTTCTCATCCAGATATGTTACCTTCAGGCCAAACGGATCAAACTCATTATGTTGTCTTGAAAATATGAAAAAAGAGACAAATCCCAGCCTCGTCAAGCAGAAACAGCGTCTGGAAATAATTGAATGCATTTTGTCATCTTTTGTTTCAGTGCTGCATCAGAAAGTGTCGTGTATCTCCTGAGGAAGGATGTGATATTTCCTGGTAGAGGCTTTTTTACTTAGCACGCCAGTCGCTGTGAGGCTCGTGAGAGACATCAGTCCTATGATCTTGTGATATCTTCTTGGCAACTGTGTGCTGTGGAGTTCAATAGTGCGTTAAATAACGCTACACTGGGCTGCGTGAGGGGCTTAATGGAGAGTTCTTTAAAAATATGAAAACTGTGTAATCTAAGTAACAGGTTTGTTGAAAGGAATCAAATAAAACAAGTATAATAAAGTAGTTTTATTACGGTTTTGTGATGTAACTGTTTCTTGAGGCAAAGGGGTTTTGGGGGAGCTGGAGAGCTGCTGCAAAAAAAGGGTTGCTGCCTTGAAAATGCCTTGGCTGCTCTCAGCCATATTTGCTGCAGCTGGAAGTGTGGGATGCAGCAGGCAGTGCTGGTTTCCTGAGCACTCACTGATTTGTAGAGGGGAAGATGAAGTTAATGTATCTCTTGAGGTAAAGCTTCCTGTGCAAGCTAAACGGTTCTTTCAATTGCTGCTGATAATGAGCTTTTCTTTGCCTGTAATTACAGTGGTAGGAAGCAGGTTATGTTGGATGTGGGAGGGCAGGTTGCTGTAGGAGAAACGAGAAGGAATTAAAGATCCTCTAAGTCAATGAGTTCACAAGGGAGGGGAAGATGAGGGCAGCAGGTGAGATCAAAATCTGTAAGGGATTCTTCATCTGTAGATTCTTCCACAAGCAGTGGGGCGGCCTTCGTGGGAGCTGTGCACAGATTGGTCATGTTATGTGCAGCAGTTACGGGTGTTTGAGGGCTTTGCTTTGAATCTGTAGTCCAGTGTAGTCAATTATTTTTATATTTAGGTTTATCTGAATGCTTGCAAGTAAGAAAAGAAATCCTATTTTAACCTTTGTGTGGGTGAGAAAGAAGGGTAAGCGGTCTGCAGTATACCAGGTTAGGCTCTGTTTTTAGTGACAGCAATATTTTTATCTTCATAGTGCCAATAAATTCTTAATCCCTGATAGTTGCTCTTAGTTAACCTGCTACTATTGTCAGAAACAGGTGGCTCAGAAACCCGGTTGCAGGTCTTGACACAAGTCGTGGCGTCCAGCTTTAGCTGACTTGCTGCGGCTTGCATGATGGTATGACCTCAGGGGGAAAATCACACGCTTCTCCTTGCTCATTTGCACCACGAGTCAGTGTGCTGAGAATTCTGAAATACATAAGAGGCTCTCTAAGCTCTGTCAGAGATGTTTCTTTTTATTGGGGTGTAATCTTCAAAAATTTATGAAGGATTTTGGAGTTCTGCTGTTAAGAATCTTAACGATAGTACCTTTGGGGCATTTGGTTTCTTTAAAAAAGCTTTGTGAAAGATAGAAACATACCGTGTTATGTTTCTTAGGGATTGCCAGGAGCAGGTATAAAATCAATCTATTTGTTGCAGGTCCATTCTGCAGTGTTTATAGTACGTATTCCAACTCAAAATACAGTCTCTCTTAAAGTAACACACTGTGTAAAGTAAGAGAACATCCACACGAGTCAGGGAGGACTGAATAAACTGGCTTCAGTGCAGAACCGAGTCTTCCCAAGGGTCTCCACCCCTTTCCAAGACGTGCTTGGAAGGCTGGGAGCATTGATGGGGCTTTTGTAGATGGAGCATTACTTGTGGTGTTCATGCAGACAGCTGTATAGGTAGTCTCATCGCTCCTTTTTCTTTCTTTCTTTCCCCATAACTTTAATCTCTCCCTGTAAAAATTGCCTACAAATTTAACAATTGCTGTTTCCTTTTCCTGAAGAAATGCAAAGTGCAATAGTACTGTTGACATTGTATGATGCGATCAGAAGCATCTTTATTCATATTTTTTGTTGAGAGTGTCAGATCCTACAAGAATTCTTGTTGCATAGTTTGGGGGCTAAACTACCACTATTTCTCCTCCTCCTCCGTTTCCTCCTCCCCCTGTTCTGTATCAAACCAAAATGCTGTTTGATAGCATTGTCATTAGTTTCAATGTTTTAAAAAAACCCTTTTGCTTGTTACCAATAAACAAAAATACCACTCTTGTTTTCTTCTTTTGACTTTGCTTTAGGGTACCGTGTTTATTTTGCAACCAGCAGGGTTATTTTTATGATCAGCCCTGCCTTTTTCTCTAAAAAATACCTAATGGTGTGCATGAAATTTTCTGGCATTTTGTAACATGTTTATTTCTTGACTTCAGATTTTTTGTTGTGGTAATAACTATGGATTGCTTAACTGATCAGAAAAGAAGAGGGGAAGTGCTGCTTTTAATAAAACTCTGAGATTGTCCTGTGATAAGGAAGCTCAGTCTGTGTGCCACTTGTGCCGTACTGGAGATGAAGGACAAAACTGAGGCTTCTCTTGTCCTGTAGCAGCAGATTCACAGCTCTCAGTTTTCTTAGAGGGAAGAAAACACAGCTAACTCTTACTTACTAAAATAGAAATGAGGCAACGTGTAAAGTAATTGTAGCTGTTCAGCATGTTCTTCGTGTAATGGGAGCATCTTTACGTCGTGTACGTTGGCCTCCTTCTGGAAGGTGGAAGTAAAGTTTTGTCTTTTTCTGTTAACAGCCTAAAATGACTGTGTGAAGTCAGTGGAATAAATGGCGTCCAAAGTAACTGATGCTATAGTTTGGTACCAGAAAAAGGTAAGCTTTCTCTTTGTTTTTATGGTGGCTTAATAACCCCCTAAAAGTTGGCTTATTGCTTTTTGTGTGTGAAATACATGTGTAATAAATACAAAATCCTACTGCATTGTTGGTCGGCGTTGTATGTGTGACAGTGAAGCTTTTCTTCCAGAAGTTAATAAATACCTAGTGACCATACCTTATGGAGTGGAAGAGCTTTTGGTCCGTTTTAAAAACCCCTCACCTCCTTGGCTACTTAGACTGTGGAAAAAAGGAAAGAAAATTTTCTTTCTTGGTATGATGTTAGTTAAGGTACTCATGAGGAGAAAGCTGTCTCTGTAGCATGTAAAAGAATCATTGCATTAACGTAGAGAGAAAGAATTACATTTTCTGCTAGTATCAAGGATCTGTGTAATCCAAAGCCAAGTGAGGTGGGTTAGAGCTCTTTAGAAGTCAATTAAAAAACAAAAACAAGTGAGGGAGCAGGAAAGAAGAGGAAAAAAAAAAAAAAAAAGGAGGTCTCATTTGGAGATATATCGTGTGAGAAACTCTAATGGTGTATCTTTTTGGCTCATGTTTGTAAATAGAATGTTGATGTCTCTTCCAGATTTATCATTTTGATGATTTCCAGTTACCATATTCTCTTGACATTAATATGCTAGTTAAGTCTTTTTAAAAAAAAGCTGGAATTTTTCTAAGTTTTGAGATATGCTTCTGTGTTAAGATAGAAATTTAAGGTGCGATGATTTTATAGCATTTTGCCTTGTCTCTCTGTGCTTTATTAAGCTATTTTCCTTGGACCTCTAGCTCTCTTTTTGACAGTATGCATCATATCCTTAGAATAACGGCACTGGTCTTTGAAACAGAAATTTTGGTTGACTTGTATTTCAAACAACTATAACTTCTAGAAATCTAACAGTACTGATGTGCTTTCCTGAGGTCTTTTCAGCTGTGAATTAAAGGTGCAATTGGAAAAGCAGAAAAATGAATTCTGGTTGCTTAATTTATACCGAATGCTTAACTAAATATTAAAAATTTGAGTATCATTAGAATTTAATGAGGATTGTTCTGTTTTTGTACAGTGTACTCCGTACTTTCCCCATTCAGGCTTTAGGAAAAGTATTTTTGCCTATATAATGAAGACTATGTAGGAAGGTTAAAGTACAGCCAGCCCCTCTGGCTTCTCACCAGTAGCTAGCATCTCTTTAATGGTCTGATGTAGACTTGTAGCTATGAACTTTTTAATTCTTACGTTAAAGAAGTCAAAAAGTGTATCGCTGAACTTCGAAACTTAGCAAAGTTTGGGAAGTGCTGTTGTGTGGCTTTCCTTCTCAGATTCACTTACCCTTTTCAATATGTACAGAGGTAGTTGGAAATCCTTTATAATATACTGTGGTTTTTGTTTTGTTTTAAAAAGATTTGTAAGATGATTTTTAGGAAGATTTAGTCTGACAAAATCCAGTGCAGGTTCTCATGAAAGGGAAAGGTGATGCTTATTACAAAAATCTTTAAATAAGCTGATTTTACCTGCTTCTACATTCTCTCATAAATTTCATTCAATCAAACTGTTGCATGCAAAAGCACCGAGTTGTGTGCCTGAATGGCCAGGATCTCGTGTGCAATGCTAGAGATACTGGCTATCAGATCCCCGTCATGTCTCTGAGGTTTTTTGGTTGGTGGTAATAAACTAGTCTTCAGACAGATCTTTTATGTGATCCGGCTTGATATATAAAGTGGTCATTTGATGCGAGCAAGAGTCTGAAGTCTCCATAAATCTTAGGTGAAGTTCCTGCATGTTGTCCGTTTTTTGTGGTTTGTTTGAAATGCACGTCTGTGTTCCTGTTGGACACACAGGAGAAGGAATGCCGTATGTGATATGCTGCAGCTTTCCACCGTCCTGATTTTAGGAACGCAGGAGCTTCTGCTGATGAGTCACTGAGCTGCGAGCTTACAGAGAGCAGAGCAGGCCTTCTGGTCTTGATATAAACAACCCAGTCCTCATTCTTGCTGTTCCCAGGAGACTGCCTCTGACAGGATACCTCATTATCAGCACAGGTCATTCTTTTAACCCTTGTTCTCTTGTTGTTTTACCCAATTGATTTCACACACGTGGTTCCACTTACTGCATTCATACCAACGTCAATATTTCCTCTACAAGTCTCTGCAGGTTTTTTCAGAGGTTTGCTCAGCCAGAAATTGCAAAGTGCCTTTATGGCAAGGAGTTGTGATGAGGTGACTACTGTTACTTTGTGAAAGACTGGGCTGTCTCCGGGTGAGAGAAGGTCTTGCATAGACCAGATGTCAGTGTTTTCCACGGTGTGATCAAAATTTAATTGCAACCTGCATGCAGTCAGGAGTCTGCTAAATGAGCAGGTCCCTGCTTTGCGAATGTCCTCGCTTCAGAAATGTTGCATCTCATGCAAATGTTTTTACTAATTAGCTTGTTATTTCTGGGCCCAGTTCAGTGAAAGCTCCCCTGGATCAGGCTGATAACTCCCAGAACTATTTAACTTTGCTCTGTGTGATCCTTTCCTGGGAGAATCAAGGAATTTTTACCCATGTAAATGATGGGAAAAAAATATATATGTCATAGTGTTTTTTTTTTTCACCCCTATGGATCCATTGTTTGCACTTAAGATTTCAAAATAGGGAATAGGAAGAACTGTGCTAGTGGCAAGTGGGTCCCAGGCATGTTTTTGCCCCTTCTGATATGTTCCTGTTAGGTGGTTGCTTATGATGACAAAATCCTGAACTTGGTGAACTCTGAGCGCTCTCAGTTTTAAAATTTTACTTCATATTTGTCAAAGTTTTTCCACTTAGCTTGCTTTTTAAATTTGCTGATTCCTCACTACTGTAACTGAAATTGAAAGAAGGGAGGAATCAATACTTAGCTCATGCTAGCAGTAAAACGTTGCTTCTGGGCCAAGAGAGAGCCCCGGTTGCAGTAGTATTGATCAAATTAGTGTGTCTTGCCTATATGATAAAAAGTGGAAAATAAAGTATTATTTCTTTTTTTCAGATAAATGAGTTATGCAAAAATCCTAATAAAGAATATGAAGAATTTAGAATATTTGTAGTCAAACATAAAGAAGTAAAAATGTATTTGAGTAGGTAGAGACTTAATGAGACTTAGATGAAATATTGAACAGATCGTTTACTCCTTGTTTTGTTTTCAGTTTGGATACTACTTCACACTGTATTTTACAGTTTTTTTTTGTATTTCACACTTTCTGTTTTTCCCATACTAAATTGCAAAGGTCTGTTGTCTTTGCAAAAGTAAGGCAGTTTTATATTTCTTTAGAGGAAAGAGTAAAAGCAGCTGCACTCTTCCAACCCTACTTGCACGCAAGTTTTCCAGACAGCAAGCACAGAAGTAACTTTACTCATGTGAGTCATTCTATTGTCTGAAATTGAGCTTCTCACACGAGGATGATTTAGTTCTTTAATTGTTTGAAAGGTCAGACTTTTTATTACATAAACTTGTTTATTGCTGTTGCAATAGATGGAGTCTGCAATGGTCTTACAACAGTCTTGCAGACTGTAGTCTGCAGTTTTACAGTGCGTGGGAGCTCTTGATTACTGCCTTGTAAAAATACTTGGTTATTTTTAATTGGGCCGTAGGATTTGAGATTGTGTATGACACCAGTTTGTTATTTGAGACGTGGGACCACATGGACGTAGCTTTACTGCTTCCAGCGACAGCTCACGTTTCCCAGCTGGTACAAGTACTTTGAAATCTGGACAGATAAATCCTGCTGGATGCAGGCTGACTGGGTAGAAAGCGATATAAATTAAACCTCTGGTGTGTTCCTGGACATACAGAGGAGCACAGCGCTGAGATGTTCGTGCGTCTTGGTGAGGTCAGACAGGGTTTGCCAGCTCCTCTTGAGTACGTGTCTGACGCATGGGTTCCTGCAGCAAAATGGGTGTGGTGAGGGTGTCTGGAAAGGATCCTTGCTTTGATCCCTGGCTGTTCCAAGCAAGTATTCACATATGCGTACTTCGGTAATAAATATCCCTAGGATACTGTGTGCCTATCAGGATACTGACCTTGCTTCAGGTTTGTGATTGATTGAATGTTATGGAGAAAATGGTCATGATGTTTCCTCATGACCTGCTCTAAGGGACCTGCTTTGGCAGGGGGTTGGACCCAATGATCTTTGGAGGTCCCTTCCAACCCCTACAATTCTGTGATCCTGTGATTCCTCAGGAAAAATGTCTGGTCCCCGAGTATTTTAAAAGATTGTCAGTAGCTGATGCTGTACCTCTCTGGTCATTCAGTTCCTTTCAACTACTTTGTGTGTATTTGAAGTACTGCCTCAGTAACAGAACCTCATGTTAAAAGTAATAAAATCAATAATAATCTAAAATACCACTTGAAACTTAAACTCTTTACATTCATTTATTATAATACTTTTAAGGCTTACAGATAATTGTAGACGTGCAGTTTCTGGTCTGGTTTCCAATTTGGTGGGTGTATGTACGGTAAAAACAGAAATTTACCCTTAACAGCTCTTTGATTCTCAGTGCTCACAGAAGACTCGCCACTAAAACGGGAAGCCATACACAAATTTGTTAATCATGCTGCTGGAGAAAATTAAGATGTTTCTTCTCTGGGGGCTCTTTGTTGGTGAAGGCAGAGTAGAACTTAATGAGGCTGAATCCTGCATCTGATTGCATCTCGCTTAACTTTGCCAATGGAGCTTTGTGCTGCCCTAGGTGTCCTTCGGGTACTGCTGTTAAAGGGCACAATAAAACAAATTAGATGTTTTCTCTGTCATGGTTTTAAAGGGCAAAATTAGAGTTCTAATTGCATTAGGACCTGTAATATTTAGTGTTTTACAGCTCATTAGTTTAAGATTATGTTTGACAGCTTAATAAAGAAACAAACAAATTATATCATACCCTGAACCACCTGATTTCCTTCTTGGCACTGAAACCCCATGATGCATTAGTGACCCTAGCGCTGAAAACAATTTTTGCCAGATGGTGTAGGTATATGGCTGTACTTCTGAGGACTTTGGATGTTGAAATTACATCAGCTCGAAAAGGTCAGCCTTGGAGTGCCAAAACTTGACAAGTACTGGAGCTGACTGTTTCTGAAAGTGATATCCCCTGGGCTCAGTGTTGGGGCCAGTTTTATTTAATATCTTTATCGAGGGCCTTGATGAGGGGAAGTTTGTGAGTTTGAAGATGAGTGGGTTTGCAGATGACACCAAACCTTCAGTGAGTTTGCAGAGGACACCAAATTGGGCAGGAGTGTTGGTCTGCTCGAGGGTGGGAGGGCTCTGCAGAGGGATCTGACTAGGCTGGGCTGATGGGCTATGTCCAAACACAAGACAGCTAAATACTGGGTGCTGCCCTTGGGGCACAACGACCCCATGTAGGATTATAGGGTTGTGGAAGAGTGGCTGGGAAGTTGCCTGTCAGAAAAGGACCTGGGGGTGTTGGTTGACAGCTGAACACGAGCCAGCAGTGCTCAGGTGGCCAAGAAGGCCACCAGCATCCTGGCTTGTGTCAGGAATAGTGTGGCCAGCAGGACCAGAGGGGTGATTGTCCTCTTGTACGTGGCAGTGGTGAGATCACACCTCATGTACCGTGCTCAGCTTTGGGCCCCTCACTACACGGATATTGAGTTGCTCAAGGGTGTGCAGAGGTGAGCAATGAAGCTGGTGAAGGGTCAAGAAAACATCTGGGGAGCAGCTGAGGGAGCTGGGGCTGTTGAGTCTGGAGAAAAGGAGGCTGAAGGGAGACCTCATTGCTCTCTACAACCACCTGAAAGGAGGCTGCAGTGAGGGTGTCGGTCTCTTCTCTCAGGTGACAAGCGATAAGACGTGAGGCAACAGCCTGAAGTTGTCCCAGGGGAGGTTTAGACTGAGGCTGAGGAAGAATTTCTTCACAGAGAGGGGAGGCAGGCATTGAGCAGGCTGCCCAGGGGAGCGCAGTCACCTTCCCTGGAGGTATTCGAGATGTGTGGATGTGGCATGAAGGGACGTGGTTTAGTGGTGGACTTGGTGCTGTTAGGTGATGGTTGGCCTTGGTGATCTTAAGGGTCTTTTCCAACCTAAAGAACTATGTGATTATGAAAGCACTGAGAGGAAAAATGCATATTTAGCAAAGTTGTCTTCTATGCAGCACTGAAATTGGGTATTGAAGCTGTCAGCTGACCAAAAAGTGGGGGTTACCTTCAGCACCCTGTTTTTCTGAAGAAAGTCTTGTTTGTGAATCTTATGCAGGGGATTCAGAATCACCCAAAACTACAGTGTGGTTGTACAAAGCAGTCTCACATCTTGCCTGGCTGCTGGCTCCTGTGCCTGCTTTGCTTTCCCACAGACATCCGTGCACTTCTCTGGTGAGTTTGGTCATGGACCTAAACCAGTTAAAACTCAGACTGAAGGAGCTGAACCTGTCTGTGAGAGGGTGAGCTGCAAACCCCTCTGTTTGTAACAGCAATTCTCAAATTGTTTCGCTATGCCTCATGAAGCTATAATCTAGCATTTTCTTTTCTCTTCCTGAGAGAACTGAATTATCTTTCAACCACACACAAGAATGTGCTGGCACAAGGCAGGGGCGCTGTGGGAAGTGGAAATAATCAGGGGCGTAAGGGCAGTGCTGTTACAAAATCAGAGTGGCAGTGCTGGTGAAGCTGCCGGATTTTCAGTGGTCTTCAGGGAATGAAACTGAGCAGCGAGGCTGTCAGAGTGGTTTTCTTTTCCCAGTTATTTCTCAAGGCTGTTTTGTTTTGTGCAAGTACATAATTGTAAGAAAAAATATCGCTCTCTGTCCAGCTCAAGTGAGACACAGCACTTAGGATGCTACGTCCAATTTTGGGCTGCCCAGTGCAAGAAAGGCATCGATACACTTTGGGAAGCTCGATGGAGGGCCACCAAGATTGTCATGGGGCTTCTTGCCTTCAGAAGAGAGGGCAAAGGGGACAGCATAATGCTATTGTAACTGCCACCTTGGGTGGCTGTGGAGAGGACGGAGCCAGGCTCTTCTCAGAGGTGTGCCGGGACTGCATGAGGGGCAATAAACACAAGTTGAATTGGGGGAAGTTCTCATTAGGTGTAAAGAAAGAAAAATGTTTACCACGAGGGTTGCCAAGATGGGATCCCAGAGAGGCTGGAACTTCGGAGGTCTTCACATCTTCCTTGGGTGAGCTCTTGAGCAACCTGACGTAACTGGAGCTGCTCTGCGTGACGTCCTCCAGAGGTTCCAGCCTCCATGGTTCTGCGATGCCTTTGGTCAGACAGCTGAAGATGAGTAACGTGACGATGAGGGGTTGCACTGTGCTTTAGCGGCAGATGGAATCCCGTTTTGTTTGTGCTCAGTGGGCATTTAAGCCACAGAAATGGGATCTAAAGCTACCTCTGGCATCCAGTGTACGTCACGAGGAAATGGCTTAGGGTAGCTGTTGGTCAGCCCTTCACTGCAGTTCCAGCTGCCAGCTGTTTCCAAATATTCTTACACATATAGTTTTATTTAATTGTGAGATGAAAAAAGTAGGTTTCATGCTCTTAGTAGATACGCCAAAATCTGTAAACCTCTACTCAGGGCAATAAGTAAAGCTGGCTGATGTTAACAAGAATTAATTTATATTGACAGATGCAGAAAAAGCATTGGTACATAGTTGATCAATGTTCTCTCCAACAGAAATAATTACACTGCTGAACTACAGGATTACTGCCTTTGCTGCAATGTGGATCAGTTCATATAAGAAATAAAATGGGGTTTAAAATAACTTGTAATAAATTTGTTCTGTGCTTTCAGAAAACAAAAATTTATGATATTGATAAGTACATACTTCAACATGAACTAAATCTGAGGCATTTTAGTTGTTTAAAATCAATATTATTTGCATAGAAATGTATACATCAGTTAATATTAAAAACATCCTGATACAGAAGTTAATACAATTTTTGAAGAATGGTGACTGTAAAAAGCAATAAAAGTGTATTAGCCAGTAAGTTAATGCTAAATATTTTACTAAGGTGTTAAAGACTTAATTTCCTTGGTAGACAGACCAAAGCAACTTCGTTCTTTATTCTCCAATTTCTCTATCTCGTATCTTTTGGATTTGTAATAGTATTATAGTGTTGTTTATCAAAATGTTTAGAGGTTTTAAAGGACAAAGCTTTAGCATGCAGGTTTCATTCTGGGTAAATATTAAAGTTTTAAGATCCAGCAGGGAATGCTATGTATTCTTTGGATTATAATCTTTGCTAGCCTGCTTTGTCATAAATTATAAATGTCTCCTGAAATATTGATCAATTCCATTAGAATCAGAAGGCTTTGTGAGTATTGGGCTACATGTTGATACCATCACTACATTAGCTTAAAGTGAATATCAGTGTCCTTCACAAAGCTCAAATTCGGTCTCGATGCAAACGTGGCCTATCGATCAGCTTCTTATGAGACAGACACCGGGAAGAAATAATACGCAGTGCAGACCTTCTGAGTAGTGAGCTTTATATGAAATCAGAATTAGCTGTTTTTGGTAACTTAACTTCTTATTTAAGCTAATTGCTGTTATTTGTTATAAAAACAAGCCATAAAGATGTCAAATTTTAGATAAGTAAGGAAACACGATCAAATGCTTTCTGAGGTATTTGATTGGGAAGGAAGAAGTGCAGTTGTTTTAGATAATTTCAAGCTGCACATATCCCCAGCAAATGTTATGAGGGGACTGCACTTAAAGGATCTCAAAATTATTTATACTTTATAGCTTTGTCAGGTGAGTTTAGTTTATTTTCCTCAAAAGGGGGAAGGAACTTGTTTACTTGCATAGTTTAATATCCCCTGTCAAGTCATGTACCACTGTATACATATATTATATATTTCTTGACAATTTTGAGGAAAAAAAACATTTTTTTTGAGCAAATCTATTTTAAAATTTGACTCTGACTCTGTTAATTAAGGATGCTACCCTCCAAGTTTATTGTTGCTTTTCAAATTACACAACCTAGCTGTGCTCACGTGAAATAGTGCAATATAGAAGCAGTAATTACCTATAATAGTTCAAAGCTTAGCTCATTTTATCGTCTCTCCTGTTGCTGAGAAAGGTTTGAAATATATGAACACATACGTATATATGTGGTTTAGCGAGCCCAATGGATTTTGATGTTTTCAATAAGTTTTCACCATAAGAAATATTCTTTTGGAAACTGGAATAGTGGGTTATGGAGCATTTTCCCATTTAAATAATTTTAAAAAATGAGCTAAAGTATTTCTAAAAGAATCTAAAAGCATTAAAAATGCGTCAGTCCCTTCTAGGTGGAACTTCTAACAGGCCACCCACACTTTATTTTTTTTTTCTTAATGTCTCTCTGGCTACACCTGAAGCAATGCTTTTCCATTGTGAAAGAACACAGGCAGGATTTTCAGTCTTTGCATGTAATCCCTTATGTGCCGCAACTTGCAGCAGCTGCGTGGAGAATTGCTGTTAACTCTGCGAGTACACAAAGGAGCAGAATTCCTTTCATCTTCTCAGCTGGGCCTTCAGTGAGGCAAGGTGTCTCGATGACTGAACATTTTAGAGGTAACTGATCTGGATAGGATCTTGGCACTGAGGAAGCCTGTGATGCATGATTAAAACGAAATTTGTATAAAAGAACATCTGCTAGTTGATCCACTTCTGCTACAGGAAGGCTGTACCATAGTTTATTCTACTCATAGCATATTATCAACAGGTTCCTGCAACAGGGAGGGTACTGCTGCTGATCCTTGGTGATGAAAGATAACTTAAATTAACAGGCTATTAAAAAAGAAATCAAGGAAGACCTTTTTTCTTTTTTTTTTTTTTTTTAAGGTTAATTTACTTTCTGCCAAATCCTTAACAACCAAACAAAAAGCTATAGAATACAAACTTCACTTCGTGATCCCTTTTGATTATTTAAGTATTTTGTAAATTAGAATAAGTTTCTGTGATAAAGCTGATTAAAATTAGGATAATGTTTTATATTTTGCTTAAGAAAAAGAGAAGCCCAGTTGTAGACTGGACCAATGGACTGAAAATACCAGTGACAGACTATCGTACAAATAGTCTTGCACAAAATCTTGAACAGATTATAAAAGCATTAGTTGTTGTACAGTTAAATTGGATTGGAAGTTAAATTGGACAGTTTGTAGACTCTTATACTTCCTTGAGGGATACTGCAGAACCTGTGGGTATAATGGACAAGAAAGTCTGGGCAGGGTTGGTAGCTTCAGGAATGTAAAGGTATTTGAGTGAATTTGGGCCTTCCCATCAGTTTAACGGGTACAGGCACAGGAAACTTCAACACCTACAAAACCCTGGGGACAGCTGCATATAGATAGAAAGCTTGCTTTGATCAAGTTTTCTGTATATTTAAATTCTTCATGCTGGAAGTGTGAACAGTCTTATCTCTAGAAGCTTCTTCCTTCATTTCATTTGCCTTTAGAAGTTAACTTCTTTGGCATTGCTAGATGTTTGTCTTTTAGGTGTCCTGCAGATATGCACGGTTTCAAACAACTGCTTGAATAACAAAGAGCCAGAGCCTGCGTGTAAGCATCTGACAACTTTATATTTAGATTTAACAGGAAACATAATTTAGATGGAAATACTTGTAAATCAAAACTCTTTGAAGATGGAATTGACTGGTGTGCTTGATAATTTTAAACTGGGAAGGTTTGCTAGGATTAGTTTACATACTTGAATTCATTCGTTCCATTTAATTTGTACAGCCATTCATTTATTTTTTTTTTCTCATGTCTGGTAATTATTATATGTTATAACTTGGCTTGTCACTGAAAAGCTCTTTCCAGTGAATCCTGCAAGATGTGTCCTACCAAAATTAGACACGTTTTCCTGATGTAAGCTAGCAGAAAATGAATGTTTGTTTTTCACTTGCCTTTTCTGTCAGTAACACTGGTTCTACTGATTTTTGTTTAATGTGGGAAATGAAGCGTGCCAGTATGATAGTTTGTAAGAGCAGCTTTCTTTGCATGTATTCCTTCTGATACGTTTGCAAGAGAAGTATCGATGGGTACTTATGCAGGTGGAGAGAAAGGAAAATGAACATCAGGTATAAATGTGATGTGCTGAGCACACGTGTGCACTCCCTAAAGTGGCTCTAAAACTTCGTTACAGCACAAAAAGGTGAAATTATGTAGATAAAATAATTTATGAGGGATTATAATGACACTTGCTCTCTGTAATTATCCCTTTAACTCTTTTCAGGTTGCAGCAGTATGCTTTACCTAACAGCCCCATGTTCAGATTTTAATAGTTAAAGTAGATCAGAAGAGACTGGCCAGATCCACTAAAAGCTGAAAAAGAGCATCTTTGTGATTTTTTTCTCTGATTTTGACTCCTACTGTAAGAATTACTTTATGGAGTAATGTTAAAAGAAAAACATGAATGGAAAAATCCCTACCTCTTGTCCTTTTTTTTTTTTTTTGGAGGCAGAAGCTGCTGCCTAGTCTTGAGGGAGAAGAAATGTTTGCAGGAAAATATAAGTAAGCCAAATTTCAAATTAGTCAACTTGCTTGCCTCAGATGTCTTCTGAAATCTATCTCCCGGAATTCCTTTAACAAATGACCTATTATTTGTTTGCAAGAAGAACGCTCTTTTAAAGACCCTTTCAACTCTAAAAACCAGTACCAGCTATGAATGGAATGAGAAATACAGAGTTTGCTTTTCAATTTTATTGGCACAAAGGCATCCCCATTTGTTTCTTGCGTAATCGAGTGGGAGACAGACTTTTCTGTCTTTGTAGAAAGAAAGCTTTTTTGGAAGCAAGGGGGAAAGACACAATATTATCCAGTACAGAAAACTCGCTCAGGAGTTGCTCTTCTCAGTAAAGCTCATGAAAAACAGGAAGATCAGAAATTTCATTTAAAATTTATTTCAAGAAGAAGCCAGAGCAATTTGATATAAATGCCTGGGTGGAGTGGTTATTCAAGATATTGACTTTTTAATTGCTGGCAGATCTCCAGATGGAGTCAGCTCTTAAACTTCCTTTATTTTAATTAGTTTAATTATAGCAAGTGCTTAATCTGTCCAGTACAGTGCCTGACTTCCCCTTATTTTCCACAGTCTGTTTTTTTCTAAATGCCAGGTGCTAAGTATTTCTTAATATTACCAAAACATCAGTAGATTATTTTTTTTAACATTTTAAGGCAGTGAGCTGAAAATTGTTTGCCTGCTTAGATCTTGTGAATGAGAAATACTAAGCAAATATGAAAATGGGCAATTTGGTTTACTATTCTCACTTACAGTTTTAGACATGCCTTGGACTTTATATAAATTAGAATTTATAAATCTATAAATTAGATTTAAAAAGACATTGAAAAGAATCTATAAATTATTTTTTTCAATGGGTCAGATTTGGAGGCAGAGAACATGCCTCCAGACTGCCATAATGACTGTCTTGGCCTGCTTTGACTTCCCTTGATATCTTTTTGTGTTTATTGCTGGATACAAGATTTTAGTCTTCGTTGTTGAAGATTAAAATAGGAGAAGACAAATCAAAACAACGCTTTTTGGCTTAATGTATATGCACTTGTGCTCAGGTCTTTTGTGCCTGTTGTGGTTTAACCCGGCTGGCAGCTAAACACCACGCAGCCGTTCGCTCACCCTCCCCCCTCCCTCTCTGGGACGGGGGAGAGAAATGGAAAGTGAAGCCCTTGAGTTGAGATAAAGACAGTTTAATAAGACAGGAAAATAATAATAATAATAATAATACAATGGTGATAATAGGTAAGTAATAATAGTATGTACAAACAAGTGATGCACAATGCAATTGCTCACCACCCGCTGACCGATGCCCAGCCTAACCCCGAGCAGTCCGGCCCCCTCCCCCCGGCTAGCCACCCCTACATTTAGCATGACGTCAGATGGTATGGAATACCCCTTTGGCTAGTTCGGGTCACCTGTCCTGGGTCTGTCCCCTCCCAGCTCTTGCTGCACCCCCAGCCTGCCCGTTGGCAGGACAGAGCAAAAGGCTGAGATGTCCTTGGCTTGGTATAAGCACTGCTCTGCAACAATTAAAGCATCAGGGTGTTATCAGCACTCTTCTCATCCTAAGCCAAAACACAGCATTCCACCAGCTACTAGGAAGAAAATTAATTCTGTTCTAACTGAAACCAAGACAGTGCCTATCATAGTTTGGGAATTGAATGAGAAGCTGTCTTCTCGAAGTGGGGTTGGATTTAGGCAGGTTCACCCAAATACTGTGGGTGGTTCTCGCCTCCCTGTCAGATGCTTGGACCATAGACCATACTGGTTGTATCAACTCTCTTTATAGTCAATAAAGGAACTTTGAATGAGTTCCCCTCTGAACGTGCATCTGCCTTGCTCACGCAACCCAAAAGTGATGTTGTACGTGCCTGATCAGAATTTGGTGATGGGAACCAAGCTTCAGGTGTCTATCAGTTGGTATGTGTTTGTATATGTACATATAGAGAACTGCTGGGTTGGAAAGCTTTAAAACCTACATAGTAAAACAGGTCATTGCTGAGAGTTATCTAGGAGCACTAGGCATCAAAACAAGCTGATTGTCTTTGGTAAGTTCTTACAAAACTTGGATATATTGTCTCACACACTGACTTGTGGTTGGCACTGTATCCTACCTTCAGTCTTACAAATACACAGTTTTCTACACTGATGTGAGGAGGTTGGAGTCTAGGAGAAAACCAATTCCTTTGTATTACGAATTTTTGACTAAAATCTTGTCTACATTTAGGCAAAACTAAGTTCAGAAATGTTTCACAAATAAATAGACTGGCAGCCTATTGAGTCTTTAAACCTTAGACAACTTTTAAGTAATGCCTGGCCTCAGAAAAAAAATAGCTCAGGGTACAAGGGAAAGGTTAGTTGAGTTTTGGAATAGGTCTACTTGGAGCATTATTTATTTCATCAGTGACTCAGTGAGGAAAATGCTGTTTCCTGATATTCTTTGTGCACTTTGAGTATTCCCTGGCCTGTAATCTGGTTGCCTACCAGCCTGCCCCTATTTTTGTTGCTTTGCGGTCTGAAGAGATGAAGAGGAAGATAATGTGGCTGTAAAAGTGGGTGGAGTGGAACAGGAAATACAGAGGGAGGAAGCTTAAAAAAAAAATAAAAATAAATGAATTGTAGGTTTGGCTTCCACAATACACATGTTGTGTTTCGCTTCAAGTTATCTGACAGAGCTCTCACACCGCCGGTGCCATGGGTCAGTTGTGCGGTGGCGCAGAGGTGGGAGGCAGCGTGGCCTCCTCCTGCCACCTCGCACGAGGCCTCTGCCCCAAAGGAGTTACACCCCACCTAGATCCCCTCCTCTGAGGATGGGGTGGAGAAGATCGAGATTTCTCCCTAAGTAAGTCTCCCCAATGAAATAACCTGTTGTCTTCATGCTTATCTTACTGAAGGCAGATTGATTTTGTTTGATCAATGTCTTTTAAAACCTAATCTAGATTTGTTTTTGTGTTCTTTCTAGATTGGAGCATATGATCAACAAATATGGGAAAAGTCAGTAGAGCAAAGAGAAATAAAGGTAATACTCTTACAGTATTTCAACTTTTTTTTGCTTGTTATCAGCAATGCTGTAATTGTGTATGCTGATGTAATTTACAATGTATGTGGTATTCTTTAATGCTATTGAAGTCAAAACAGACTTCTGGAGTGTAATCAAATCAAACTGGCAGAGTGTGCCCTATTTATTTAATATAACTAATAAATCTGAAACACTTAAAGTTCTATAACCTTCTGTACCTCAGTACAGAGGTTCAATTATGTTAAATCATGGCTTATTTTCTTAGTACCTCTCTTTCACTCTTCCTTATGATGAATTCTAATGTCAGTTATCTGAGCTCTCCTTACTTTCAGTTAGTTACCTTATCCCTCCAGTTTACTTTTCCTCCTTTATGATGCTGTCATTGTTTTGTACAGTTTATTAGACTGGTAAGTACTTCAGGCTTTGTTTCCATGAATAGCTTTTTTTTTTCTTTTGCATTTTGGTTTAACTAACAGTGCCATCAATGCCCGCTGCGTTGCTAAATTGTTTTGGGGAAAAAAATCAGTCATACGTGTAATAGTTTCATGGATTGTGTATTATGCCATATTCTGTGATGTTAAAGTTAGTTTCATTAACGTATTCTTGCAATTAACCTTTTTTCTTCGATTACTGCACACAAGAAGTATGTAATTATTGCATGAGTTTAAAGGCATTGTTGATTCTTAACATTAGTAAAATATGCATCACTCCAGTTTTCCTGTGCTTTTTTTTTTCCTCCCATTGCTTAAATAGATAAATGGGGATTTGTTTTTATCATATGGAAGCTGCCACGGACCTGAAGTTTGCTGATTTCTGTACAAATTCTACAAATTAACTATTAAACGGGAGGTGATGATATTTCTGGAAGAAGTGCTTCTAACCCTGGTGTTTGAGTCTTGGTGACGCCGTACATCTGCACCTCCCTGGCTCTGCAGCGTGCCCCGTGGGGTGACACGGGAAGCCAGGAAGGATGCGGAGTGGCTGTGCCGAGCCTGGCCAAGGGCACCCAGGAGACCCCCGGTGCTGCCTGTGCAGGGTGTGCAGCCCCTGGTGGATTTGGCACCTTGGAGAAGCCCCAGCTGGCTGGGCTTGTGCCAGGCCACTTGGGATATGGGGAGCTGCTGAGCATCCCTTACTGGGACCGTCCTGCAGAGTGCAGCATGAGGTGGAGCTTTGATGAGTGCTGGCGTGTGCTTATGTAATTAGAAGACTATTGCACGAAAATTGCATCTTGTGGTACCCGGTGTGTGAAGCGTGCGTAGAGACATGTTGCACAAATGTTCTTGACGTTGGTACAACTAATTTCAAGCTTGGGCGTTAGCATATTGCCTTTTTTCAGTGTCCTCGCAATGACCATGAAAACCAATTGCCATAACGATAATTCCTGTAACTACTGTGTAATAAATTCATGTAATTGATTGCGAATAATGTCTTGTGCCTATTAGAAAGCACTGGGTCATTGTCCAGTAATTAACAAATTAAACACAGTGGGAGAAACGATGTCGTCAATATGAGTTAATGTCGATGAATTTAGTGTCATAAAGGTAACAGTGAAACAGACTGCAATATTCAGGTATTGTGCATTAGAGCTTTAATCTCAGAACTACCACAGTACTGTTTCTAAATCGACTCATTAAAAATCTTAGTATATTATTCTTGAGCAGAAAATTTGTTTCTAATAGTATAAATGTATAGTTTAGTTAGAACTACCATATTAAGATTAAATTTAATCTCTGTGCAAAAGAATTTTTACAATAACAACTATTTTACAGCATTTTTTATTATATCAGGTAGCAGAAATGCGTTCAGTGCTGCATAAAAATTTTGTAAGTGAATTGAATGGGCCTGAGTAGTATGAAATGTGTGTGTATATATACTTTAATTAACCTTAGTTTGAAACACCGCTGTTTTCCACATACAGAAATTTTGTGGCATATCAATAGAGTGGAGAAATTGCATCTTAATAAATGGACTTCTTTCACTGCATGTGGCAAAATGTAAAACCAGTTTCATTCTTGGACACTGAAAACATCTGATGTTTGACCAATGGAATTTTTAAAGAATGCGTCACCATTGCTTTCCCTAAAGAAAGTGCATCGAGTTACACTTGACTTAATTTTTTGCAGAGTTTTTCTTTAAAATGAAAATGATTTTAGCTCTAGCTTAGCTATGAAATTGTTCATAGGACTGCGTATACTTCCACGGCATTATTTCTCCTAAGTTTTTGAGCTGGAGGATCCCTTCCTGAAATCGAGTGGCTTGATTATGCAAGACTTCACAAGAATCTATAGTTAGTTCTGGAATTATAATAATTCCTGTTTCTAACCATGGGCTTGTTTTCTCCTCCTGCATAAAATTAGTGCAGTTTTAAGATTGCTGATCTATAAAAATCTTGAACATTAAGCTCTGTGCAGTGCTTAAGTCTACACTACAACTGATTTTCTGTACTTACCATCCTAAGAACACATTTTGTTCCAACCCTGTTTCAATTCTGTATATTAATTTTGTTTCGTTACAAGCAAACTCTTTTTTCTAATGGACATACCAGGTGATGACTATATATCTGGTTCACTGTGAACATGTTTCTTTTTTTTAATTTCAGTGTGAAAGATAAATCCAGTTGAATTTAGGTGCAAGAAGTATTTTGAGGTGCACTGTTTGAAGAGCTTGCTTGATATAGTTGCCATGAAGATTAACACAACTAGATTTCATTGATCTTTTTCTCATTTATATTCATTTAATTTTTATGATTTCTTCTGAATTGAATGCTTATATTTAAGTAATAAATGCTTTTACATGTGGTGGGTGATATACGACTGTGTTGGAAATCCATAGTTCCCCTGCAAACTTAATGGCGTTTTGAATGAACACAGTCAAATCACTTCCATTATAATTCTATTTGTATCCTAAATATTTTCTTTGAAATATTATATTTTGCTCTGTAGGAATTGTACATGGAATCATTACTGGGTAAAGTGACCAAGAGCCTGATCTAAAGGCAGCAAAATAAACTCACAAGGCATGACAATACAGCATCACATTTTAGCATTAAAAATGAACTTGGAAGTTTTGAAAGACAGTTTGGTGTTTGGCTTTTCCACGAGGGAAAATACTGTTTCTAAATGAAAAAATAAGCAGAAACTTGCTTTTTTTTCCTGCTGCTTTCCTGTTTTGTGTGGTTTTTCTCATCTTTTCAATAGGCTGACCTATATTCACAATTAAGAAAAAAATCAATACTTCTCTACAATTTGGACTTCTGACAGTGGAGCTTGCTGTTGATTAGTGGCTCTTGCATTACTACATGATTTACTGTCTAGTTTTGGAATGAGGATGTTGTAATATAAGCGGTTTGTAAAATTTAATTAGATATTTAAGGAAAAAAGAGATGCAGGAAAGTAATTTGTGTCAAAAGCTCTGAAAACCTAATATTAGAGTGTATTACTAATTCTTGCAAGTGTGTGCGAATGTTGTCTGCATAACCCCAAGACATAGGAGGTGTGTGCTCAATGCTTAACCCCATTATAAATTTACCTAGTGGTTCAGTAATTGTTTAGGTCTTGTGTGGGTGTTAAAGTGTGAAAAAGGCATTTACTGTGCCTTGTTCCTCAGAATGTTTTAAAGAACTTTAAATCTATGAAGTTTGACATATTTGTCTAAATTGAAGAACAGTACAAGTTAAACGCAATTACTGACCACATCAATATTGTTCTTTTATAATATGTCTTCTGCATGAATCTATCCTGAATTTCGTATTTGCATATTGCAGGGTTTGAGAAACAAACCAAAGAAAACAGGACATGTGAAACCAGACCTCATAGATGTTGATCTTGTAAGAGGTAGGTCTTGAGCTAGAAAAAGACAAATTTCTCAAAATAAATAACTGCTATCCTGTGTCTTGTAACAAGAATGAATTGCTAAGTATTTACCTGTCCTCAATACAAAATCAATCAAACAAAAAACCCAACAGCCCTACATAACTCCTCTAAAAGAAGATAAATAGGAAATGTAGTTAAAAGATGAGCTCTAGAAGTAAATCTAGAAGTAAATCAAAGGCTTAAAAACTTGATTTAAATATTGTCAAGTAAAAATTTCTGAATAAAGGAAGTATGTGGATTACCATGGATCATAGTTGTGGAGTTATTAGTTCAGAAATCTACAATTTCCAATGCATTCAGACTTCTTTCACATCTTCTGATGCCTAGAGGAAAGATTATGTTGAAATTTCAGGAGAGGTACTATTGTATATAATATAATATACATTATAATTGTTACTTATAATTGTTACAAGTGTTACAAAAATGTAATATAATTGTCACAATTGTATATAATTGAATATTTCTTTCCTGTTTTCAATAACAAAACTGTAACTGAAGGTCAGATAATGACTTTTCAGAAAGTATTTAATCTTTCTTTCTATCTTTATTTAATTTTCCTTATGCCTCACAAAGGCAGTGGAAAGTGTTGCTTAGATTTTTTTTTTTTTTCCTTCTTCCATGAGCCCAGCAGCCAACATGTTCTCTTGAATACATTTTGGTAGTGCTCTTTGAATTAACTGAAGCAAACTGCTGTGCTCGCACCCTGAGCTGGCCCACTGCTCCCAGGCCACTTCACCTGTTCAGCAGCTGGTCTGGCTTGATTTTCGCTAGCAATCACACGGGCACTCTCACACCTGCACACACTCCAGTTGCTCGCACTCAGACCCCCCCCCCCCAACCACATGTGTATGCACACAGAATGGAGCTGCTCAACCAGTGAAGAGTTAGAAAGGGGGCTGATAAGAACATAGGACAGATTTTGTTGATCAGACATGTCATGGCCAGCCAACAAGTGTACTGACCAGAAGCTATTTACACATGACCAGCCTTTTTTTTTTTTTTTTTTTATGTCTTTGACCCTCAGTTTTCCCATATTTGTTCCTTCTAACTCAGGATATTCTACGATTCTGTGATTATAGGGCTAGCCTGGCAGGGCATTATTTGGGCTTCCCTTCCTGCCATTTTCTCTTTGAGCTGATATGCATGGACGTGCAGATGAGCTTGTATCACATAACCTAACAATGTAACTTTATTTTTTAATGTTTTTAATGTTTTTTTTTTTCCTTTTTTTTTTTTTAAAGGATCTGCTTTTGCTAAAGCAAAGCCTGAAAGTCCTTGGACCTCTCTGACCCGCAAAGGAATCGTGAGAGTTGTTTTCTTTCCATTCTTCTATAGGTGGTGGCTACAAGTGACATCAAGAGTCATCTTTTTCTGGCTGCTTGTTCTTTACCTTCTTCAAGGTAGAGTTGGATTACAGGATCAGCTTCGACTGAATGCCTTAGTTTAACCATATAGAAATTACTGTATGTTACTTTGTTCACTTTGTGCTGCTAAGGTGCCTTCCAATAGACTAGATTGCAAGCATATGTCTTTTTCCTACTTTTCTTTTACATGTATATAAAGCGTATATATGTATATAAAGTTGAAAATTTGAGTATTTCCTCAAAGGCTTTCTTCAGCATTTAGCACGCGTGTATGTTTGTCATCTCCATATATAACTTAGGTTTCCAGGACTATCCAATTTAGGGCTGAGAGATGACAAAGAAGCATTTGGCTTGGACAGTGTATGCTTTGGAGGCGTGCAGTCTTTCTGGTACTGTGCAGATCAAGCGCTCTTCTGAAGAAACAGGGAATGCTGAATCTGCCTAGGTTGCTTGTGCAACCTAGTAGGATGATTTGTGTGATCAGTTTCCAGTTCTTATGTGAGTTATATTGTCACATCAGAGGCAATGAACTTCTAGTTTATACTTTCGTCAGACCTCAGCTGTGCTTCTGATGACTAGCAAATGGAGGACTTCTTGTCCTCTATGCTTCTGCTAATTTTTCCATTTCACAAGGCGGGAGTATGTAACTTATTTTTTACGCTTCCTAGATTAGCAGTTGCTCAAAAGTCATTTTATAACAAACAGAAGGAAAATCTCAGCTTTTAAATATGACGATGAATCTCAAGTTCTAGTAATTAGACTTTGTGCTCCTCTTAATTATATGTGATATCTAAGAGGAAAATGGGAAAAGGAAGAATGTAATACAGTGAGTCAGTATCTAACAGCATGAAAAGCAGTGAGAGAATAAGTGTATCAGAAATGCGTACAACAAAAATGGAACAAGCTTAATGAAAGTTGGGAGCAATTTAAGTACTCTGAAAAGCTGAGAAGTTTTCCACTGATAAGTGGAAAGTGATAAGTTTTCCACTGAAATCCAATTAAAATATGATATTAGTTTCCAATTTTGCCATCAGTCCTTGTAGTTATGAATCACTGCGTCTTTTGAAAATTGTATCTAAAATTAGGAATGGAAAAAAAAAAAGCACTTCTTGTGTGAAGAGGTTAGTGGCTATAAAATTAATTTCACAGTGCCGGTGCCCTGAAACTTGAAATGTATTGACACACACTTATGTGACCTATCAAAACTTCACTCTATCCCAATTTATGAGATAGGTCCTTAAGAATTATTACTGCATGCATTAACCTTTGTGTATACTATGGTAAGTATTCCATAGTGTTATTTTTACTTTATTCATGGTAATATAGATAGTGAGACACATAAGTTGTAATTGGTTCATCACCATGTTCATAGGTTGCTTATTCTGGGAAGCACCATTATAGTCGTTTTTTGTGTTCCAAACCTCACATTTATTTTTGAAAATGTGAAGCAGTAAAATAAGACTAAATGCAAATTCTTTAGAACATTCATTACAGAGCTATGTTGAAATTAATGCTTTATCCCTCAAATTTCTTGGGGATCTATAATTTAATAAGGTATAGTTTACTTGGAAAGTATGCTCAGTTATTTATTTCATATAAAATTACTAAGTCAGTGCTGAAACAGCCATAATCTATCATGAAAACTTAACAACAAAATACTTCAAATTCTGGTGGCCATACTTCTGCCCTGAATCTGAATTTTCTTTTGTAGCACAGAATTTCTGTTGTCATGAGATTCTCATTGACACTGTTGTAAACTGGAATGACTTTGTTATGGTCATATATTAAATATATGTGTGTGTGTGTGTGTGTATAGTTACTTAATTATGAAGTATTTTCTATAGATTTATGAACTGCCATTAATTGGAATTATTGCTTTGAAACCGATTAGCTTTAGCAGAATACTTGCTGGTGTTTATGTAAGTCTGTAGAAAAGAATTCTTTCATGGACTGTAGATTTAAACTGCAGATTACATTTGCATTTGTTTACTTTAGTATAAAGTGTGATTAGCAGAATGAGTGATAAGAGAACTACAGAGAAATGCTTTTGTTCAAGGTCATGAAACAGGCCAGTGAATTAAGGTAGAAGTAAAATCTTTTCCTTCTGACTCCTTATCTATTTAGATCATACCTCTACCTCATTTTTAATTTTAAAATATCTCTTCTGTGTATCTGTTAAAGTATTTCTTCTGTGTATTTCTTAAGTATGAAATAAAAAAATTGAATATTTATAACAATTATTAATATTAATGGTGGTAAGGTATATATGAATGTAAGAGTTTTTAAGCTTCTTGGTAGTACAAATATTTCAAAGTTTTCAATACTAAGAAATAAATTCATTTTGGTCTTTGAAATGTACAGTTGTTTGCTTTGATACAGCTTTTTGCTCTACATGAAGTATTTTTTTCTGTTTCACAAAATAAAGCAGTGTCATTTAGAAAAATACCAATCCACTATAAATAAGTGAAGAAAAAATTAAAAGTGGTAGAATAAATTGTGGTCGGATGCCTTGGATATCCTAGGGTAATCTTAACCACAGTGTATTGGCACGCTATGCAGAAGTTCTTCAGTTTCCTTCCCATCCTACTGACTGGGAGGTTGGTAGCCATTTTCTTAAATCGATGTGAAACTTCATGGTGGGAGCCTGTAATCTATAGATCTTAATCTTCTGGAGGAATCTGATTTCTTCTAGATAACTCTGCTATGATAAATGGTTTTTAGGTAGCAGAAGAAATTGCATGGTGAAGTTTAAAATTATTTTGTAGAGGCTTATTCCTGTAAATCATTTCAAATGGATCTATAGACCTTGGTATACTTGGAAATATATACTTATTCCAATTGTATGGTAGGAATCGGAGTTGGCTATTTGTTTACACCTTGTACCATACAAATCTATCTTTAAATGTGAGAAACTCAGATAAACTCATTTAGAAAGAGGTAATGATATCTGTACCTATTTCTACTTTTCTGTTTTTTGCTCTTTTTCTTTAGGAAGTTGGATTTCTGATTGAGGCATACTTTCTCTGAGTACACACCAAAAACTCAGTCCACATAGAGTAATAAAAAAAAATACCCTAAAGTGTTTTATCTACTACATAAAATATAACTAAGGGAAGAGAAACCTTAAAAACAACAACAAAAACAAGATAGTAGTTATGTCTCCATCAGTTTTTAATTTAGGAAGAAGACTGGAAAATTGGGAAATAGATGACCACGATAAAAAATAATTCCATTGGTTTGTACTTTCATCTTGTTTCTAATGTTGGTTAACTTACAAGAGATAACTTTGTGAAAAACAAGTTTAATCTCTTTTTTAATGGAAAACATCACATCCAGGTTGTGTTAGGTGTGGCTTTGGGTGATACAGTTGGGGTGTTTGAATGTTGCACATGCTCTTGTTTCAGAACACGGCACTTCAGACCCTACAGGCAGAGGGTGACAAAAAATACACAGTCAGCTGAGAAAAAGAAAGGGTTGCTGCCTTGGTCTGCCACATGCTATTGACTGATAGGAAGCCTGTAAAAAGGATTTCTAAGCTGTAGAAGTGTTTGGTCTGCACATACAGGAGCAAAAGAGCTCTGTGGGTGTTGGCTGCACATGAGGAGCTGGTTATAGGGCTACACAATTAACAGCTATGGAATTGGAAGTGCCCCTTTTCCACCCACAAAAGCTAGTTGGAGTCCAGGTCACTTCAGCCGGACTACCTCACAATTTACATGGTTTGTCTTTGATCTTTTCTTGTTACTAGAAAAGATACACACAAGTATATAGGAAATGTATTTGTAGTTGCACTTGTGCATATCTGCCTGTTGGCATGGGAACTTTTCTCCTTGGCCTGGAGCATGGAGCTTGAAGTGGTTTCTGCTTGAGGCTGCGAAGAACTTCTAGTCACTAATCTGTTGATCCTTCCCGTCTCAAAATAGATGTGTGGTTTCACAGAGCTGGGGGTTAGCTGAGCTTGGCAGGCACCTCCAGAGATCGTCCAGTCCACCCCCCCTCAAAGCAGCATCGACCAGAACAAGCTCCTGAGGGCTGTGGCCAGCTGGGTACTGAGTGCCTCCAAAATGGAGGGGCCACAACCGGTCAGGGCAACCTGCTCTTGGTTTGGTGGCTCCTGCACTCACTGAACTTGTTGGACTGTGCCGGGTCATTTTTAGCTATACAGAATTACGGTATCTGGGTTGCTGTAAGGGTAGCATTTGCTTTTTACCTCCTACTGAAGTTTCACCTTAAAGGTTTAAATTCCTGTCAGATCTAGCTTTGTGAATGCCTCCCCCTCCCTCCCTCTCTCCTTACTTAATTCTGCTATGTTTTTTGAGCAATATGTGTAATATCACAAGTGTAAAAGAAAAGATGAGTATTAAGATAAGTAGGCAACTTGTTTAAATCCTCATTACTGTCTATTTCATTGTAGTTGTCATTCCGTTCGCTGAATTGCATGGGTGGGTTTAAAACGCAGATAACAGACTACGTGTGACCGTTCTGATTTTGAGAAAAGCCATATAGCAAGTTGGCTGTTTCAGATATTTCAAATATTAAACTCAACTTCATCTTCCTTCTTTTCCAGTTGCTGCTGTAGTGTTATTTTATACAGCCCAGAGCCCACATAATATACCTCTGACTGAAGTAATTGGGCCAATATGGCTCATGTTGCTACTTGGAACTGTGCATTGTCAGATTGTTTCAACACGAACTCCTAAGCCACCCCCCAGCACAGGGGTTAAAAGAAGAAGGTATAGTCTATATTAAAATACTTATTTAGGATTGTTAAACTATTCTAAAGAACGTACGTGAAAAATTGTAAGGGTTTACAGTCTCTGCTTTGCAAGAGATGAGAAAATGAGGCTCTGTTTTTATCAGAAACTTTAAAATGGGTGCTTAATTGGTGCTCTAACTTTTATGCATTTACTAATTTGTGCATTGCTTTATTTGACTTCTAATGCACTGAATCTGATATTTTGCCTCAAAGCAGCTTGCAACTGGTGGAGTGCCAGTATCTGTGTGATACTGACCAGTGACCTGACAGAAATGTACATTAAAAGAGATATTTGAAACATAGACCTTAAGTCTTCCAGCACTTCATTATGGTTTGGTACAATGAATTGTCCCATTACAATGGGGAAACCTGCAATAGTGAATTTTGCAGGTGTTAGCCTCTGAGATGAAATATATCTTGAGTTTTAAGTGTTACGATAATGCATAACTGTTTTGCCTGGTTTTATTAAATGGAGTTTGTTAAATTGACATTATAAGCCTTTAGCAAAATATTTTGAAATCTTGCTTGTTTCTGCATGCTTAAAACTGCTGAATGCATTATAGACCTACTAGATTGCACTTATAAAGCTACCTTCCAATTTTAATCTCTTCTGATGAAGGAAATTAAGGAAAGCAGCACATTTGGAAGTACATAGGGAAGGAGATGGCTCTAGTACCACAGATAACACACAGGAGGGAACAGTGCAGAGCTACGGTACAAGCACCTCTTACAGTATTGGCGCTGTCTTCAGAGATATCTGGCATGCCGCTTTCTTTTTATCAGGGTTTGTATTTATTCAAGGCTACATATGTGTTAGATATGCACTATCCCTTTTCTAAAGAAGTAAACATTGATCTAATGATTAGATAAGCTTTTGTTGATCCAGTTTTTGTTAATAGTACTCAGCTCAGTGTTTGAACATGTCATGTGTTGATCTATTTCTTTCACTTCTGCAAATGCTGATGCAATAACTTTGAAGAGATACAGATTAACTTTTGTTAGTCCCCTGATATTTGTAGGACTACTCTGTATAGACAACTCGGTTTCTCAAATTTAATCCAATGAGAAAATCAGACTTTTTCATTTTCCTTTGTTACACCAGCTGCTCTGAGAGAATGTGTATGGAGCTCCATAGCTGTCATGAAATCACATCCTTTTTCTGAAGGAAAAGCCTTCAGGATTCAAATAAGCACAATTACTTAGTTTACAAATAAATATAAAAGATGCATTTTCTAATGACTGAAACCTTGTTACTTTTCAGCGAGGTTTTGCAAATGATTGATCTTCGAATGCAGTGCTCTAAAAAAATTGTAGGGCTTAAAAAAAATAGTAATTCAGCAGCAGCCAGTGTTCAAGATGCAATATACATACAGCATTGTGAGTGCTGTATGTCAGCATTTATTAGCAAGAGAGAATATATTCAAAATGGCACAAAGTTAAGAAAAGGGATACTGCAAGTGATTTAATTGATGTTTTGTTGTGCATGGTGCATCTTAAATATTGCAAAACTAACATGTCTGTCATACCTGTGATATGTGCTCTTAACCTCTGGTAAAGTTTATTTTGTATTATTTTACATTCTGGGAATATCTTGTTGAAACTCTGAAGAAGTTTTAAAAATGTTTTAAAACATTGCAAGAATGCATTTGACTTTTCTCTGTGTAGATTAAGCTATCTTTAACAAACTATGAGTAACAGTAGTAGACACCACTGCTGTTCTTTTGTGTAAATCCACATCTAAATAGATTGGTCTAAACACATTAATTTCTGGTATGTTTGGATTATAATCTTGTAAACTCTTTGAATGTTTTCAATTCTATGAAGACACTGATTTTTCAGTAGAAGAAAGATTGTTGGTAGACTCATTTTCTTCCTTGCCTTCTGTGTCTTGGGCTCACAAAGAGTGTTTTCAATTGAGAAGAGATATGTGGTACTTGCTCAAACTATTTAAAGAGAGGTACTATTTGTAGATGTTAAGCCTCAGTGATGACTACTTAGTGTATACAGCATCTCCAAAGCATACAGAGCACAGAATGACTGAGGATGCTGTAAGTAGCCTTTAATCACTTGCTGCCTCTTCGCTATAGAGGCACAGTTTGTATGTCTGAGAATGAACCATATCAGGAACTTGTCTATCTGAAAAATAACCAAAAATAACCCAGGAGTTCATGCAGATCAGTTTCTTCATATATATATATATATTTTTTTTTCCCCATGGTCATACAACAGTTTTGTCAGCAGAGTGGGACTGGGGATGAGGAGACACGAGCACAGTGTGGAGACTGATATTGCTGAGGAAGTTCTTGTGAAATCCCAGTGCCAGGAAGCTGTCCTTGTTTGAATTATGGAAATCTTTAACTTCTAAAATGTTCTGCAGCTTTAATAGGGAAGAGAGTTTTTTGATCAATTCCAATGATCATGAGATGGGAATAGAAGCCTAATGCTTCCTCTAGCTAATTCATAAATAAGACTAAAAGTTCTTCCTCACTTAGCATTTGCAGATATTCAACATTTATAAGATCTTTTTGGATTTATTCAAGGTGTTGTCCAGTTTTGCTCTTCAATACCTTTAATTCTAGCATTAAATTTTTGGAAGTTGGTTAATGATAGGAAAGTACACGCTTTTATCAGTTAAGGAAGTAAATCGTTCATAATTCTTCTTTTTTTTTTTTTTTTTTTAACTCACTGTAGTGTGTTTAGTTTAATTTGGTAGTTTAAGCTGAAGCCCACATGTATGCATTTCTTGTGTGGAGACTGAAATTTAGGGATTCTTACCAAAAATATCATTGATTTCTGCATTAGAAACGAATGAAATTTTACTTGAGTACCTGTTTTTCAAAATGAGCCTCAGCTGATATCAAACTAGTATTTCTCTCACTTGCTTTTTTAAGTCCTATCTGAAAAAAGTATGCATAAGTATATACATGTATTTCACTTTTTATCCGTTTTTACTCAGTTGTTTGAGGCTACTTCTTCCTAGTAGTTTTCAAATGTGAAAAATTGGCTATTTTTTCCAGAAAATGTGAAATGAAGGCATGATATTCTCCCCAAGTCACACTTCCTTTCACACCGTTTAAGAAAAAATAAAAAATATTTAATGCGTTAAAAATTGGCCTCCTTGGGTTCTTGGTTCCTGCAAATAATTTAATCTCAGTGCTGCTTCATATCTTTCCTTAGTTCTCCCAGCTGAACTTGCTGAAGCTTATAATTTCACAATAAGTTGTTACTGAAAGACTGATGCTTGCTTTATTTGAGAAGTTGAACAGCATTTTTTTCCCCATTAAGTAATAAGCTATACTTTCTGTCTTATTTTCATCAACTTAGCTAAACAAAGGCATTATGGAATAGCACAGACATAAAGTTCTAGCATGTTTACTGTTGATGGTTTTACATGTTTGTCTAAAGCCTCAGTAATGTCTTAAATGGTCTTCGTAGTGGCTTTAGAAAATGAGAACTATGTTTGTATGTGAACTAGCAGAGTGGTAATCTGCAAATAGGAAGAGGCTTACTAACTGCACCAGCACAAAGCATACGATCAAGCATCTTGCTGTCTCTTTATCTCTGTAAGCTTATAATAAAACTTAATCCATGCAAATATATAAAAACTATAAAAGTTCTTTTTTTTTCTGCTGATTTTGCACTCACTTTTTTAGAAATAACATCAACAAAGAATTTTGGGAATAGGTAAGGGAATAGTAGGTAAGTTCTCTAACTTCCTACAAGAGCTTCCTGTAAGGGAAGTAGAGCAGCAAGTTTTTAAGGAGTAATAATAATAATAATAAAAATGCTGTTAGTTTTTTTTTAATTTATTAATAAAGTGTAAGGGAAGGTGGAACGAGACTAAAGAAGGTAAAGGAAGATGAAAAGCCTCAGTAACATTGCTTCTTCTGTTCATTATTTTGTCCATGTTCTTAAAAAAATGAATTGTTCCTTTTTGGACTTTTCCCCTAGCGCAGCTCTCCCTAGCCATGTGTGTGTTTAGGTTGCCACTGGATAGGAATACCTTCTCTTGGGAGGAATTTGAGGCAACTATCCCAATTTGGATGACGTACATATTAAAGAGGATTTAATCTTCTGCCCTGTAATCCAAGCTCTCACAGAATGCTTCACTCTTTAAAGAGAAGGGCAATGCATGTTCCCCTGTAGGAGCAAATTAATAATCAAGCAGGTTATTTATAATTTTACCAACTCTGTGTTTAATGTTCTTTTAATAAAGATTTTAAAAAAATCTGGAAATTTGATTTATAACTTTTTTACAAGTGTTCTGGAAATCAAACAAATAGAAGATTTTCATTGCTTTCTGGGTAAAGACTTCTCATGTTATTTCCTTTGAGATAGAGAATCTTAAGTGAAACTCAGCTTTGAAGTAATCTCTGGTGATAAGGCAGCAAGCCGCTATTCCTTTTTCATTCCTTCATTTACTATGCTTTCTAATTTGGAAATGTGATCCTACAAACTTTTGCTTTAAGAGACTTTTCATGCCATTAGATGCTGCTGCTTCTACATTTATTGACTAGATAATGGCCTCGACTTTTAGAAAATGCTATGGAAGGCTATTTAGTGATATTAGTAGGCTTCTCTTAAGAATAATAATACTTAAGCATAATTCATATACTTGTGATTTGAAACAAGCTTAATTATTGCGTTTGTAAGATATATTGAAATATGTCACTGAGGTGTTACTGGATAATGTGGGAAAGAGTAAATCCCGTTGTGTTTAGCAGACTCATTAATAAGCAGAGTGAATTTAAAACAAGAAATCTGTGGAGAAAGTACTAAATGGAGCATGTCTGTTTGCAGTTTCAAGAAGTGGCACATTTGCTTTGAATTAGTAACACAAAGAAACTTTTAACTTTTTATTTTTTTATGACAGAATAGAAAAAAGCACATTTACATTTGAGGCTTGTGGTTCTTCTGTTGCGAAAAATTGCTGTGAAGTTTTAGCTGTAAAACACGGGTTTCCTTTTCTCTTTTCTCCATAGCTTACTATAGAATTTTCTTTCAGACAATGTTTGCTTTGTAATGGCAAAGAGTAATGAGTATTAATGAGAGGATTATAAAAAAAAAATCACAAATATTGCATCAAATGCTAATTTTTATTATGTATTAGTTTGTGTTTTGTAGTTTGTAGAACTAAAACGTGGGCTGAAAAGGGTAAATGGGATTAGTCTGGAAAAAAAGTCGGAGAATCATTAATTTAATGCTTTCGTTTGTTTCAAATCTAGATCTAAGAAAGCAAAAAACTCAATAGATAAATCCACTGAGACTGATAACGGCTATGTGTCCCTTGATGGGAAAAAGACAGGTAAAAGCAATGAAGAATGTGTGCAGGCCCATGAACGTCTCTGTGAAGTGGTTAAGCCAGAAGAATTAGGGTGGAGCACTGCAACGGTGAGAGATACCTTCAGCAATCCCAGTCATCACAAAGTAAGTATGCCTCATGGCCTTCAAAGATGGATTACTAAATTGTTAGATGATACATAAGCTGTATTTTGTGATGCTTTTGATGTATTCTCTTTTACTTAATCCTTAAAAGTATTTTAAACAGGATGCTGGGGCCAAAATGATATTATGTATTCTTAACTCATTCCTTGTATTCCCAGCCATTTTCTTGTCAGAGGATCCTTACTGACTGCCACAGAAACATTTTTTTGCCATTCTGTGTTTCAATACACGACTTTGTGTGCTGTCACTTCTATATGATTTTTTTTCAGACCAGCTGAACACCACACTGTACCTTTTCCTGCCTCTTTGATATTATTGGCATAAATAGGTCTGTCTTTGTGCTAAAATGGAACAAAATTCACATTACTGGCAATTGGTAATTTTGAGGTTGTTCTGAGTGTTTACCTGTGAATTGTCATCCTTTTCTTTTGGTTCATCTCTGTAGAAGAGGAGGAAAGCACAATTTTCCTCTCAGTGAAATAGGCATGGCTGCCCTGAAGTGAGAAATACGGATGAGAAGGAAGCTTAATAAATGGTCATGAAAGAAAGGGGAACTTTTAAGTCTGGATCTAATTATCTCCTGGACATACTGTTTTCATCCTACTGTTCTATGAAAATGATTTTCCAAAATATTTTTCCTGGCTCTGTTATTATTGTCTTTTGAGCATATATTGACTGCCATTACAGCACTTTTACTTGACTTTGTCTCAGTAGTATTTGCTGTCATTGATCAATCAGAGCAGGGTTCTTTTTCATGGTAATATCAAATGGAAAAGTTACTGGAAGTTTACTTTTTTTTTTTTTAATATAGGAAAGGTATTCTGTGGGGAAATTCATAGTCAAGCTATTTAACAACATCTTTAGTATAATTAAATCAGGATGAATGTGAAGAAGGTTCATCTCAGGGCAATAATTTCAGTCTGCTGGTCTCCAGGAAATGTTTCCTTGTCAGCAACAGAAACTGAGATTCGGTTGTCTTTGTCAATTCCAAGCATTTTGTATTCTTGATGAAATTCAACAAATCAAGATTTTTTTTTTAAAGTCTTTACAAAAAAACTTTACAGGGTACTATCCGGTGGTCTCCTAATGAATGAAAATATACATAAAGTTTTGGGCACCTGCACAAATTTTTATTAACCTCTCTTCCTGTTTCTGAATCTTCCTGTTTCTGAAAGGTCTGCTTTCGCTTCAGTTTAAAATCAGGGAAATATAAAGTGGGATAAATTTACAATCCCAGTGTTCTAAAACAAATCTTGGTGCATGTTATGGTTGTTAGCATTTGCCTCTTCTTTCTTTGTACCATGGATATTGATTAGTAAGTGTGACGGTGTCTGCTATCACAATTTCATATTTTCAAATCTTTTGGATGTTTTGAATTTAAGCCTTTAAAATATGAATGCCAGAAATGTTCTTTAGGAGCAATGAACTAGCCATTCATTGGGAAATTTTTATTTGATACTATGATTTTATTTTATAATGGCTGCTGTACCACTTATTTTTTAGAATTGGAAATACTTTAATATCTAATTTAACCAGGTGTATATATACTGTTGTAGAAATAAATTGCTTTCAGTAGTTTAGAACAAGACTAGGAAAGTATAAGTGTATGTCTTACTAATGCTGTATTTGTTGCACTAGGATGCTCACAGAACTGTGACAAATTTATCAGATGAAGTTTCTAGTGAGGAAGGGCCTGAAACTGGATATTCGTTACGTCGCAATGTAGAGCGCACGTCGAGTGACTGCACACTTCGAAACAGGAAATCTCATCATTATAAGAAACACTATCCTCTGGAGGTATAGTCTTTTTTGTTGCATCTCTTTGTGAATTGTTAAAACCTCTTGGTTTCTCGTTGAGTATATATTTTTCAACCTTTTTTCTCCTATACTGAATTTTAGGAATATAATAATTGGAGGCCATGGTACTAGGGGAGAGGGACATTTTTAAATGTCAGAATTTTGTATTTAAGAGTTTTTTATTTAGTTGATTTGAGCTTCATCCTATTTTTCAATTTGTCATTAAGATCCTAAAATATTTTCTGTAGCTCTTGCATCAAATTTTAGCTAATTCCTTAATAATTAAATTCTATAGAAACTTGATTTGTTACAAAACCAGTAGTAATTGGCAAAATTCAAATTTTCATCATACTGCTGCTGCTTCATCTCTCCATTTACTTCACATTTTAGATTCACTAGCCTTCTTGTGAGCAAACCCAGCAGACTCTACCTCTGAATTTTCTTTCCTTCATGTTTATTGAAAGTCATTAAAAATATTGTCTTGAAATCTCAACAAAATTGTGATTATTGTATGGCAACAAACACACAAAATGCTGAAACTTTAAGAGATTTGATGACATTAGAGAAAAGAGGAGGAATCCCCTGATTGTGTGTTAGTGGAATCCTTATTAGTAAGGATTCAGACACTGAAAGATGAAAGTGTGTGTAGGGAAGGTGCTTTCTTTCTCTCCATGCATGTACTTGTGCTCTCTTGTTTGCTTTGAGTTTTAAAGAGTTTATGCTCTTTTTACTGATGGTGTGCAACCTAAGGGATTTACGAAACTTTCAGGTGTATTATTGTTTTTTTGTTTTAAGGTTATTTTTTTTTCCCTAGGACTATGAGAAAAGAGTGTAAAGAGTAATTTTGGCTCTGGCAAGAGTCCACTTATAGGTGGGTTTAATAGGCAGAGCATCATAAGAAAGGCTTCTACCTGATATAACCAACATTGTCTTCAAAGGGTTCAAATAATTACTTTATCTGATAATGGTTGCCATGAAGTTTAAGCTTTGCACATTAGCAAGCTATCTAATTTTCTCTTCTTTCATTTATTTCTCACAAACTTAAGTTAGAAAAACATAGAATGCTAATTCATTTAACGGTTTAATGTCGTATGCATATTTGGTTCAGGCTAACTGAACATGTTCAAGCTAACTGAGCAAGCAGGTACTTGGAAATATTTCAGTTTCGTATTACAGAAGATGTCTCTTGACTACGTACTACTGCAGCCAGAATGACATGATTATAATCAAATTTATCTTAAATGTATGTTTTCCATAGGGTGCTTCAGAGCTTTAAAACTTAAAAATGTTGGCTAGGGAAGACTGTGTCAATATCTTCAGAAACTGAAGAGACCACATTTGCTCTGAGTAGCTTTGGCAGTAGTGCCTTATACTTGTTCCCTATTTACTTCTTTGACTGATGCCATGAAAGAGGAAGCTTTTCGTTTTTGTTACCATCTCTCCTCCCCCCACATGATTACAAAGGAAATGAAACAATAGTTTTCGAATCTGTGAAAGCTTTCTTTGTATTTAAAAAATAAAAATAAAATAGTGAAGTCAGTGGATATGCTCTCAACTTCTGTCCTACATTTCCTTTATTTTGATATTTACTTGTCAGTTTTTTAATGTTCTTTATTCAGATACTTTTTAATGTCCTTACTTTATTCAATCAATGATACCTTATAGTGACTATATTCTATAAAAAATTTTTTTAAAGAAAAAAATATCAGATACTATCTTTTTTATTGGTGTTATCTCTCACTTTATAAAAGAATGGGAAAGAGTTAAGAGTATTTTTTGAAGTCTTTTTTTACAAAATGGCCTATTAAACATATTAAGCAAAATTTTCAGGAAGAACACGTAACTCTTCTGATGGTAAAGCGTTACAAATCATATTACAGCAGGCCTACTAATTTAATATTATTTGATTATTTTTTCAGTGAAGAAAATTGGGTATGTTCTTGAGATAAACTGTAAGAAAAAACTTTTGCCCTAAAAGGGAATTGAAAATGCCAGATGATGGCGATGAGTAGGATGGTACTGCTTATAAGACTTCCTACCTGTCTTACAGGAAACCAATTCTGCTAACTCTTGAGAGCAGTTTAAAGGTCTGCATTTTTGTTTAGAAAAAAACATTAGGTTGTCTTATATATTTGCGTTAGGGTGTTTAAATCTCCCAAAGTTACTATTTTTTCTATAGGATTATCTAAGGTGTGGGTAAAATTTGAATATAATCAGGCACTCTTGTTCCTCCTTTGTTTAAAATAATTAAAATTTTATGTATGACTGCAGAACACACATATACCTAGTTTGAGGTATGGTATATATCTTTTCTCTCTACACCTGATGCATACCCATCTTCAAACAAGTTCACATTCTTTCTTTGAGAAGGTATGTGAATAGTAAGAACAGTGCTATGTAATTTGGACATAGAGAGTCAACTCCCTTGTTATTATAGGCTGTTACATTTAGAAATTTATTTCTGGAACATAGCAATCTTTCTTTTAAAATTGTGTCCACACTGCTTGTTTGGAAGTCTATTTGAGTGCCTCAGGTCTTGGATGGCTGGAAATATCTGTCCCTTCTTCCTCCAGGACCTTCTTCCTTCTTGCCCTTTCTAGAGAAAGAGTCCCTTACAGTATGGTGAGCAGTGAGCATGGCAATACAGTTCTGAATCTGCCAATCTACGACTGAAGTAGGCACAGTCTGCAAATGCCTGTGTGTAGTGTCGCTATACTTAATGCTTAGTGTTTTGTTCCATCTATGCCCAATTTCTGGGTGGAGTTTAAGAGGGAAACTGTTCCCTAAATCCCTTAACCTTGCTTTCATCTAGGTTCCTTGTGAATTTATATAAAAGCTGCTCTAAGGAAAAAAAAAGTATGTTTTTAAGTAGCTAAAAAGTAGTTCAGCTCAAACAACAAGAGATAAAAGTCAAAATGGCAAAATAATTTAAAAATACTTTGTGAATGAGGTTTTACTCACTGTCACATTTCTGTATTAATTGCAGGTTAGTCTCTGTATCCCTAAGCCTCATTAGTGTCTTTTCCATTTTCACTAAAATAATGAAGCTGTAATGTTTTTTGAAAGAGACTTAATAAATCAGAAGTTTGAGATAGAGTTGGAGTCTGTGGCTTGATAATTGCTCTTGACATCTAAATTAATGAGTTTTTAAAAACTGTAAAATTGTTATTTCCTTTTAATAGTGCATATGATTTGATCATCCATTACATGACCCTTCCCACAACAAATTAGGGACCACTGCTATTTGTTTATATGGTGGCTAACAATGTGCAGCCTCTTCAATAAGCACTCCTTCAATAAACATATAATTCTTTCTGATTTGAAAGGTAATGGATTGGAACATCAACAGATAAACATGAACTCACTACGTTTGAGCTTTATAATTGTTCTATTATCTGGAGACAAAGCTGAATACAAAAGCTGCATTAATTGCAATGAATATTTTCAGGATACACCTAAATCAGGTACTAGCTGCAGTTCCCGGTGTTCAAGCTCCAGGCAAGATTCTGAGAGCGCAAGGCCAGAATCAGAAACTGAAGATGTGCTGTGGGAGGACCTTCTACACTGTGCAGAGTGCCACTCCTCATGTTCCAGTGAAACAGATGTAGAAAGCCCTCAAGTGAATCCATGTGTGAAGAAAGAATACAGAGATGACCCATTTCATCAGGTTGGTACCCACTATTTTTGACCTTTACAGCACACACATCTTCAGTCTTACCACCTTTATCGTATGTTCAGGAGGCCTGGGAGGATGAACTCCATATTAATTGAAAGTAACAAAGCCAAAGTGATTTGGTAGAATTAAAACAAGGAAAATTGAATTTCTACTACACAGTCATTAATTTGTCAAAGGAAGAGGATATGACAATGTACTGAAAGAGCCTGCAGAGTATTTGAGTATTGGAACCTTATGACAAGTACTCAGTGGTTTGTTTCCTATGGTAGATGTTTCTGTCCTTTTTTTTGGTCTCTAATGGAATTACTTTTTGTGAGCACGTATCAGGCATTATGTATATGAGGGAAATCAAGAAACAGAAGGAAATATGTATATAATACATACATAAAAGATTTTACATATGTTACCTGTTTGGCTAACATTATCTATATGTATAGACATATGATACTACATATAATTATAAATTTTTTAGATAAAATATTTATTTTATTTTTACCTTAAAACTAAGTCATTTTATTTCTCTTTTTTAATGCTATTCTGCAGCAACATATTGGCAGTCATTACTGAAAATTCTAGGGTTTGTTGAGTAACAGCTCAGTAGCAGTCTGCCTTTGGATAATGTTGGACTGAATCCACAGTCAATAGTTAATAATTTACAATCAAGTATTAGTTTTAATTTGATTTAAAAAAAAAAATAAATAAATGGATGTCAGACAGTGGTAGTTATGTTTGTAGTACTAGGTTTATCTCTAAATTGCATGCTGCTTGTTAATTTGAACCATTTAAGTAAAGAGTTGTGGAGAATGTGAAATATTTTTCTGGTTAAGCATGTAATGTGTATTGGTATTGTATACATCAGTGCTAAGGAATGTTATGCAAGATATGGTATTAATGCTAGCTAAGAAAAAATCTCAAAAGACAGGCTTTTCACTCATAACTAGAACTGAAAATGATATATTTATAATCCTCTTTCTCCCCTCTAAAAAAAATAAAACACGAGCAAATAAAACAAAATACCCCAAACCCAACAGAGATAGCAATTTGGATTTCATGCACGCTTTGCTGTTTAAATTTGTTTTATATCTTTTTGCTTATATTCCATATAAACACTAAAGTGGAAGCCCTTACCATAAAGAATTGAATTGTAGTATATGAATTGACATTGTTTTTCTGCACATTTTTTTCTTTTATTGTAGTTTGCGATGTTTTGAGTTTCAGCTCCTGGTGTTGATACTCCCTCTAGAGGGAGATATTGGGAATATGTGATTAAAAAGCTCCATCTACAACTAATTAATGTTTGTGTTATTTTCTCCTCTAATGGATAAAAAAAAAAAGAAAAAGAACTGAGTACTCGGCAGTATAGAAAGATTTCAGATAAATACTGATAAAGTAAGTTATACGTGTAAAAATAAACAACAAAACCTCACTTTTAATCAGTGACAAATTAAACTGTTAAAAATATGCCCCCAACACTAACCTAACCTTTCTACTACTTTGTTGAACACAGTGAGAGCTGACCAGGCAGGGCTGAGAGCAGTTTTAATCACCTGTAACACAGAGGAGTACTCTTTTTACTTTATACAAATACTATATTTAGGACTCTGAGCACAACCAAAAATAAGTTCATTACCTGTTTTTATAAAAGTATCTGTTAAAAATATTTCTGTCTGTCTAATGACTTTTTTCATCAGCATATTGCTAACAAATACAAGTTGGCATAATGATAGCTTGATATCACTAATGAAATAATTTCCTTGTCTTTCCCAGAGTCACTTGCCTTGGATCCATAGTTTGAATCCAGGACTAGAAAAAATAAGTGCAATTGTATGGGAGGGTAATGAGTGCAAGAAAGCAGATATGTCTGTGCTTGAAATCAGTGGTATGATAATGAACAGAGTGAGTATTCTTTTTGCTTTATACAAATACTATATTTAGAACTCTAAGCACAACCAAAAATAAGTTCATTACATGTTTTTATAAAAGTATCTCTTATTGGCATTATGGCTGCATGGCTTATAGCATGGATTACTCATTGCTAATAGTTACAAGACATACATGTATGGAATCTTAAGTATTGGGACAATAAAATACTTCTTGCATTGTTAAGTGCTTAGTGACACTGCCAACCTCTGTTTTAGTCTCCAAGGTGGTATATGCCATAAAGATTATTTATCTCCTTGATTCTTATGAAAAACTAATCTGTTGGGTTAGGACTACGCAGATCTGAGTATTTTCTAAGATAAGAAAAGAAGGTAGAATGTCTTCCATTCACTTCTGCCTTTCCTAGTACTCTTCTTCAGGAAGCAAATGGAAGAACATTTTATTGACGTTGTACTCTTTTTCAGAGTAGACAATTTAGATTTTTTGTAGGGTTGAACATAAAATCTTAGCATAGTTTAAGACAACAATCTGTTATTCTGATCAGTTGGTACTTACCATCTTCAACCTGTTAAAAGCACTGTATTCACAAACTTGGTTCAGATCTCTGTACATGATTCAGAATCGATACAGTTTTCTGTGCAATCATAGAGGTAAACCTTAATAAAGCCATAGCCAGCACTACAGGATTCCAATTCTACGTGCACTGTAAACGCATGGATTCCATTAAAGACTTACAACTGAAAAGCAAAACACAAACAGGAGTAATATGCAGGATGTAAGCAACACAGTTGGACTGGTGCACTTTGCTAATTCAGCCCTGAATTAATTTTTAATGCAAGAATATACACTGAACTGTTTGCACTGCCATGTTACGTTGCCTGTGTTTTTTAACTGTCATATTTGATTGCTTAGTTGAAGGTTTCATATAATGTATAAGTATTCTTTGTGATAATAAGACGGTATCATTAATAAGGACAAGATTAATTTCAAAATTAAATATAAAACTTGTTTTCTTTTTAGGTGAACAGTTATATACCAGGAATCGGTTATCAGATTTTTGGAAACGTCATATCTTTAATCTTGGGCTTAATGCCATTTGTGTTTCGGCTTTCCCAAGCTAAAGACTTGGAACAGCTAGCTACGCATTCTGCCACTGAACTTTGTATTACTGCATTCGGATCAAACGGAGACATACTGGTTCTCTCAATGGTTGTTATAAGTTTCGTGGTCCGTGTGTCTCTAGTGTGGATTTTCTTTTTCCTGCTGTGTGTAGCAGAGAGAACATACAAACAGGTACATAAAATAAACCAAGAGGATTCACCTGAAACAAAAAGTGTTATTTTTTTTTCCTCTTTGATTTTGTGGATATTTGAAACTTGGGTTCTTCATTGCATGGAGATTCATGTATCAATGATGACAAACACTTCGGTGGGATTACAGTTTAGGAGATGATCCAGATGCAAATGACTGAAGTTTCCTTTGAGCTCTGTAGCTAAGTCTTTTACCCAGAAAAGCATTTCTGAGGGCAAACGTTTTATCTTTTATTTCAGATTTCTGGCTCAACTTATTGGCCAGTTCTTAGACATGTCCCATTTTGTCTTAGTTTTCCTCAAGGAGAAGGAACTTCAATAAAAGCTCACAAAATTTTGAGTTTGTTCCACCGGTGTGTTTCCTTCAAAACATTTCAGTACGATTCAAAATAGTTCAGTCCAGACGTTAGCTGAGAGTACTGTCTGCTTTGCTGGCAGATCTGACCAGGGCCAGAGACTGAGAGCATTGCTATCTGAACAAATCCACCTGTTAATTTATTGCTTGCTTTTTGCAATTAAACTTTTTAAAAAGAATATCCCTTTTAGCTTAATAGCTTCAGAGTGTGGGTACTTATTAGTCTACAAAAGAAAAAAATTATACTTTCTTTTCTCAAATTATGGTTAAAACATGGGACTTAATGCAGTAGAACAGCATTAACCTGCTTTACTTATCATTTCTGTTGGAAGAAGGTGCTAGGATGAGCACTCTAATGTGAGTTATGGGCTGGTTTGATTCTCTCACAGATTTCAGTAGTATTTCCTATCTGTCATCTGAAATTTGAAGAAAGAAAGTGTGGCTACATCTTGGTTTTCATTAGAATAAGAGGACTTTTACAACTTTTTCGTATATCCCCTCTTTTAGTAATATGCTTCTCTTATTTCTGCACTGTAGTTAACATATTTTACTTTACATTGATACATTGTACATTACTTTGACATATTAAGTGAAGCTTTTTCTCCATTTTCTTTTTAGTGCCCTCAAAAATGAAGTGATAGTTACATTAATACTTTTCTTCTTTGCAGAGGCTACTTTTTGCCAAACTTTTTGGTCATCTAACATCTGCCAGAAGAGCAAGAAAATCAGAGGTTCCTCATTTCCGTTTGAAGAAAGTACAGAATATAAAAATGTGGCTTTCTCTCAGGTCCTATCTAAAGGTGAAATAATGTACATTTTTCCCACTGCTTTAATGTCAAATATCCCATATGCTCTTGATGAAAAGTTGGTATTCTGGTCTGAATTTTCCCTGTATGAATTTATTCCTGTTGGTGTACATGTTTTCTGTACGCTTCATTTTGGTGACTTATGGCCACCACCATCTGTAAGCAACCAGATTGTGAGGAAGTAAATGTCTGGTTTTTTAACTTGGTATAAAATATGAGTGTGTTCAGAGTAGGAGTTTTGTGTTCACTAATGCTATCAGAAAAGTGTCTCAGGTGAATATGTTGGGTAAATCAGCACTTGTGATATAATATAGAGAGTAAGTTAAAGAGCTCCACTAGTTGGTGTCATTAACACACAAGGAGTTTATGAAGCAAGACAATTTGCGTGTATATTCTGTACTGTGAGTGCATATGCACCACGTGAAGCTAGAAGTTATGCCCAAGTAGAATCCGTAAGACAACTCATATCACTTGAGCATCTCCTTATATCCCTCTAATGTTCTTTTCAAGCCATAGCATTCTGATGATCCATTGTGAAAAGGGTCTTATGATCTTAGCTTTTTGTTTCCAAGATTTTTTCATTTTTCTCTCTGCATTAAGTGTATATAGCATGGCATTTAGTCATTAAACCTTTGGTTTCACTGTCATCTTTTTTTAAAATAAATATTTTTCCTTATCAGGCTTGTTGTACATTGTAACTGGTATGTCATGACAACTGTTGATGACACTTGCTACCTTTTCTCCCTTGGGTATCTATAAACTCTCCACATTGTTAGATGTTTGGTTTTTTTTTTTTTTTTTTTTTTGAAACTTCACCCTACTGAAGCAGCTGCCCTTCAGTAGGATCTGGACCATCTGCTTATGACATTGATGGGATAACTAATTGAAGCTCTACAGCCATCTCATGTTTTAAGTTTTCTGGAGGAGTCCTCTATAATGAGTATCACTCAGGTTTCATTGTTAGTAGGGCTCAGGGATTAGCATTGTTTAGTTGTCTAATCTCTCTCAGGTTCCATTACAGCGTTTTACCCAAAGCTGTGTCCACGAATTGCCTCAATTGAATACTCTTTCCTATATTTTGCCCAAACATTTTCTCTCTGTGTAGACTGTTTCTTCATCTTAGATGTTAAATGGCTTTCAATTACCTACTTGCATGGATCAATTCATTCAGTCTTCAAAACACCTTTACCTCCTCTTCTAAGGAGGGGGAGTGAGAGAGCAGTTGTGGAGTTAGCTGCCTAGAACGGTAAAACCACCACAGCTTGACTTCCAAGTTAGGCATTTTTCAAAATGCTCATCTTGAAGAGGAAAAATAAGTTTTCTAAACACAGATGAAATTGGTTTCTCTAGAAACACTTTTTTTGGTGGACAGCAACTGATAATCTTTTTTTAGTGGTGGCAATTACTTTGCTTACATCTTTGCTCCCTTCCAACAGCAGTCAAGAAAGTGTAGATAAAATCTGCTATCGGTACTTTCTAGAACTATGTAAAGGATTATGTAAACACAAAGAAGCTGTGGTGTGGAGACTGAGGAGTCTGGAAGGCAGGAAGTATAAGCAGGCAAAGTTTTTAATGTAGAATATGGTCTTGAATTTGAAAGATACATTATTTTAAGGGGAATTGAAGTGGTTTGTTTACAACACCCCTTGTGTTATGGAAGTATGGGTAGACTGTGGTAAAGATGTGCCCTTTAAACTTTACACTTTTTCTTTGTAGTCTGTACTGCGTTGCTGGGTGGGAGGAAAGGATAGCAGCATTTAAACAACAAAATGTCATTCTTGTGCTTTAAAAACTGCACATGCTGGCATTGTTGCAGAGAGTGTCTTGCCTTCTTTCCTCAGAACTGCACCTACGTTTTCCACGTAGATGTTGTACTGAATTTGCTACTTCACATTATGAAAGACTGAAAAAGTGGTAAATGTTCTTTTTTCATAGTTATCTTTACATGTATGCCACTGAATTAAATCTTATATGCCTTTGGAGGTATCTACATGTAGTTATATTTATATGTTCTAATATTGTATTGAACTTAAATTACCAAACTACAAGCTATGAGGAAACTCTGTTCTATGTGTGAATCTAACTAACTGGATGCACTAAATATGACTGCTGGTTAGGTACCTTCTCACTCATCTAAACATCTCCCTTATTTTCAGCGTCGAGGTCCTCAGCGCTCAGTTGATGTCATAGTTTCATCTGCCTTCCTACTGACTATCTCCGTTGTATTTATCTGTTGTGCACAGGTGAGGAAATCCCACATGACTTAAATAGTTTTTAAAATAATAGACTGCCTTTTGTGTGATTATTCCTATTAAGGTAAAAGACCACAGTGAAAAATCAGTAACAGCTGTTATAGCTTTTCAGAAGATTGAGCTCCATTTATGTTGTTCATTTTATTTACTATAGAGTGTTATCCCCTAGCCATGCTCTAATAGCTAAAGTTACAGTGTAATTACTGTACATGTTAGTGTAATTACTGGCATGGTGGTATTATTATTACCATTAATGTGCCCTTTTTCATTGCATTGTTGGTTTTGGAAGACTGTTTATTCTAGCATATTACATCAAAACAGACTTTGCAAAGATATATATAAAAATATATATATAATTTGAGATTACCTTTAGATGATGAATTTGTTGGTTGTGATAGCCTGCCCTCTAGTGGAATATTTTTTAGTAAGCAAATCTAAGTTTAAATAAGATTTTTACCAGTGATGAAGCTTTCGGCTTGAACTTTGCTTTCAGCATACAGGGAAGCTTCTGAATTACTTCTAGTTGCATTTTTTCCACTTCCTCCCCTAGTTAATGCTAATGTATTTTCCTGGTAGCAAACTATAAATATTTAAAATTATTATAATTGAGCAATAACACTATTTGAATTAAATTTTCTATGTAATTCAGTACATTTGAAGGTATGTTTGTTTTTCATCACGCTTGGTGTCTTTGCAAGTTCAAACTTGTGTTTAAATTATTCGAATGTAATACTTTTTTACATTGTTTTAGAATATAAAAAAAAATGTTTAAATTCTGAGTCCTTTATTTCACTTTCTGATTCAGCCTTTTCATGGATCCGATATCTTTAACAAAATTTTGATTTTTAAATTATGATTCAAAAATCTTTTATGCCTGAAAACAGCCCATGTACTTATTACTGGGAATTTTTTCTTGGAGCTGGGGAGATACGTAATTCTTTCCTTATGTTGCAACAGAAATATTAATCTGAACTCAATTTTTCTCTTTTGCTTTCAGCTGCTTCACATGCACGAGATCTTCCTTGATTGTCACTACAATTGGGAACTAGTAATTTGGTGCATTTCACTAACACTTTTTCTGTTACGATTTGTTACTCTTGGATCTGAAACCAGTAAAAAATACAGCAATACCTCAATATTACTTACTGAGCAGGTGAGAATTTGTGTAATTGTACATTTTTCTATCTAAACAAACATTCTTCTAGTATGTCTTAGGCATGCGTTGTAGATGCATTAACACAGGCTGAATTGGAGAGTTAATTGTGGTATAATGAGACAAGTTATTCAAGATTCCTACATCCTAAAGTTAAGTTTCTCTAGGCAGTGTGTGTCTTTGTTTAAAAGTTGTGTGGAACATTGAGATGGCCAAAAGCCATCTCTTTAAGCAAGCATGCTTAGACATATGCATATGTGTCAACTGATACGGTTAAAGATTTAAGAGAACACAAGCAAAAATGTCTGACCTCTCAAAGTATTGTATTAAGAGTAAAAGATTTGAAAACAAATTCACTTTCTGCATTGAGTCACTCTGCAGTCCAGTAATTTTGACTTCTAGGTTACAAGGATTATATATAGTGTCCTCTAGGCTCCATGGAAATTTCTTCTTTCAGTCATCTCTTAAGCTTGGCTTTGGTTCTACTTACTTTTACCCTCAGGAATGTTCTATTCAGCATTTGTATTGCAAACTCCCTCCCTGCTCTGTCTGGTACTGCTGATAGTTTTCCAGGCTTAACATGTTCAGTTACTGTCAGGTAAGAAGCTTCTCTTTTTGGTCTGAGAGGTTTCACACCAGTGCAAAACATCATTCAGGACATGATGAGGCTGGGCAGCGAGAAGGCTGCTAACTTCTAACTTAGTTAGAAAGAACTAACTTCCAATGTTTATAAAAAACGTTTTAAAAATAAGCCTTTAATAATAAGTCTCACTCATATGAAGCTTTTAAATACATGCATGACATAACTTTTTGCTCTGCAAGATTTTCCATCTCCTGAGTTTGGGGTTGGAGTGCCAGAGGAAGACATCCAAGATATGGTAGTGTAGGAACAAGAAACATTCTTTTTCATATTGACAATTACAGGAAGTTGGTTGTAAGCAGTGATCAGCATAAAATCTTATATGTGGGCTTTAACACTTGAAAGGTAAAGTGATTTTCCTATGGTTGCAGCCTCTTCCTTCATTAGAATTTTAAACATTACCTTTAATAAATACACAAACCATTTATTTAAATCACTTGATGCTTTGCACTAAATAGCAAAAAAAAAAAAAAAAAGGATTTTTCTTTCTGAATGAACTCTGAGCTGATGACTGTCACAACTGTTCAATTTTTCTAATGTAAGTAATGTGGTATGCTAGAACTACTCAGTACTTTTTGGATTTCCTTTTAAAATCTCAGTTTAAATTATTCTTGAAAAGTACCTCAGCTCAGTTACACTCAAAAAAAAGTGGATTCTTAATCTAGGAGTAAACGTGCAAGCATGTGAACAAAAGAAAAGAAAAGACTGAAGTCGAATCAGTCATTAAGTGTGATGTGGAGTTTGATGTGATCCTCTAGTACAATAGACACAGGTCCCGAGAGGTCTTTGCATTTGTCTGATGGTTCACAGAATATGAGTAGCCTAATGTCCCAGTGAAGTTTGTGTCCTGTTTCTGGAATGAAAATGGGGGCAAATATTGGAGACAGGTACTGGAAAGTAAAAGAATGCGAAGATGAAGGCGAGAGATTGAGGAAGTCCAGCTTTTATTTTACTTTAGTGGGTTTCTGAACTATACTTTTCATGAGAATCAGTCCTTAAACATTTAAAGCCAGATACGTTGAAAAGTTTAGGTTGAAAGAGGCAGTCTCTCTATTTGGTCCGCAGAACTGTAAGTAAATAAATAAACAAAAATTCAGGAAGTGTTATGTCATCAGATGTTGTATTGAATCCAGCTTGTCCTATTATAATTCATTTCCTTCATAAAGGCCCTGAGAGAGTGCTTTGTTAAAAACAAAATATAATTCACAATTGTTTCTGAGAAAATAAAAAGGATGCACGTCACCACTCCAAAATGAGTTCTGTCTAGGGTTACATGTATTAGCTGGATACCATGCCACATTTGTTCTTGAGTTATATGCATATAAGTCTGATGTTTTGGCCTGTTGTGAGTGACCAAACCCACAAGATTGGCTTACACTCACTTGATTATCTGAAAAAAAAAGTATTTCTGAACTCGTATCTTTGAAAATCAGACACTAGTGGCATTAGGCTTCCTGTAAAAAGAGAATGAAGCTTTAAAACAACCACACACACACACACACACACACACACACACACACAAAAAAAAAACAACATTAATCCTTTAATCCTCAGATTCAAACAGATAAGATGAAGTTGCAAATTCTACTTTGCATCAGCAAATTTCCAAGCTCTTCTGTATGCTTTATATCCAGCCTATGAATTTAATGGTTAGGAGTCATGATGGGAAACTAAAAGATCCGTCGTTTTTGATTAAGGCATTTTTGTCTGTATGCTGTTTGTCTCTAATTTTTCAAAGTCCTGAAAGTGTTTTTATTTGCTCTTGTAAAGTAAGTACGCCTGTGGCATTCCCTGTTGAGAAAAATACAAGGTATGTTCTGATCCAAGTTGTCGTCTTGCCGATTTCTCAGAAATGGGTATGGTGGATGGCTGGGGGATATTCAAACTCCCCTTGTGTTTCAAAGGATATTACTGAATAGTAATTTTTTGAGTAAATTAGTGAAATCTGTTCAAATTTGTTGAAACAGATTTGAACTTTCCCAGGATTTGTTACCTACAATTTTTTTTCCTAGATTAGCCAAACTTAGACTTTATTTTTGGTTTATTCCCGTTTCTAAAAAATTTGAATTGGTGGAATCAGAATTTTAATGTCTGGAATCACTTTGCCTCTAAAAGCATAATTTACTTTGAAATGAAACTGATGGTTGGGGACCTTAATTTGCCTTGGAATATATTAGGAATCCTTTTTTGATTTTAACTTAATTATAAAAGCAACTTCCAGTGGCCTTTTCAGAGAGAGATAAGAAAATTCAGTTACTCTTGTTTGTGTGACGTTGTTCTTACTTCAGTAACTGCTTTACAACAGGACTCCTATAGAGACACTTCGGCAACTTTGCTGCTGTAGCATGGTTAGTCTCTCATCTGAAGGACTACTTGAACATATTTCTAATTTCTTTTTGTATATTTTTGATCATTATCATCCTGAAATAAATAGTATTTATCAAGATACCTTTATTTCCTTATGCAATAAAAAAGCAAACCCCACCAAGCTAACTTGGTCTGGTGTAGTATATCAGATAGGCCAATTGGGAATGAAAGCTGATGTTTCAGAGTTGCCAGAAGACAGCTCATTTGTACTCTTAACTAAACTTTCTCTGGAAACAATGATCTAAAGAAGTCTGCATCACAGAAATATTAAAATGATTGATATGCTGTTCTTCTATAGCAATAATGAGTTTAATTCAATTATTTTTCATATTTTTCAAGGCACTGGGAAGACTTTCTGCAATCAAGGTGTTCATGAACTATTCAAGGATACTAAAATAGTTTAAAAGGAATGATATTGTAGCAGGATTATGTATTATCCTTTTGGTCAATTCAATGACCTTTGGGAATCCTATAATAATCCTATAACGTCTGCATAGTAGTATAATAATTTCTGGAAATGAATCAACAAACCTCAGTCAAAGAAGAAAAAATGTGCAGACATTCTATGTCTAAAAATTGCTTTGCCCAATTTCTAGATGAAATTAAACTTTAAAATTGTTCCTGTAATAGCGTCACATACTGTATCATAGTACTTGTTCTTAAAAAATAAAAAAGAAAGCAAAGAAAGTTTCTTGCTTGCAGAAATGTCATTGCTGTTCTATCATATACATGCTGTGAATAATTACTTCATTTTATTATGTTTCCAAATGAGTTCCTTTGAATTCTGAATAAGTGGTGATACTCATATTTTGTTCAAATCAGATAAACTTGTACTTGAAAATGGAGAAAAAGCCTAATAAGAAGGAGGAACTGACACTAGTGAACAATGTTTTAAAACTTGCTACTAAGTTACTGAAGGTAAGATGTAAAGCAGTATTACTGTATTGTATGTAAGATGAAGAGTAGATTGCTTAATGAATCACGTGTTACTTCTGCAGGTGGTACAGCGTACTTGGATTTAAATCTCCTCTGTAACTCTGTCACAGTGACTCTACTTGTTCATACCACTTCAGTCTGTTATGTTGCTGTCAGTGTGTACTACAAACAATTTTTACATACAATAAGTTTTATTCTCTATATGAGTAGAGTGAGAGGAGGAACTTTAGGATGGACAGGATGATGAACCCTCAGGAAATGATGCACTTTTGTTTTGATATCTGTTTCTAATAATAAGCTACTAGATAACTCATATTCTTCCACAAAAATAATTCCTCTAAAAAACTGTTAGTGGTCAGCATTTCAAACTAAAACTTGATTATGCTTGATGTCTTCTTTACTTACAGGAATTGTTACATAGGTCCATTTATATATGAATTAAAGATACGAGTTTCATTTAATGTATTCCCTGTCAGCTGTGTTTTTGAACTATAGGGCCAACTTTTTTGCATGTTTGCATAGAATTTCAGCGATCAGTGGAAAAGATTTAGCTAATAGAATATTAACCTGTTTGCCAACTAACTGTCTTTGGAGGGTAGGAGGTATTTCGTCATGGTGAGAGGAAATGTTTTTTTTTGTTGTTTTTTTTTAATTACTTCCAATTTCTGTAATTGTGCTGAAGAAAATTCACCTTACTTATCTGGATCTAGAACATGGGCATGCTTTGGACTTGCTTTATTGTTGTTATTCTTAGGAACAAACCAGTGGTTGAGGTTCTCAGGAAGACACATTTGAATCCTAAATTGCCTTTTATAAGTTCTTCTGTTGTTTCAAACTCACTGATTTGTCATAGATCAGGGAAGCAGGCTGTTTTATTCTTCCATTTGTCTTGGAGCTTAATTCTTGCTCTGTAACTATCTCATTTTCCTTCAGAGCAAACGTTTCCCTAATCCAAAACTTACCTGATGGTTACCTGGATGCAAAATAAAAGCGAATAATTTAATACTTGAAAAACTTTTTTTGTTTTTTGAACAAACAAGATCATTTAAATCTTGAAATCCGCTTCCCCAGAAAGGAAGCAAGTCTTGATACTGTAGAAAAATTCATGACTTGCCTCCCCACCTCTCATGGCAAGGTGTCCCAGTGTTCGGTCAAACTTCTGCTGTTAAGTGCAAACTTTATTTTAAAATTAAATTTGTCTAGCTTCAACTTTCATTACTCAGATCTTGTTGTACATTCTGCGTTTATGGTAGAGTTCTTAAAAGCTGCTGCTGACTTGTTATTCTGGGGTTAAGAGGGAATTTAGTAACAGCATGTTGATTTTTCCTTCAGGGAATCAACTTTTTCAGTTAGTCCAAGATAGAGTGCTCATGTGGAACAGTTTTCCAGGGCTTATTAGGCACCTATAAAAGTATTTTCCTTCCCTTCCGTTTTTTTAAAAAAGCTGTAGCACAAGAACATTTGGTTTGAGTATAGCACAATTGCTGCTTATTCCACATGTGGAGATGCCCACGAGTAGAGAGAATGACTGGATCATCATGCAGTAAACCTATAGCAATTCTTTAAATGCCCTTGTAACTTTCCTCTGCAGTCAAGAAAATCCAAACATATTAAGAAAAACAGTTTTATTTTCTGGGGAGAGAATGGGAGCATATATGGGAACTTTAGGGCCTTGCTGCCTCATTCTACCAGACATCAAATTCTGGTCACTTATTCCTTTGATTCCTGTACACCAAGATGCTGTTCTTAAAGTGAAGCCTAAACTGTGTTTAATATGGTCAGATAGTAGCTGAGATGATGGACTGTTCCCTCTAGACAGCTGAGTAATTCCCCACCACTACAACTTCAGCAGTGTGTCTGCTCCCATCATCTCAGGAAGGTGTGCAGCTCTTCCCATGTGAGAGATGAAGACTGACAAAGCAAGAGTCTAATTTGAGAGCTGTTGGTAGAGACATGGAGAGCCTGACAATTACTGGCAGTATCTCTTGATATAGCAAAGAGGGACCACAAAGCTTTCAGGAGCCAGATTTGGAACAGACAGAAGGAAGCAGACTGGTGGAAGAGGTCAATGGATCCTGTGGATGCAGGAAGATTATCTAGATTCAGGAAGAGACTGGACAAGTAGACTAGACAAAATGATTTAGATGTGATAATGTAGGTGGGGTCAGAAGTAGCTGCAGTTGGTGCCAGGATGCTGGTGAACTTTGAGTGATCCAGTTTAGTGTTTTCAATGTATTTCTCAGTGGTTTTCAAACGATTTTTTTTCCCCCACGTTTTACTCTTTCCAGAAATGTAACAACAGGGTCTTTCCCATAGAGGGGTGGGATCCGTGACACAAATCCCACACCATCACCTAGTTACTATTAGAACATGCCTAAAAGTGAGGGGGGTTTCCAAACCACCTGTTACAAGCTTTAAATAAATTCCTGGTAGTTAGTGGTCAAATAAATTACTTATCTCATGCCCAGCAGCTAAATGGGCTTTTTTTCTAATTTTGTCTTCGGATCATTTTGGTCCTCAAGCTTTTACTGAAGATTGTTACAATGAATATGCTTACTATTTTCTTACTCCCAAAGTTGATAAGATGAATCTGCAAACTGAAAGCCTTTTCCTCAAAGAAATTCTCTGCTCTCCTCTTCAATAGCATGTCTTTTGTATTTTTCGTATTTGCAGCAGAATTTAACGCCACGTTACATCTAAACAGAAAGGTAGTTTACTCTGATTTCATCTCTTCTCAAAGAAGAGTCAGAGCTCTGAAATTCTTCTTTATTAAAATTTATAAAATCTTGTTCAAGACCCAGGATGTGTTAAGGCAGGAGGAGAATGAAGATGAATTTAAAGCTAGAAAATACAGATGACCAAAGTGGTGATAGTTGTTATACTTCATATAATATTTGCAGTTAAATGCTTATTAGTGTTCTTTTCAATCCTTTATCTTCCTTTTCTGTCTATATTCATTGTTAGTTGTTCTCAAAATTAATGGAAAAGGAAGGGATTATGAAAGACGTTTTTGTTATTTTTTTTCTAGTAGTGAGGTATTCCTCTGTTAGCTTTTTTAATGCTGATGATGATTTGGGGAAAATTTTGAGGAATTCTAAAAAGTTGGCACCTTGGTACCAGCAGAACTAGCTTTCCTGTCTGCACGAGCAAATTAATAGCAGCTCCAGATGGGTAGTCTCCAATTTTTTGAAGGATTATTCAGACATCTGAAACATTATTTCTATTTTCTCAGAGTCCAATTTGTTTTAATGTTTTAAAGCAACTTAAGGCATGAAAATAAGTAGTTTTTAATGGAGAAATGCTCCTTCTGATACTTAAATGAACAAACCATTGTGTCATTTCTGCTTTTTAACAATGTCATTGTTTTACACTGCTAGGAACTGGACAGTCCCTTTAGGCTATATGGGCTTACAATGAATCCACTGCTTTATAATATCACCCAAGTTGTCATCCTGTCTGCTGTTTCTGGTGTCATCAGTGACTTGCTTGGATTTAATCTAAAGGTAAGTACCTCTTTTTTTTAACCATGGTGTTCGGATTTATGGTAGTTGAATTGTGTATTATAAATTAGTGAATTCTTAACTGTGTTAACTAGCAGATTTATTGTTTGAAAATGGTTGTGAAATTTAAGCTATATCAGAAAAACAGTGATGTATTTGTCATTGCAGCCCTTTTAAAATTTATTGCATTTTTGTGGTGCTCTAACTTTATTTAGGGCATGATCATGAAGAATTCATAGACATAAATACAGAAACATTTATACACACAAGTGCAAGACCTTATTTAACTTATGTATATATTCCAGATCTGATTTCTTTCTTGAGTTCCTCACTGTTGACTTTGCATCTTTGGACGCAAAGAGATGCAAGCTATCCTTTTGTCTTGCACTGCAGTAAAGTATTACAGTAGATACAGTATTATCATGACTAACGTTACACAGTGTTTTTATCATGGCTTAAGGACTGTCTCATCAGGTCCTACTTCCTGAACCTCTCTGAACTCTGGAAACTGTTCCAAGATTCAGGTTATGGGATACCTTAGTGCAAGCTTGTAGGCTAAAGCCATTAATTAGACATTGAATTTGCTTACATATACCCATTTTTTTCTATTACAAGTAAATGAATATAAAATTTAACTTCTGTATTACTAAATACGTAGCAAATGCAAAAAGAAAAAAGATGTGTTGTTGTTGCTTTGGTAAAACTGAGATGGGAAATAACATTGATTTACTGCTTTGACTTTTTCAGCTGTGGAAGATCAAATCTTGACAATATAAAAGAAGATGAGATAACAGTGTTATAGAAAAACTCACTGATTGACAAAACTGCCTCAAAGCAGCCACTGAATCTGTACTTCAGAAGCTACAACCTCTTCAAGGATGTTGTTTGAAAAACTGAAGAGTTTACATCTGACTGTCTTGTGCAATCTTTGTATTTATTTCATCTTCTCACTGTTTTATTTTCATTTTAGTTGACATCTTATTTTCAAACTATTTGTTTAGTTTTGGAAAAGATCAGATTTCAGAAGGGTCAAAAACCAAGCATCTGACAACTTGAAATCCTAGCAATTGAACACACTAAATTACTGTATTTGCTGTTACAGCTGAGGCCAATGTTGAACATTTTTAGTTGCATCTGAAAGTCATTTGATATTTGATTAAGTGTGGTAAAATGGCTTAGAATACTTCATTTGCACCAATCATTAACAAGGACAACAGAACATCACTAGATGTTTTGTTGCAATAGAGAAGACATAAAAAACAAGGTACTGACAATACAGTATGACAGGTAGCAGAAATATTTTATATTAGTATTAGAAGCAAGTGGGAATTTTTAATATTTTGAGTAATTCCAGGATCTAAACTGAGGAGACTGCAGTTTAAGTACCCTGGGATATTAATAAGGTATTATATAACAGGTCAACAAGTGCTCTTTGTTAACACTTTTATTAGAGCAATAATTGTAAATGGTTACCATGCTGTATGATATTTTGATAAAAATTAAATATTGTATTTATTTGAAATACTGGGCTGTTCTGCGCAGCTCTGACTGTGCATGCTCATATCTGCACTTTTTATTGTTACTTTTAATGAGAAACTTTATATATATACATATAAATGTATATTAATTGGAATATATTATGGTGAACTATGGAGCAGTATATATTATATGGTGAAACTGAGTATTTAAACAGGCAAAAGACATACTGGTGAACGGAATGCTACGAGTAACTGAGCGTAAGATACATGCTCTCCTCTTGTCCACTATAGTATATGCCATTCATACCACACTGAAGTTTAAGAACAGTTAAGCATGGAAAACGAGTTCTTCTGGTGGGCAGCAGAACTAATGAAGCCACGTATTCTCAGATTTGTGTCTTCAGCTAACCTCCTTTCCCCCCTATTCCTCCCTAGCGCTTTTCCAGCAAGCTTGAGCCTTTGGTTTTCCACCTGTCCTCTCCCCCTGCCTCACACATGGACCAGTTATACTGACTCGTGGGTCTTCATTGTGACAAAAAGAAATGATCACCCCTGCAGAATTAAGTTTCTTGGAGCGGAATTTCCACTTCCATTAGGAGACTTAATATCACCTGGCTCAAGTATCCTCACGTTTTATGTTTCTAAAGTAATGGCTTCATAGTGAAAAATGACAGTAATTATGTTACAGGAGTCTGCACATTATGCTAGATTTGATCTTGATTACCTTTAAAGATTTGGAGTAATGTATCTTAAACTTCTGTGGTATAAAAATATTTTTATATATAAAGCAACACAAACAAGCGTTTTGTATTTTATTTGCCTCTGTACTAATGTTTAATAATGACCAAAGTGCATTCTGGTTTTTGAAAGAATGTATTCCTGGAGCTTTAAGAACATCCTCTCTTTAGTTTCTCATGTGAAAACTTCGGCTGCATCTGATCTGTTTCTTTTTCTCTGTTGTCCGATGTTGGGATTGTTTTTAAAAATTGCATACATTTTATACACAGTTTTTTCCAAATTATGGTACAGACCTGCATAGAACTTAATTTTGCACAAAATATATTTTAAGAAAAAAAAAAAGTACAGCAGGAGTTCTATGGGGGATAAAAAAATATGGCTGTGGCTTTCTACAGCCTGTTAGTAGTACACAACCACTCTTTAGAATGGAATTCTTAAAAAAACAATCTGTAATGGTGAATATACTGCTTTCAGTACCTTTAAAATAATAATAATAAAAAAGGGTGGGAAAACATTGCAGTTTCGGTTGAATGGGAAATTAGTTTAACCACATATACCTCAGCAACTAGCACTGTGCTGGATTGTTGCACTAACAATGGTGACTTGGGAGGAGTAAAATAAGTGTGAAATGAAATTAAAAAAAAATAATAATAAAAACCTTTTATTTGCTACCATTAGATATATTCATTATGTTAAAAATGGGAGAGGTTTATTGTATCCCTTGATCTGGAAAACCTGGTATGAAACTAGAGGCAAGTAGAAATATGGCAGATCTTGCGTGTTAACTGTTATTTTCGCCACATGTTTTGTAACTGAAAGTGTGATCCGGCGTGGAATAAAGCTTTCTATGGTTGATGGTGAAAAAGAAGAAAAAAAAAGTGCAGTGAGCTATATCTTTTAGTGATCTTCAGCATATTTCTGAGTCGGATTTAATTCATGCCTGTGAGTGCACAGTTCTACATGTGAGCTGGTGTTACGCCAGCGGGCAGGGCTTCTGGCACCAGGGTGTCAGGAGGTCTCGCTGGTACACCAACCACACGTGGCAGGAGGCCTTGCTTTGGTGCTGGTACCCCAACCACACAGCAGCATTTTAGCTGAGCACAAGTGGAGGGCCGTGGGGTTTCGTTGTTATATATTAACATAAACGCTCAGGGCAGAATCCAAGTGTGATCTCGGTTGCACCAGGGAATATTCACAGGGTGACAATAGAAATAAGCAGGAAGAGGCAAGTAAAACATTCTGATTTTGTGACTTGCATTAACAGTCAGGTTGCTGCTAGGAGTTAGTCCTTTGAGAAATTACCCCAGGTACCTCCAGTACACTTCCTCATTTAATGCCTTAATTACACAGGTGTAGTAAAGACTTAGCTTAAGTTGTGTTGCAGAGTTAACATGTAACTGCAACACATTAAAAATTATCCGCCCAAATTGGTACGAGGAAAACATTTTTTTTTTTTTTTTTACCCTTCCCTATTATTGTCTCTTTGATCATTTTACCCTTGAGCTTGACAACTTGCCTTCTTTAAACCAAACTTCAGAAATCATAAATTGCCTCAGATTGGGTTTCTTGATAAAAAGTGGATTGTCTGGGCTGCAAATAATGCCATGTCTCCCGCTATCAGAGACTGAGGATTGCTCAGAGGGAAATGAAGAGTTTCTCTTTTCCTTTCCAGCCCTTGAGAGAGGAAGCAGCACAATCGTTAGCATGCACGCAGGCACCTGTGCCAGATTGAACAGCACCCAGTGCTGCTCAGATTCAATTTTCCCAGTGTGAGTTTGTGTAAGTGTATTAGCTGGCGTAAGAAATAAGGTCGTGCCGCAGACAGATTTGTCCATTTGGCTCTCTTTGTTCCCTACATTTGTTTAATCAATTCAAGTGAAAGAAAGCACCTTCAGTTTAGGGACGAACTCCCAAAATGATGCAACTCATTTCGCTTGTGTCAGTCTTTATGTATAAATATGACAGTTCTTTATGCGTGTGCACACGCTTGCACTATTAAACACCTAAACACCGCCCCCTTCTCTTTGTGCCTCTAACCCGCAGCAGTTATTTCCAAGCAGCTCCTGCCAGCTGAGCGTAATCTTCTTGGTAATGAAATTTACCAGGGATTAGGTGGCTGCCTCCTGGCAGTATCGCAATCCAAACCCAGGTCTCCAGACACGCGGGTATAAATACAAGGAAATCTTTTGCTTTCGCTCTGTTCCATGCCCATGAACGGCTGGGAGGTGAATTGCTTTGTTTAACTGCGGCATTCGCTGGGCCAAATGGAGCCTGAGCGGCAGCTTGGCACTGAAATGGAGGAGGTGTGGGTTTGTGGGGAGCATAGCTGCTGTCTTCAGGCATAGCAAAGGGCATGTTGATCTTCCTTCAAGCCTTTGGCAGCAGGGCCGAGCACTGCTTGACCCTCAAGGGGAGCGAGGCCAAGTCAAGCAGTCTCGGGGCAAGAGCTTGCCCATGAAGAAAGGTCATGGGGATAAGAGCTTGCCCGTAAAGAAAGGCCACTCTCCAACAGCTCCGCGTGCCCATGGCCATGGTCCTAAGCCGTGTAGGAGTCACTGACCTGGGTCGCAGGTGTCTGAAAGCTGGATGTTGAATTGACTTAATGCTGCCTTTACACTCCGTAGAAAAACATTTCCTTTCAGAGGGGGGCTCACCCAGCTGATCTGGCACCAATTCCAGTCATCCTCTGTGGCGCTTCTCTCTTGAGTGTGAAAGGGAAATAGTGTGGATCATTTAGATGTGGATGTGAAACTTTCAGACACCTAAATGAGGGCAGGTCAAACCTACCTGTACATGTTATTCCCACGTTATTGTCAGGCTGCAATTTTGCAGCTGGGTCACAAGTGCTCTTAGCAGGCCTCGCGCTGGCTGGCCAAGCGGCATATGCAGGGCAGGTAGAGGCAATGCAGAAAAATCCAGCTTGCAGAGGGAGAACCAGCGATGTTTTACCCCTGTCCTCCAGCAAAGCATTGTCATAGAACCACAGGATCAAGGTATGCTGTGGGTTGGAAGGGACCCTAAAATCACCCAGTCCCAACCCCCCTGCCACAGGCAGGGACACCTCCCACCAGACCAGGTTGCCCAAAGTCCCATCCAGCCTGGCCTTATCATTTCAGTCTTTTGTAAACCCGTACGGTATAAGTTCCTTCTCGCTTCTTTTGAGTGTATCTGGGGAGCTGTTTATTCCGCTGACCTATATGGCTGGGAGAAATAACCCCACGGAGACAACCAGGGGCTGCCACTGGAGTCCTGTGTTAGGAGCAGGCTGTGGCCTCGGCTGTGCCCTGTTCTTGCTACTCGTGGAGCTGACTTCAGCACCTTCTTCCTTCCCCAAGTGCAGCTGCATGGCTGCTGCCATGCTCAGCCTGCTTCTCCAACCCAGGTGTGGTTTTTCTTTCAGCAGGGCTCCTTTCAGTGGTGTTCATACCATGAGCATCTGTGCCGATCCAGCTGCACGAGCAGGGGCTGTAGCTTGGAGCTGGTTTTTGGCTGCCGGCGGTGTGTTGTGTAGCTGCACGCAACAGTGGCCACTGGCATCCCCCCTGGCATAAACAGGAGCCAAGCTATTGAAATGGGACCAATTCTTGCTGTGTAAAAAGTGGAATTCATATAGTGAATGCAAATAATACAGAGAGGCAATGATTTTGGCCCTGAGGTGTCATTACACAGCAGTCAGAGACCATCGCTATTTCCTATCCTTTCCCACGCACATCTGCTCATTGTGCATGTCGGTGGTGCCACAAATCCTGCCTTCCTAAATAAAAATAAAAAATCAGAAATTCGGAGCATGCGAAAGGATAATTGTGAAATAATCATTGTAAGTCAGAGGAAGCAACAGATGCTTCACTTGTTGCTGTGACTCTTTGAAGGAGTCATAATTGCCCAAGCATATCGAGTATGTGCTAATTAGTAACATTTCTTTGTGCAGCAGCATGATGGAATCCCTCGAAAACCTTCTTTGTTCTCGCCTGGTAACGCAAAGCCAGAGCATGCTTTGTTGGGACTGGCAAAATAGATTTTGCCACCACCTTTATATTGTTTCTTTTAAATTATTTTAACTGGACCAGTGATCTCTCTTGAAACAAAATGCAGAATAGATTATTGATGCTTGAAAATAACATTTAACTCCCTAGGAGTTTACTATATCTAGTTTCACTAAATGTAAGGTTGATGCCTTGTTGAAGTGACTGCTGCTAATAAAGATTTAACACCTGGGGCTCGCAGATGGGGAACACCGAGAGCTGCCAACCTCTCTTCTCCACATCTGATGGTTTGAACCAACTCCTCCTAGCAGCAGCTGTGGCTTCAGCTCATCAAGATCCCAGCCCAGCTCCGCAAACCCAACAGCTGTCACGGTAGCACAAGGAAATGATGTAGATTTGACAGCTCAGACGTGATTGTGGTATCACTGGGGACATTAAAAAAATGCCCGTGACCTTAGTGAGGAAGAAGTCCCTTATGGGATTTCCATAGTGTCACCTTGAAAGCTTCCATGCCTGGCAAGGTGAAGCAGCTGGGCAGTGTTGCAGCGGTGTTAACCAGTACTGGTGAAAGGCTCTGCACAGCTGTGGCTGTGCAGGGATTGTTTTTATGTGCAATTTCTTCCAGAACTGAAGACTAGATCATGGAAGAGTTCACAGGACAGGAATTCTGAATTCTGTGGCGTTTATGGAAAAATAGGTTGCATGGAAGAAGCAGTGGGAAGGTGTTTGATGTTCTACATTAAAGGTGTTTGAAAGTTTCTACAGCCAAAACCTGGTAGCAATAACTGTCTTGGGCACTGGTTTGCCGGGAAAGAAAGGAAAGAAAGGAAAGAAAGGAAAGAAAGGAAAGAAAGGAAAGAAAGGAAAGCTGTGCTCTGATGGGGATGTTGGGTTTGTGAGCCCCATCCTGGAAGCCTCGAGTAGTCAGTGCCAAAGCTGAGTTTCTATAAACACAGAATATCTATACTGTAATATACTTCAACGAAGATAAGGATGTTCTTTATGGGTTTTTGCAGAACATGAATATTTCATGTAAATAATAACTGAACATTCCCCCATTCAAAAACCAGTTTCTTTTGTCTGCAGGGTATCCAAAATTCGGGGCCCCATGCCTACCTGTTTCAGCCACAGGTGTCCTTGCATACACAGCCCTGTTTTAACAACGCCGAGAGTTTCATCTCAGAATGCAAAGTAAACCAAGAGATGGAAAACAACAAAGATCAACAAGCAGGACTGCTAATTCCCTGCAATGCTCCTTATCTAATTCAATTATTACTGGAGAAATCATTTCCAGACACTTTAGGATTCGGTGGCAGTGTAAGCACAGGCAGCGTGCTCCCTCGCGGCTGCAGCTGGATGCAGTTATGTGCAGCACACACAGAGTTATGATCCTGGGGCACCATTTATTCTTTACAACCAATTCTGGCCTAGTTAAATGTTAATTTTTTTGTCGCAAAAAAGGAAGTGGCGATATAAAAGACCATGCGTGGTATTTAGGTATTGTCCTGTGCTGTACTACATGCACTTTGTTTGATAAAACTGGCAGGATTATCTGGTTAATGTGCCTGTGATGCTGCTATTTTCAGCTGACAAGGGGAAAATCATCGTGTTACAGTCAGGCTGGAGTGTTTATACAAAACTGTCACTTGAATGTGCATTGAAGTTCTGCTTTTTTGGCTTAAGACATCCATTAGATTTAAGCAGCAGTAAACTGCTGAATGTCTGTCTACAGGCAAATGCTCTTAATGTCCTAAAACTTTAGTGGCAATGGTTCTGCAGCTAGTAATAACCAGCATCAATATAACCAAGCTCAAAAGACCAGAGATAAGCTGCATTCAGGTGTCCACTGCCTGATTTAACCAGGATGCCCTGAGGTTTGATGACCATTAAAGTGAATGGTGAATTGGACAAAAATAGCAGCAGTAAGTACATGAGGTTGCACGAGTTATTTAGATGCTCTGCTCTGTAATGTGAGGGTTTTTTCAATGGATTTAGAAGTTTTGAGAGCCCTCACCCTCCTTCGTTAGCCATTATCTTCTGACAGCTCCGTTCATGGCTTGCAGTAGATGTTGGTTTGTGACAGAGATGTGCTCCCATTCCTGGGGGAATGAGCAGGGGACAGAAGGGAATTAGGACATGGTTGGGAGAAGGGAACTGGGACGTGGCTGTGAGAAAGGAATTGGGACATGGCTCTGAGAAGCAGAGAATGGGTCATGGAGACATGGTGAGGGAGATTGGTGTGTGGTGGTTGCAGAGGGGGAGAGGAAAGAGGTAGATCATGGGTCCTCATTCCCGGGTTTTCCTCCCATGTTTCCCAAGGGGTGGAAAGAGAGGTGTGTCTGTGGGATGTCTGTCTTCTCCACGCAAGGTGGTCATGCATACCTAGACCTGGAAGGCAGGAGATGCTCCTCAGGCCCACAGGCTCTGACCATGGAGAGGAAAACCATGCATTGTAAAGGCATGGTGTTGGACACCAGGAAGCTCCACCCTTTAGTCAGTGCACCTCTGATATATAGGCAGCATTTCTTCTCCTTCTTCTTCTTTTTTTTTTTTTTTTTTTTTTCTTTTCTATTTTCAGCAGTAATACGTCTCCGGGTACTTGTGTCGTATCCTGAAACATATGGCAAAGCACTTGCCCATATGGGTTGGAAGAGCGATATGTGTTCGGCAGAGCAGGCTCCGAACAATCAAACGACGAGTTTTGCATCCCAAACTGGAAAACATGGCAATCATCTCGCATTGTCTAGACTTCCCCCTCCGTGTCATTTTTACATATTTTGCAGCTATTACATTCATTTCCTTCGGCTTCCTTTCTGCCAAGATCCATCTGCAACTTGGAATCAGCTAAGATAGCTTTTCATATTCATGATATTAGTCACCGCGAGCATATTTTGAGTGAGTACTTCTGATGCTCCCATCCATTTTTGTTATAGTAAATTAATCCCATTCTGCTGGGGTGATGAAAACTTTTATTTTTTATTTTTTTGATTTATCTATGCAGATATCGCAAATGAAATGAAAAAAAATCATGAAGACAATGTTTTAAAATAATGATTAATCTCATTTTTCTTGGAAGATATATTATCAGGCAGATATGATAGGGAAAACTCATTACTTTGACTGTGAAAATGTATTAATAAAAGGTCTGTGTCACAACAAAAAAATGAAGACAAACTTATTACAGAGTAATTTTCATTAAAACTAGTGGAACTTCAGTTCCCAACTAGCTGGAACTGAGGGCTAATGCTCTCCTTTACAGTCTGCTGATGGGATTTTAAATGGCTTTTGACAAATTTGAGTAATAATGCATCTATTAGCAAGCTGTCTGTCAGTGGGCAAGGGAGGATGCTTGGATATTGTTGAAACCTCCTTACATGAGGGAGGGCTGAGAGGTGGACTTTAATCAAAACTTCAATTTCCTTGAGTTTCCTCTGCTAACAGGAATATCCTCTTACCTGGGAAGGCTGGTGGAGCTGTACTTTCCTTCTGCTTTGGAGGAAGCTAAAAGCGCTGCTCTCAGTCACCGCTTGTGGAAGTAGGGAGCAAGGAAAATTTGCCTTTGTGATTTCACCGCCTCAGGGTTTGTGTACCAACTTGTCAAGCAGCCAAAACATCTGGCATAGGCAGGAGCTTGGTGAATGCTTGTGTTTGAGGGAACAGAGGGTGGCACAGAACTCACAGACAAACCGTGTGCACACCCTCCCCACATTCATTGTGTGTATATCCCTGTCTTGCACTAGAAAAATGGGAATTGGTCTGGTTTTGCTCATGTGATGGATAAATCTGCTGCTGCCTGGGTAGTTTGCATTCTTTCGGCTGTCATGAAATTCCACCGCCTGGTATGAGACCCGGGAAACTGCAGCAGGTGCTGTGTTTTGCAGGGTGCTCTGCATATATCATTTTTCCTCAATTTAAAAATGATTGCTTTTTGTCATTTTACCCAAGTATGTATGCATACACATAACCAACCTGTGCTTTTAACCCCAGCCTGACTGTCTCGCAGAGCTGCAGAATAACAGGCAAATTGCAGCAGCAGGGGTCCAGGCCCTAAAAGCAGTGGCTGGTGAGTCGTTAGGTGAGGACTGGGATGAGCTTCCATCTGCACCCCGGCTCAGCACCATGCCCCTGCTGGGTGCTGGGTGCTCTGCTCCATCCTGCCTGCAGATGGGGACTGAAAGCTGCGTTTTGAAGGCACAGCTCTGCCAAAGTGCTGCAGCTGATAAATACCTCTGCAAGAAACTGGAAGAATTGTATGCATACAGCTATACGTACATACCTATATGCATTTAGGATGGTCTGTTTTAATAAAAAAAAAAAAATAATAATAAAATATGGGTTTTCGTGTTGCCTAAGCTGGGGCAACAAGCATCAGAGAACCAGATCGGCAGCCCTGCTCCCAGCTCTGTGTGCATGGGGTGTCTGGGCTGCAGACTGGCAGGGCTACACTGGGTGTAGGGACAGGGATGGCTGCCAAGTGTCACCCCTATGAACCCAGGCTCAGTGCCCCAACTCAGAAGTTTATGTATGATTTCAATGGAGCCAAGCTTTATTTCTTTATTTCATGGGGAATTTGCTCTGCTTTATACAATTTAGAGTTGTATAAAACTTATTATTCTTGTAAGGGTACGTTCAAAAGAAGTATCCTTATCCTTTTAGAAGCTTCCTGAGCATGGAGGGACAAGGGTACCTCCAAATTATGTGTCTAAAATGAGGGTAATGAGGGTATTTTGCAAGCAACCATATTGCTATGGGAGAAACCCACGACCACTTCTGCTGCCTTGCACCCCAGTAGGAAGATCCTGAAGAGCAGCTGCCTGAATGAGGACACACTCAGGAGAAAATGATCACCAGTCTAGCAGTGCAGTGCGGCTTCCACGTGGGACAGGAGGTGTGCACAGCAGGCACTGCTGCTCTCAAGTTTCTTTGCTTGAGAATTGGCCCTTAGCTCTTCCTCCTCCCAGATATTCAGATCAAAAACGTATAAACCCTGCTTATTTATACTGTCAGAGCTCTGGCATATATACATACATGTATATTTAGTCTTTTTTTTGCGTTCATGCTAAAGAAGACTACACAATCAGTGACTTCGAAGCTTTGCCTCAGCTTTCAAGAAGCACAGAATCATTTGGGTTGGAAAAGACTCCGAAGATCACCAATTCCAACCACTCACCTCCCCTAAGCCATGTCCCTCAGCACCACATTACATATCTTTCGAATACCTCCCGGGACAGTGACTCAACCACGTCCCTGGGCAGCCTGCTCAATGCTCCTGTGGTGGTTTAACCTAGCTGGCAGCTCAGCACCACACAGCCATTTGCTCCCCCCTCCCCATCAGCATTATTCTCATCCTAAATCTGAAGCACAGCACTATACCAGCTACCGTGAGGAAAATTAACTCTATCCTAGGTGAAACTAGGACAACCATTTCAGTGAAGAATTTTTTCCTAATACCCAACTTAACCCTCCCCTGGCACAGCTGGAGGACATTTCTTCTTGTCTTATCACTTGTTGTTCAGGAGAACAGAGCAACCCCCACCTCACTACAGCCTCCTTTAAAGTACAGCACAACGAGGTCTCTCCTGAGCCTCCTTTTCTCCAGACTAAACAACCCTGGGTCCCTCAACCTCTCCTCAAAGACTTGTTCTCTAGACCCTTTGCCAGCTTCATAGCCCTTCTCTGGACACGCTCCAGCACCTCGATGTCCTTCTGGTAGAGAGGCACAAAACTGAACACAGGACTCGAGGTGCGGCCTCACCAGAGCAGAGTACAGGGGGATGATCACCTCGCTGGGCCTGTTGGCCACCCTACTCCTGATAGGGTGCTGCTGGCTGGTGCAGGCCAAAGCATTAGGATGCTGGTGCTGCAGCTTCCCACACTGTCCTTGGCAAGGCTCAAAACCCCAAACATTTACCTTTGGTTCTGTACGTTTTGTGGCTGTGCTTCATGCCGTATGTGCTTGTGTTGCAGGTCTCTGGGCTCTGGTGTCAGCTGCTCTCCTCTCAGGGCAAAGGCATTGCAGAACAGCCATGCTGGGACGCAGCTGCTCCACACCATGGTGCTCCTGGGCAGTGATTTGGGATGTGCCCCAAAGTCTCCCCCTTCCCTTCCCTTCCCTTCCCTTCCCTTCCCTTCCCTTCCCTTCCCTTCCCTTCCCTTCCCTTCCCTTCCCTTCCCTTCCCTTCCCTTCCCTTCCCTTCCCTTCCCTTCCCTTCCCTTCCCTTCCCTTCCCTTCCCTTCCCTTCCCTTCCCTTCCCTTCCCTTCCCTTCCCTTCCCTTCCCTTCCCTTCCCTTCCCTTCCCTTCCCTTCCCTTCCCTTCCCTTCCCTTCCCTTCCCTTCCCTTCCCTTCCCTTCCCTTCCCTTCCCTTCCCTTCCCTTCCCTTCCCTTCCCTTCCCTTCCCTTCCCTCTCCTTGGAGTCTCTGAGTTCCTGCCCAGAAACACCAGGGCTCCTGCCGATGCTGGAAATTTCGTCTTTTGTTAAATACTGAAACCTATTCCATCAGTTTGTTAGGTTTTACAGCTTCCTGAGGGACTGATTTTTTTTTTTTGAACAGCTCAAACTTTTAGTCCCAGCTGTCTCTCCAACTTGTAGGCTCACTTCTCCAGCAGTTACAGCCTTTGATCGTCACAATTTCTATTATGCTACTTGATTAAAGGTATTCAGAACTCAAGGTGAGAGCAGACAGAGATTTACATTTGAAGTGATTTATTAACCTCCTGTAATTTAAGGTCATGCTAGTTTCAGAATATTGTTACCCCTTAATTTCTGTCTCTCTTTGTGCTATCTGGTAATAGACAACTGGTGTTAGTTTAACACAAAAGTTTTCTTTCTTTTCTTTTCTTTTCTTTTTTTTTTTTCTTTTTTTCTTTTTTTTTTTTTTTCCCTTCTGGGGGAGAAAATAAAAGGAAATAAAAATTGTGTTCTTGGTAAAAGGAATTATGAAAAAAAATCACTTATGAATTCCAATTCTCAAAACCCCTATGCTACAAACACAGTGAGTTAAGGTATCATCTAGGTAAGAAATTGAAAATTGTCACTGATGTGTCCTGACTTGCTCATTATCCCTTATGCCACCTATTCAGCAGCAACTGAATGTCAACCTGTGAATGGTACAAATATGTTGTAAGCACAGACTTTGCTTGGTAGTGCTGTAATCTTCCTCTTTCTCGTGTGACAACAATCACAGATGGATTAATTCTAGAATGGGCAAACACAGTTCAGCTAAGATGCTCAAAGTATCATGACCGTACTCTTCTGCCAGTGCCACTTTGCAGTGTAGTGGGATCAGTTTTAATTGCTTTGTTTCTTACCCATCCTTCAGAAAACTCAGGAATGTAGAGGGTATTTTGGCATTCAGGCATGATGTAGATTGTGCTGGCTAAGCACCCTCACTTCATTGTTTTCATACGGGCTGCCTTTTAATTCCTTGAGAATAGGGCAATCATTTGATATATAAAACTGAAAATATAGGGTTAACCTAAGAAGCATAATGTCAAATGTCAGCTTGCATGATAGAAAGCCAATGCGATCCCAGTATGGGAGAGTTTCAGGCCCCTACAGGTGTTACTGGCAAAATTCTGGCTGAGCAGGACTGCTTGCGTGGCTGGCCATGTGTGTGTGTGTGTGTGCATATGCATGCCCTGTTTAGCAGCAAAGTTCTGTTTCATTTTCTCTTCCTCATCAATCATAATACACATGTAATCATGCAGAAAAGCTTTCTGCTTCTGTCTGTGTCCTCAAAGGGAGAAGGGAGTACCCAGGCATGGATTTCCACTATAGCCCGTAAGGACTTACTCCTATTTCCTTGAGAGACCCAGGCTTAGATTTTTAAAGTACCCCAAATCCTTTTGAAATAAACAAACAAAAAAATCCATAAAAGTAATCTAGGGAGAAAAAAAAAGTGGACCAAACAAATGGAATCATTCAATGGTTTGCAAAAAGCAAAGGAAAATGGTTAAATATAGCTAAACTTGGGATCATGGACCATGTACCAGGGTGAGATGCATTGATGTGTTGTAGGCACAAGCACCTGGAAGAAAGGAGCTGTGATTATCCATGTGGGAATTGCACTCTGAGGCAAATCGTGTTTGTCTCACGGTCAAATATTTTTCTCTGGCAGTTTATGCCAAACTCTGAATTGCTGTCGCTATGCACCTGAAAAGCAGCATTGTGTCATTGGGAAGAGGATAGAGAATCTGCAAAATGGATGTGAACTTCAGAAAGAGAGAGCTATCAGCATGCCACTTTTACAAACACGTTAGCAATTACCTGCTACTTAGATGCACTGCAAAATATTTGTTCTTATGAACCTGTGACATCTGCACTTACTTTTTTTTTAATTTTAATTATTATTATTTATTTTTACTTTTTTAGCATTGCACATGTGCTCTGCTTCAAAGGATTCAGGGTCAGGAGTCAGTAGTGGCTGTGCAGGCAGTTTTAGTTTCAGCAGGACTCTCCAGGTAGGAAGGTCCTGACCCTCAGGAAAACCTGGTCCCCTTCCTGCCTCTTCAGTGCCGGTGGCAGCTCTCAGATCGGCAGCTCAGCTGCCTCATAGCTGCTGTAGGGCTGAGTCCCTGCATCAGCTGCGGGCATCTGGGTGGAGATGTTGCACGCATAATATAGCTAATAGTTCCAGCTGAACCCCTGGGGCTTCCCTGCTTATCTCTTTTAGCTTGATCCTACAGAAATGCTCAAGGCATATCTGAAACTGAAGACGTCTGGGAACAATTTAGTAGGGATATATCTATTCTGACTTCAGGAACTAAGAAGTTAGACATGACTCACAGCTAGTGACTGTGCACACCCTGTCCAGGCAATGGAAAGAAACTGATGCTTCTGGAGGACAATTAGTGTCATCTTAAAAGGATAAGATGAATCTCCTTCCGGAGGTGCCTATTGCTCTCCTCTGAGTGTAAAAAGCCTGTTGGTGCCAATGTAGCCATCTAAATTTGGATGAGATAAATCTTGCTCTGTACTTGTATCCTGCTAGAATCTGGAGGAGGGACTGAATTTGGGACAGTAACATTCATCTTCCTAACCACTGGGCTGCTGAGTATTCTGAGTCTCACTTGTTCTACACCGTGCAAATGTTTACAGGGAGTGAGGACTTGCTTTGAATCCATAATAGCTAGTTGTTGGATCTGAGTGCTTCAGTATCACTGGGTCAGGGAGAAAAGCTGGAGCAGAAAGCATGTACAGACACACATGCACGCACACACACATTTATCTTAACATCCACTAACAGTGGAAGATAACCCTTTAGACATGACCACTGAGTTGCAAAGGCAGAATGTGGCAAATCAAAGAGCAGCACGCTTCCTCTGCCAGAGGTGATGGAGAAACCACTGCAGATAAGTGGCAGAGTCCTTAACCAAAGGAGATGGGGCTGGAGCCTTTCTCTCTTTTCTTCCTTTGATCTTGTTCTTGCAGGGTCTATGACTGTCTTTTGTACCCGCTTGCTTCTTTGTGCTGCCATCCTATGCGGAATATTTCATGTTGTATTTTTCACTGTGCCCTAAAATATGTTCTTGCTAGCTTCTGAGGTCGCATTGCTTTTGGGACCATTAATTGGTATGTTGTGCTTTGTGTTTGTGATCTTGGGACCTCAGTGTCATCCTGTCCCTGTAATGCATCCTTTGGGGAGTTCATCTGCTGTCGTCCTAAATTTGTGCCCTCATCAGGGGGCCCTGCTACATAGTATAGACTGATCCATTACTGATTTCCAGTACTGATTAAAGCTATATGTCCTCTGGGTTCTTGGCAGTGACCTATGATGAAAGAGTTAACCGCCGTGACCTTAAACTCAAAAAAAAAAAAGTTTTAAAGTGGAAAACAAATTAAAAAGACTTTGCATAATGAACATACAAAGTAGGGATTACAGACCTTGGTTGAAACGCTTTATTCTTGTGAATCTGACCTCAGCTGGTGTTGGGCTGACCAGATACCACACGGATATAAGCCTGGGGGAGGATTTTTCTCTGCCAAAGACACAGATGTTGATTTTTTTTTCTTATATAAATTTATTATTATTTTTTTTTCATCACAGCTTTATAAATGTACGTGGTATTAGTTTCCTTTACTGCTTATGGATTATATCCATTGGGTTATTTAAGCTGTAGGTCAGTCTATGCAACTATGTTGCTGTGATGGGAGTTCTTCTGACTTGGTGCTTTTTCTTTGCCAGTTTTATTCTGCATTTTCAAGCCTTGATTCCATCTGAAATCATAAAATATCTGTTAGTTCCCCAAGGTGACATACTTACAAAGTAATTTGCAATAATTTCTCAAAATGGTGTGATATTAGCTAATTATAAGAATTCTTTGACTACATACAATATTTATGACTTAAAGGACAAAAATGTTTCCTCTTAAAGCATTATGGCATTTATTATGGTGGTGAATCACTTTTCCACTCAAAGACCTTAGTAGATAATATGGTGTTTGCATTTTCTGTAATGCTAAAGCTCAGATCAACACAGGGTTATAGAGTCTGTTTTCTTTTGCCTATAAATACTTCTGCATACAGAATAGAGGAGCTTTAGCAGAGCCATGCCAACATATATCCTGTAGCCTGGGATGGAAACTGAGAGTTCAAGTTTATCCTTTTATTCAGGGATGATCTGAATTCAGATCTCATGTCTGATTTCATACACTTCGGACATGTGCCTCAAACTACTGGGAAGCCAAAGACCTCAGTCTAAATATTTTGCTTGGGTAAGAAAGCCAAGGTTAGGTCCCAGATTGCAGGGTTATTCACAGCTGAATATCAGCCTGGCTCAGAAGGATGCAAATTCCTTGCCTAAGCTCTGCCAACCTCCGTCATGCTCCTCTGGCCTTTGAATTCCTTCTTTGATGTCATGAATGTTAAGCCATGCCCTGGGGGCCCTGGTATCTGTGGTGAGGAGGGGATGCAAAGCCCACCTGCATCTGAGGCCTTGGTGTGAGCAGAGACCTGGGGCCATGGGGAGAGGGGCTCTGGCCCATGGTGGTGCTCCCTGTCCAGCCTCCGTGATGGGTCCCAAGCAAGGGTGACCCTATGAGATCTGTATGGAGAGCCACAGGAGGGGCAGGAGGTGCTACTGCCGTGCTATCATGCAGAAAAAACATTCAGAAATCTAAGACTTCTCAACTGCCCAGGATGCAATCCCAGCTCCCCTCTGAAGCCCTCAATCCCTGTGCTCTGAGGCTTGTATTCCCATTGTTGCCTTGTCTATCCCTGTGTCTTTCCCATCCTTTTATTCACTTTAGCTCTATGTTCTGGTTTCGAAAAGGCTGATTTCAGCTCTCCAAAACTACACCTGCTGAGAGGCAGCTGCTGAGGAGGCCTTGTGGACATGGTCCCAAGTGGCCCAGCAGCATGTCTGCCATGCTCTGGAGCTGCCACTAAGGCCACCCATCAGACATGTCCCTCACCAGCAGTGTGGCTGAGGGAAGAGCCAGCACCAGGCACAGAGCTGTTGTGCTCTCTGCTTTGTGTGTGTGTGTGTGCGTGTGTGTGCTCTATTCAAGGGCACATGACATCATCAGTGGCAGTTTGTTCCCCCTAACTTTTTCCTCCCTTTCCATAAAGCAACTCCCACCATTCCTCTGTCCTATAAAAAACTTCAATGCAATCTTTTACAAAAAAAAAAAAAAAAAAAAAAAAAAAAAAGATGTTAGTGCCATCCTGTCCCTCAGGCCATGCAGGCCACCTTCCTGTACTCAATATTTTAGGGAGAGCAGAACTGCTGCTGCTGTACAGCGACAGTGTGCCACCCCCTGCACCTTGCAGGCCGCAGTTGTTTCATCTGAGCCTGCCATGTTTACATGGCCAGTCCTGGCTGAGAGGGCCCCAAACACTTCTGTGCTGTGTCACCAGGAGGCAATCTGGACCCAGATAGTGACAATCAGCATCTCCAGGGGTGTAAGATGTTTGTCACAGGCCATCCTGCTGTGGGGTTGATGGTGGCGGGATTCTGTGTTGATGTGTATGTTCTTTACAGGTCCTGCTGGCGTCAGGAAAATCACAGAATCACAGAATTGCTAGGTTGGAAGAGACCTCAAGATCACCGAGTCCAACCTCTGACCTAACACAAACAGTCCCCACCAAACCATATCCCTAAGCTCTACATCTAAACGTCTTTTAAAGACTTCCAGGGATGTCTGGATAACACGGGGAGACCTGGAGGATTTACCACTGTGCTGGCCCATCATTAGCTCCCTTTGGATTTCGGCAGCTACTTAACCAAGGGGGATAGATATGGGATCTGAAGAGCAGAGCAGGGACACCTGAGTGGGAAGCTCTGGCTAACCAGAGAGCTCTGGTGGCATCCAGGACCAAAGCACTTGGTACCTTGTCTCCTCCAGGCCCACCACTGGGGTGCTTGCTGGCGTTTTGCTGTACCTAATGAAGCTCTTGGATGCTAGAATTTACAAGGGGGAATGAAATATGTATAATGTCTCTGTAACATGTGAAACACTTTAACAATCAGGCTTAAAAATGCTATCAAATCTTCTGAATTTATTTCAAAACCATTTAGTCTGAGAAGGAGCTGCTAATCAAGGAACATAATGGACCTATAAAATTGAGAAGTGGAGACCTACTTGTTAACCTCGTGGTACTGAAGGTGTGGAGGAGATCAATTGAGGCTGCATTTTCCTTTGTATACCAGAATGAAAAACAGCTTGATATGAAGAGAGCAGGATGAGAGAAGAGAGTGGGGAATTGGACAGAGGCTGCTGGAGGAGTCTGCCGATCAGGAATGAGGATACTGATGCTCAAGAGAGGCTTTATCAACAGAGCCTGTAGCAGGGCTCTTTTGGGTTTGTTAAAGGAGGTGGGGAGTGACCCCCCCCTCAGCTGGATGCCACACAGAATGGCTCTCCATGCTCCTCAGTGCAGAGGAGATGCTGCACACTGGTGTGGTGGTGTCCCCAGGATGCTTTGTGACCTGCTGCAGCTGGCACGGCATGGTGGCACTCAGGGCATGTGTCTACCAAAAAACATCCCCAAAACTGTGCAATGCCAGGAATACAGAACACAGGAGCCATTCAGGAGGAGACATATGCTTGTATTCATCTTGCACAGGGTGATTTAACAGAGTAATCAGTCGGTATTGTTCATGGTGTATTGAGGTTTGGGAGGCACTCTGAAATATTTTGTACTAACGCACTACAGTGCTCCACATTGCCTGCTGGGCTTATTTTTCAGAAACTTCTGGTGTGAGTGAAGTGCTAATTGGAATATGTGTTTCATACATACAGAGCTTTGTGGACTATGCTGGGAAAGGTTTGATTTTCTTGCTGAATTAAATACCCAAAGAGCTACCTAAATGTAGCTCTTTGTATTTGGTGGTTTAGAGACAGGCTGAACAATTTTCTGGTTTATGGACCACAATTTTTTAAACACTTTAGTTAAAGCTCTCGGCATAGCTTTTAATCACTTTGTGAAAGTACAGACACCAAAATTCATTAATTTCATACATATGTATGAACAGAGACTTCAGAGCTGTGTGTGGACCTGCTGCCTGCTGATGGCAGGGGAGTGTTTAGACTGGTTGGGTTGCATGTTGTTTTTCACTACCTTTTAGCAAATCCGTAAAACAAAAGCTACATTTTTTTTTTTTTTTGTAGTGTGTTAGAAAAGCAGTATATAAAAAAACAGGTGGCTTCAGTGATAGCATTGGCCCAAATTTACCAGGAGGGGAGGGACCGATGGATGCATGTGCACTGGCCTCAATCTTGTAGAGTCTCCTGGTGGAGCTGTGGCTCTGGGGGTGCTCAGCTCCTTTCTCCCAATTTTAGCTGTAGCAGGACTCTCACAGTACTTCTAACTTTCACGTTTTGGCTTCTCCTTCCACTGCTTCCACATCTGCAGCATGCTTGGACGAGCAACAGGACTGTCCCTTGGCAGTAAACAGCAATCCTGGGGCACAGAGGTAGGGTACAGTATTACGGGGTGGCCTTTGGTTGGGCACATTGCTGCTTGATTGGGTGCAATTGCTGCCGCTGGGCTGTCACTGCAGTGCTAGCATGCTGCTGGGGCAGCTCGGCATGGCAAAAGCCTCTGGAGGAGGTGGGGAGCTGCTCTGTGTTGGGAGAGCCCATCAGCACCTGGAGTCACCCATTCCCAAATTACAGTTTTTAGAAGCATAAGCACTGAATAGCTTTTCTTGCAGTCCCCAAATCTTGCAAAGCTTTGTTGCAGCATTTGTTGTGTTTGAAAGGTCATCTTTATTTTTGTTTTCATTTCATTTTCATTCAAACTTAAAAACTTTAAGAGGATGAGAATTGAGCAGGTCAGCAAGGCTCACATCGCAGAAAGCTCTGTTGCCCCTTCACTTTCTTCTCCTATCCTTTTTTTTTTTTTTTTTTTTAATTTTCAATATAATCCAACTTTAAAACATATACAGCCATTCATCTTTGGAAAAATTATAGCTTCCTGTATCCTGTATTAGTCTACACCCTTACATGCTTTTATTTTCTGAGAGGGACAACCACTCACCTCAGACATAGACACTTGGGAAATTCTTGAGTAGGAGGAAAAGATGGAGCTCCGGGCCTCTGCGTGAGTGACCATGAGTGGATATGTGTGCATTGATGTTCCCCCAGCTCTTTAAAAGCAAAATGTTTGTACTGTGTAAGCAAAGATTTCCTTATCGATTAACTAAACTGTCAGAGTGACTTACTGTCATAGAGGCAGTAAAGGCAGGAAAGGACAGCACCGTTTTTAGATTGGCTATAATTCAGATGAATTGCTTGTGTCCGATGTTACACTGTCTTCATATATTTAAGAAAAATTGCCTGAAGCTGAGGTACCAACTATGGAGATAATGTGAGATCATGTCATTGCTGTTAGAAATACCAAGACAAATATTCTGGGACCCTGAAGGACAGACTGAGAGCACCTGTGCTGGCTCCAGGAGGGTGAAACTCTGTGTAGAGCCTGAACACTTGGACAGTGGGATGCTGCTGTTACACCAAAAGCCAGGACGGTCCTGGGTGCTGAGCAGGTGCCCTGCAGGCTGTCCAGTAAAGGACTTGGGGTATGGCTGATAAGCTTGGCCCTTTCCAAAGCACAGCTGTTTCTGCCCAGATGGTGCCCTGGGTTCTCCTTTGGGAGGAAAGGCTAATTAAAAAGGCTTGCTGTTTCTGTGACAGCTGTGAAGGTAAAGGTGATGTTTGCTCTGACGTGACAGATAAAGAAACAGCTTTGGGAGTTCTGGAGTCTGACAGACATGGAGGTCGGAGCTCGGCATCACATAGCTATGGAAGCTCTCTCCAAGCCCTCTGTTAGTCATAAGAGCAGGCAGCCTGCCTTGTCTCTGTGGCCTTTTTAGCAACAATTACAGGAAATATCCTAGGAGTCAAGGGGACAAAAGAAGGAAAGGAGCCTTCTGGAATCTTACAGAAGTGAACTGTGAAGTAAATCCCTAATGAGATCAATCATCCCCAGGCAAGTCCAAAGCTTTCACTAACTTTGAGCTCCATGGCAATGAACCAAGAAACTTTTCCCCTTCACACCAAAGCTTCCCTCCAAGCAAGGAGAAATGTGGAAGGTGACATCCTTATTAGCTGAGGTGTGCTTTTCTGCTCACGCCTCTGCAGTTCTGGCCCCAGGTTTCTGCTGCAACTGTGGTGTACAAAAAGCGCAGAGCAGCCAAGACAGAAATGTGCCTGTGGCTCTGCCTGTCCTTGTCTTTGTAAAATGAGTTTGGAAACTTCCAGTAGAGATCATAGCACGCTGCAGCCACAAAACCCAGCCTGAATGCTTGGATCATTATCAGTGTAGACATTTAGCTGTAATAGCACTGAAAATAAAACATTATCTGTACTTGCAAAGGAAGTTACTGGATGGATGTAGCATGTCTTAATCAATAACCACTGCAGATGATTTGGGTTGGGCTTCAATATATGGTGCTGGGTGCATTTATATGACACCCATATGTTCATATGACACCCAGGAGTACGTTAATTAATCGGCCAGTGTGAGTGACTTAGCAGAGGTGTTCAACATGGAGCTGCAGAGATATGTAAAGTAGGGATTGGGTGAGTGGTAAATGATGTCGGATGGTGGGAAAGGGACAGACAGAAAAAGAAGAAGGAGAAAGACAAAGTTCTGTAGGATACAAACAGAAAATGGAATGGAAGAATCAATCCATTGGAATGCAGCAGAGCTGATCTTAGAGATAGAATTAAGAACAAAAATGGTGGGGAGCTGTGAAGGAAGAGGATACATCTGGTGGTACTGAGGACACCTGATACAGGAGGCTAAGCATGAGATAATATTCAGAATAGGTGGTGCAAATCAGGCTACAGTTGGTCTTTGGTGGAGATGAGACATTCCTGGCAATGGTGGTTGAAGGCACTTCAGAGGGGAGATGAAAATTATCGGGGGAGAAATGGGGCTGTGCTTGAACTTCTGCATCAATTCCTGGAAGACAACTAGCTGCACCGGTGCTGAATTGTTGGCTGCCTTGTCACTGAGGCCATGGAGCGAGTATGTAGATGGACCATGGACTACAAATGTCCCTCGTGTTTAGGGGACGATGGTGTCAGAGAAACCAGAGCAGACTGAGCTCTGTTGTAACTAACTTATGAATCCACCAGCTTTCTAGAAAAAAAGGGCATCTTTGGCAAGAACTTAGGGGAGTTTTACACTTTTCAGTATTTTTTTTTTATTTAATGAAACTTGTTTGAAAATGCACTCTTCCAGACTCCATGCTTTATGTGGACTTTTTAAAGGTACTAAGCAGAGAAATAGCCAGAGAGGGACTGAGCCACAGAACCCATTCTTCCTGGCAGGCTTGTGTTGACAGAGAAGGGTGCAGCATATCCCAAGGCTGGGGAGCCGGCTCCTGGCAGACCACTTTTGTCTCACTGCATTCCCCCATGTCACCTTCATTTGATTCTTGTAGCACTCAGTGAAGATCTTTCTGGAGTAAGGGGCTTTTCTGTTCTGCTCTGCTGCTCAGCTGCTCAGCACCAAGCGTGGGCCTGGCCCAAACCTCATATATACTTTGATTCTTCAATAAAGAGTAATAAAACACTATCAGCTTGCCAGAGGTGGTTGATATGGATGAAAAAGTTCAATTTTGAATAATGAGAAACCCGGTTTTACTTTCCTCCCTTCCTCCCTAGACCTGGAATGAGTGAAAGGACAGGCAAAATTAGAAACTGGGATTAGAGGAGGCTCTAGGAGCCACTGACATTTATCCTGGAAAAGACACATGGTATTTGGCTGGAGAGAAATGCAACACTCAGGAAAAAAATGTCCAGTGATGGTCTGACTAGTTCCATGGACAACCTTTGCTGCTGTTTGAGAGAAGGGCTGCACCAACCCCTGCCTGTGAGGTTTCACCCAAACTCCTCCCCAGCTGTGTGCTGCTGATCGCATGCCAGCCAGCGAGGATGCAACGGGGCCTGGGGCAGCAAAGCGGCATCAAAACAAATATCCACTTTCCTGTGTTACTGCATAGATATGAAAAATTAAATAAAAAGCAGTCACAAGAATAGCAATACCATGCGAATACTATGCTACTATGCCAGTGTTGTTTAAAGGAGATGAAATGAACAGGAAAATTAACTGCCCCTAGACTGGGCAGAGGAACACACTGATGAGCCTACATGAGTTCAGCATGCTTCCCCATGACGCCGCTGGGTCTGATGCAGGCCCATACTCACAGTTCTGGCCATGGAAATGGTAGCTATCTAAGGAGCAGCAACAATTTTTGGAGTATTAAAAGGTGCTTCAAATTTGTTACGTGTTTATTGTAATGAAAAATGACGTTATTAGTTCAGCTGGTTGAATTTCTTTATGTGAAACATTCATCTTCTGAAAAATGAGGCTCTTCAGAAAAGGACTCTGTGGATGAAGGCAAATTACTATTTTTTAAACAAAAATTTAGTTTAAGGAAAATGGAAATACTTAAAAAAACGCTATATTTGTATGAAAAATATTGGTATTTTCTCAGAGCACAGCTTACTGTGCCTATAGTCTGTAAGCTGATGATTTATTTTGCCTAACTGAAGGTAAGGAGCATTTTTCTGTTCTGCTCAGCCAGAGATGGATTAGGCCCCAGAACAGGCTGTCTCGTTACCATTCTTTTGACACCCTTATGATGCTTTCTGAGACATTGTTTCTGTGAAGTAAACTGGAAATCAAATTATGCCCCCTTCGCCCAGCTTGCAAACAGTTTCTAGGGCTAGTTAGAGCTGCCAAATTCCTTTTGCATGCATTGTATATACCCACGATGTATCTCTGTGGATGCTGGGAGCCTGACCACCCTGTTCCTGTGCTTCCTGGGGCTGGAAGGAAAATAAGAGTTCAGTTCTCAACCAGAGGAGACATTTTCCTGCACCTGTGTACCCTCCTACACCTTAAAGTGTCTATACAGAACTTGTTTGATTGCCTACATGCAAATTCATTAATTAAATAAATTCATTAAATAAAAACAGAGCGTTCCCATATCTGTAATGCAGTAGTTCATTAATTCTACTCATATGCATGCAAATGATTGTTTCTTGGTGTAACACTGAAGCATGTCACTCAAAATTCACACAGACTATGTACAATTGAAAAAAAAAAGATTTTTGGATATATATTTTATTTGACAGTGGTTTAGAATATCATACAGTAAACAAGATTTCTGTAAAAGTTAATTTATCCATAGTGGTGCGTTTCATAAAAATAGTTGCTCACTTACAGCCTTTCTGTGACTATTAATACATGGAATTATATTTATAGAGATAGAGCTGTACAGGGTAAATTCACAGCTAACACTACACAGAAATATTATTTGGAATGGGGTTTAGATGATGTGCTGTCTTCACAGGTTATCGATTACAGCCGCATAAAGCAATTACTGCACAAGGAGTAGCTGTGAACTGTGCAAATTAGAGTTTATGCAAGCATAATCTCAACTGTTTTTCAGATTTCATTGTTTGCTTTCTTTATACATAAAAATAAGATACTGGGACGTGCATCTACACTACAGAAGCATTGTCCAAAATCAGATTCAATAAATTAATGGCAAATTATATTGGATTCTAGTTCAGGGGATAAAGATTTTTTTATTTCTTTTATTTTTTTTTTCCATTAAATAAGAGTTTTATAAACAGCTACATGGACTTGTGCTTTTTTAGAAACTATAGACGGATTTCTTTTTTCTATATATAAAAAAAAAAGTTGTTTGAAAGCTGCAAAATCCTTTACTTGAGGCTTTTCAAATAATTGGACAGGAGGAAACATGCCTATAAATTTCTCAGTCCAGTGCAATGTTTGGGATGTACAGTAATGTGCTAATTTCTTGGAACAAAGCCAATCTCAATCTAATTTTTCAGCAGAGCATGTAAGGAACTAAGATTGCTAGAGAATAATAGTTTTAAAATATGTTTTTTTGACAGTATTTTTTTTATTTTTTATTTTTAGAATTACCAATGTATTATTGCCCAGGATTTTGTTTTAATTTTGACAGACAAATAAGCATGTGCACATTTATACATACACACAACATCTTTTTTTTAAACAAGATAGTGACCGATTGACTGAACTTGGACTTATTTCCTGTGAAGGCAGACTGGAATGTTTACCTGGCACTTAAGGCTTGAAATTCAAAACAGATAAGCAAAAAATGCTAAAAAAAAAAAAAAAAATGGAGGTAGGGAAGAAATGATAATATGGAAACCATTTTTAAAAATGGAAATATATTGAATTTACTGAACGAAGACATCAAAGACGGAATTTCAGTCTAACTATTGTTAACTTGTGCCTTAAAGGCACCTGCTCTGCCAAACATAGGGGATGGAAGGTGAGAGCATCCTAACTAAATGCAAGTGGGTATGAAACATAGCACTGTTGATAAGAGAAGCTATCATTTTCTGAAGGAGGGAAAGGCCTTTCCTTAAGGAAACTGCAGCTTTTTCTCTGTAGCAATCTTCCTTTCATTGCAAGGGCCTTGTGGATGTCTGAAGTTCTGAGCCTGGCCAATTGGCTTGAGTGTTACCTTGCAGGATTTGGGGAACCTGTAGTAAATTGCTTTGGAAAATAATTTTTGCAAATACAACTCCACCCTAACTCCTTTCCAATGTACAGAAATATGGTTTGTTCACAAAAATGGCAGTAGAAATGGTATCACAGAAACTAATCCACTAGATTCCCAACTCCTCCCGTAGCGCCCAGTGAACTATGCTACAGGGTATCACGTGGACTATCCCAAAGTGGTAACAGTGGAGATGTGTCATGGGCATACAGTTCTGAATGCTTCAAAGAAACCCTTTAACCCCTGTCTAGATATGTCGAGAACAATTTATTTACAACATTTTAGCTCCATGAAAAGATCCTCTCTCAGTTTCAGCTTGCTCCGTGCAGTTTTATTTAAGGCGATGTTCCAGTTTGCGATTGCTCTAACTTGTTCCAGTTTCTTGATATAAAGTTTGAATGAAATCCAAGTCCTTCATGCAGTGGAAAAAAATGCTAAAGCTACACTGCACTACCCTTTCTCTGATGTACTGTCCTTCATATTGTTTTGGTTTCTTCCATAGCTGCCAAAGTCCCTAAAATGGAACTGGGACTTTAGGGTCGGTTTTAAATCTCCGTGTTGACTATATGCTTTTGAACTTATTAGATACTGTGCACATTGTCATGGAATTACACACTAATGTTTTCATTCCTCAATGCTTTGTGTATAATGCGTGATAGTTAAAATAAATTAAAATAAATCAATGTGAGACAAAAACTAAGAAGAATGTTCTGCGTCGATTTGAGACAGTTAGAGGGCAACAGTCCCGTGCTTATCTGCTCATGGCAGAAGTACCAGACTTCAGGACACTAGGTAGCTTATCCGAGCCAGGGATTTTCCATGGCCCTGGGGAGACCGTTGCCTTTCGAACTGTGGTGTTGGTGCTGCGAGTGCTAATGGAGTGGAGATGTCCCTTCCTGGGGAACTCGCTGGGTTTCCCGTCAGGGTCCCTCTGGCTGTGGTCCATATCGCTTCCAGGCGAGCTGCAGCGATTGCTGCTGTACGTCTTGGTAGCACCTGTATCAAGCCTGATGTGGTCGGGTGCTGCAGCTGACTTCTTCTCACTGGTATTTGTGGATTTGTGATCTTCTTTTTTGCTAAGAGATCCTCCCCTCTTGCTTTCCGGCTTCTTCAGCCTCCCAAACTGTTCGTCACTGGTTCCAGCACACACGTGCTCTCTCACGCCAGCCTCGATCATAACACTGTGTCCCACCACTTTGCTTTCTGAGGTGTGCCTGCCACCATCAGTGGTCTTATTTTTGCCTTCTGAATATCCTTTCCAAGAAGCCTCTTCGTGCTTTGACCTGTCTACCTTTTTAGGACTTGCTGACCTTTCTCTTTGTTCTCCTAACCTTTTCTTTTTGTGACCGTTCACCGAAAGCTCCTTTGGTTTCCTTACTTCGTGTTCCCTCTTGATATCCCATGTTGGTTCTGGGCTTATCTGGTGAGAAGGGTCAGAGGGTGGGGCTATGTGTGATGAAGATAATGGTGAGATTATGTCGTCGAGGGAAAGAGCTACTTCCGGCAGACCTGGGGAGGTGGCAGAGGGAGCACTCCAGGAGTTTGGTTCGTCTGTTGTGACAGCAAAGAGAAGGGAGTTAAGGGTGTGTGCAGCAAGGCAGAGCACGTATTTCATACACATACACATTTTTAGCAACATCAACACCCGAACCACGCACGCGAATTAAATTCCTTGGTCTTTTAGGCGAAGTGAAACTCCCGGTGAAGTCAGTGGGGAGGAAAAAAACCAACAAAACACAATCCACCCCCAGCCAAATAAATAAAAATAAAAGAGTCGGGAGAAGAAAGAACCTCAGGGCTGGTAACTGCACATGCTGGAAACCTCGGTCTTTTTTCATACAGGTTCTCTTTTTCTCCTCCTATGTTAAATTATTCTTAAAATAATAAAGACACGTGCTCATGAAATCAAATTGCCTCTTTTGTAGCTGTATAATGGATTTCTTAGCTGGGCAATATCAGCGCTGTCTCTGAGGACAAATGAGAAGGACTTTCTGCCATCTATTAAACATGTCCCTACAAGCATATAATAATTGACAAGAATTTGTAGCCCAGATAAGGTCATCATTGAATTCTGTCTCATATTTTTTCTAAACAGATATAATATTGCAGTGTTTATGGCCCCACAATTCTTACAGGGTACTTACAGAGCTCTGCCTTTATATCACAGCGTCAGCCGCTAAGTCTCTTGGCTGTGCATTTTGAATTTCTCCTGGTTACTTAGCCTCAACACAATATGGTCAGGCTGTGCACATTCCGTTTAATTTAGCCAAAGAGACATCTCCTTTGCTGAATCATGATGATTTTCCTAACACATTGGTACAAAACACAATATTCTGAGATGGTGTCCCCAAATGTCTTCTTTTGCATATCTGATCCTCATTGCTTTTGATTAACATTCAGGCAGACTACAAATCCATCATGACTAATGACAGCACAGCTCCTATTCTTACCCGTCTACACTGAGGTTAGAGAAATCACTGAACTTGGCTAATGTCATTCCCTATTTAGCACCATTGCCTGGCTCTGAACAGTATGAGCAATAATCTGTCAGAGATGAAGGACTGTCTCAGGGATCCATGGAAACGAGGTGGAACCTGTGGCAAGAGCTGCATATTTCTTGGGGGAGAAAATGTAACCTTCTAGCTGGAAAACAAGCCTGGGCTTCAGTGGGTCAGGACTAGCATCTCTCAGTGATGCCAACTGTCCTTTAAATGCCGCGTTTACTTTTCTCAGTGCTACGGCTAGTTTCAAATTATCATAAAGATGCACATCATCTTGAAAAATGGAATGGGATTTACTGCCCAATCTGGGCTCTGCAGCTTGTTTGACTGAGACAGCACATTTAAGTTAATAGCTTGATTGAGTGATTGCTGTTTTGCGGATAAAAATAGGAGAGACAATAGTGAGGTGGGTGACGTAAGGGGAGGGAGCAGTGCAGTTAGCTGAGGAGCTATTTATTTTCCCAGATGGTGTTTGTCATATGCTTTTGCATAATGAGCATATGCGTGGAGAGGATTAGCATTTGAGAGGGGAAAAAGTACAAGTTCTGTGTAAGACAAATAAACTTTGAGCTTGGAATCTAAATGGGCTGAGGGTCTCAAATGATTTTTTTTTTTTTTTTTTAAATCACACTTTCTTACCCTCCAGTTAAGGCTGACTAATGTACCATCTGCTCCCTGCTTGGCACTGAGCAAGAAAAAATAAAAGGGAGGCTCATGCATGTAGAGTTATCAGCTCTTATGAGCTTGCCTACAAAAAGCATTTGCTTCTCCAGGCTGGTTCTTTAATTCTGTAATTCTGCAGGCTGTGGTGGCGAGAGGAGCAGACCCACCTGGGCTTTTCTTAGATCTGAAATCCAGGAGATTCTGCTTTGGTTATCCCTCAAAACAGTGATCCTTCATGGGGCCCCTGTCCCTTTGCCCAGTTTCTTTACAGGTAGCGTGGGACTAGGCAACGCAGTGGGAACCTGCCACTGTGCACCAGCGAGGTGCCTGCGCCGGCGCTGAACAAACCACCTTGGCTCTTAGCAAATTAATCCATCTGCAGCAGCGTGGAGCTCGGGACAAGCTAATTTACACTGCTTCCCTGCAGATTACGTTAGCCTGTGTTAACCTCTACTTCAGAGAGAGACGGGCGCGCAGAGACCCCGCACTCTGCCGTACCGCAAACTGCCCCGGGTGATTTTTCTCCCGTTAAGTCATCGGTACGTGAGCAGCATGAATGAAGAAAAAGGAAACAAGCTCAGCTCAGTCTGTGCTTTTTACAGCAGTGCCACACTCCATCGCACACCTCCCCAGGGTACAGGTGGGGATGAGCATTGGTCTGGCCAGCATTTTTGACTTAAGTACAGTCTTTCTTTCCTGCTAGTCACAAAGATGATATTTTTCACTGAGGGGTAGTGAAGAGCAGAGGGCCATTATCGGGTCTCGTGCAAGGCCCTGAGAGCATCTGAAGTTACAGAAATATCTCGTTACTTTGGGAAACATCAGCTGCACATAAGTAGAGACATCAAATGGTCTGGAGCAGCAAGATGCTCTTGGGTAAGGAGTGTACTTCTGCACAAAATGTGCCACTGTGCGGAAATCATCTGGTTCTCACTCAGGCAGGAGGAGGGCACTTCAAAAGCAGGGCTGCAAACACTCCTTGCTTCTCCTTTGGGGCACAAAGGACAATGTTGTACCTATTACTTATGGCCACTCAGAGGAAAGCGAGTTGGGGGTAAGCAGCCTGCTGTTTTATTCCCTGGAGATTGGATAGCTGTGGGAAATACTACCCTGATTCATTAATGGGCTGTACTTCAAGACAATTGCATTTATTTATTGTTTTCAGTATTCATTTTTGGAGGGGATGGAAGAATCATCAGCTGTTGCAGTGAGAAACTATAGTGAGTTAGAACCTACCTCAGCAACAGTGAGTCAACAGGTACATATTTGTTACATGTAATAATATGTATATGTAGTTATCTATAAGCTAGAACTTGCCATATTATAGGCATTATCAGATTTTTGGCTGTCTCCTAGAAAACCCTAACAAAATCGAAAACATAACCAACTAAGCAAGAAGTCCTGCAGCCATAGCTTAAAGGGAAATTTGTCTGTCCTGGTCCCAGGTGAGATACTGGCTGCAGTTTTTTTGATATACTAAGTTTGGCATCCTCCTTGGGCAGGCACCCATATAAGCTCTATTTCCAGTGGCTGAGGGAACATCTGCCATGAAGTAAAACTGCCACTCCTATTCTCCAGCAATATGGTACTTGCAAGCAAGAACTTGAAGTGACTTTCTCTAAGCTTCAAGTGCTGTGACAGCAAAAACACAATCTAATCCACTTTTTGTTTTAAATAAAAGGAAATTAGGCTAAAAGTCGTCCTCATCTTTGGTAGATGTTCATGTCAACAAGTTATGGTTGCAAGATGTCCCTGGCTAGTGAGTACAATGCTGATGATAGGGTATTGTAATTGACTGTTCTCTAATATTTGAAAATTATAGGAAAACAGCAAAACTATTATGGTGGAGCAAAGCACAGTAATACAAGTAATTTGTTGCTCAAAAGAAAAAACATTTTTAAGAGCTTTGTTTGAGCCATAAAGGTTCATTTGGACTTGTTCAACCTGCACTGAAACGATTGCTTTTCCATGACAAGCATAAACATGTGAAAAACACCAAATTTTATCCTTTGAGCAACTGAACTAATGATTTCTTTTTAGGCTTATTCTGAGGGCATAACTACACTTTGGAAAAAAAATCTTAATACATCTGAAAAGATAATGTTTTGTCCTATTTTTTAAGCTTTACATAAAACCTGTGGTGTTAAGTGCAAACATAACCTACTTTCAGTTTCTGTTATCCCAAAGTATCTCAAAATATTTTGCAAACATACTCAACCAGAGACAGAGCAATAATTTTAATTTTTTTTTCCCCTCTTCAGTTCTGGGAGGAATTGAAGATTGCATTTGTTTAATAGAGCTTGAACTACTAATGCCCAAACAGCTTATAAGCAGAAGTGAAGGATATCACATTCATCTGAACCTACAGGAGAGATTTAGGGTTGATGTAGTTTTAAATTTGTATTTTACTTTGTCACTATGGATATCATACTTACTGTGGGAGAAATGATTTTCTGAAGATACACATCTCACTGAAGGCTAATAGATGCTTTCCTCCCTTCTCTGAAGGGAGAAAATCTCCCTTGACCTACCAGTTTAGACAAGATAAATGACCTGGGGGCAGCACTATCATCTGTCATTGTGACGGCATTTGATTTGGAGTAATTTAGTAGGTGCTTTCTGGGCGGCTTTTAGTTTCCACGAGCAACTGGCATGCAGGTTGGCAGCACTTCTATGGAATGTGCTAGAATGACTCACCTACGACCTCTTTCACATAACTCCCAGGCAAGGAGCAAATTGCTAACTGAGTAAGAGACAGCACAGACACACAGACACCCTTCAGTGTGTAGGAGGATGAGAGATGATCAGAGCCATTTGGGATGAACAGTGACAAGGGGAAAGCATCACAACCAGAAGTTTTCTGTCTAAAGATGTTTTTTGTTGTTATTTGAGGTAGACCTGACACACACACGAGTTGTTTGCTTTGCTGCGTCAGCTTATGTGCTTTCAGAGGTCTGGAAATGAAGATATTACTCACATATCTACATGCTCCTCTCTTAAATAAAGCTTTGTTCTTTCTCTGGATCCAGTGCTTGCTGATGGATGCATCTGAACCACCAGCAAAAGCCTAGCCTTATTGCGAATCAAGAAGAGATTTATGCCTGTCTTACTTCTGAGCTTTGCCTAGGTACCTAGTCAGAGGAAAGAGCTCAGCCTACTAATAAGTTTATTTAATTTTCTGTAATACCTGCGTTTTCATTACAGGTTGCCCTTCTAAGATTGTGTCAAATCTGTTCATGCTCTGCTTAGCTGCTCTACTTAAATCTCAGGTCAAGAGAGACAAGACTTCAGATTTGCTGCTGGGCTCTCCTTTTGTATCAAAATATTTTAAATAATTGCTTGGGAGTTTATCAAGAATGTGTGATTTTTCATCACATAAAATTAAGTATAAGATAGAAGTATTAATTTCTTCAATATTTAATAGTAATGTTAAGAATGGAAATGACATCACATTGTTACTTAACTACAATAAAATTTCAATGCCATTTTTATTTCGGAAGTATGTGAGTAATGAACAATATTTTAAAGCTATGAACACTTTCTTTATTATGAAACGTTTCCTGAAATGTCTAAGCAGCTGTTTTCACCTCGTTCCAGAATTATGTTCCTAGGGAATCAAAGAGTTTTTGATTACATTAAAAATATGGTGCATTTTTTTTCCTACTTTTTGTCTGAAATTATGTACTGCCAGAAGGTGGCAAACAGTTCTTACAGATGCTGCTAATAACAAAAATGGGACAAATTGTCCCCTGGTGAGTATCCACTAATGCTGGCAGTGTTACACCAGGAATGAATTTGGCTCTTTCTCATTATAGCTTAACGTGCTTGTGATGTTCCTGATTACACTGGCCTCCTGCAGCTTTCCCTCAACACTCTCTAAGGAGGGATATTTCAGAATATTTAAAGATTCTTTAATCTTTCATCCCATAGCTTCCTCAGTCCAGACATAGTGCATCCTTTGTCTCCAGAAATGAATGATTCGCTGAGGTTTGTATTGTCAGAAATGTTCTTGATACCTCTGTCCAGCTGCCCTGGTACAGTACGTCATGCATTCCCCTCCCTGTGTCCCAAACTCTCTTGGAGAGTGTGTGGCAGTGGGCACTGCATCCTCCTGACTTCCTACTATAAACTCTCACTTCTTGTTAATTATTCACTAGTGTTATGCAAATGTTTTCTCACTAATTACCCTTTGCTTGGCTTAAAAGAGAGAAATCCACGCTTCTTCCACTGCTGTTATCCACACCCAAACCTACAGGTCTGGAAATAAACATCACCATGATTTATGCACGTTCTGCTGTGCACTGTCTAGTCACCGTGTCCAGGTGGGCTAGCCCTTTTGTTCTTAGTGTTGCCCTTATGCTTTTTTAGCAGCTTGCTGTGGATGCCATGCCTTGATTCTGTCTGAAAATGGCATACCATTTACCTTTACAAAAATAAATCTAGATTGTACTTAGTTATTTTGGCATACAAACTACTTCTCCTTTCCTGCAAATGCAGTTAATTGATCTGTTTGATATCTTGGGGTCTTGTTTCTGATGCAATGAAAACCTAATCACATTTCTTGAAATCTTGGTCTAACCATACTCTTTATACTGCTCTCTTGTTTGTGCTCAGTGATATCCTGGTGACTCTTTGTAGTAGCTTATAAATGTGAGTGGACTTTTCCTGCTTTCTAGTAATTTGTTATTTTGACTTCACACATTGTATTTTGCAAAGGTTGAGGATGGATGGACAGGGTAACTAGAGTGAATTATATAAAGGCATTAAAGATCACACGAAAATGAACATGCATCTGAATCCCTGCATGTTTTATTTCTGAATTCTGTGCTTCAGCTTTTCTCAAAAGTAGGATGATTCATCAGGAAAAGGCTAATGTTGGAACAAGAAACAGTGCCAAATCTAGTCTCTCTTTTATCAAAGATGTGCATTTTTCTCTTCATCGCTGATCTAATAATACTGGAAGATAGGGCACTACTACTCATGGGAGTTACTGGTAGCATGGCTTCTGCAGATGTCCCCAGAAACTAAGGAGCTGTGGCTGTAAATGTGAGGTAAGTGAGGGATACTTTTATCTCCTCTACAAACTTCAAACATTTAATTTTATATGCAGAAAATTCAGAAAAATCAGCCATTGACCTATTCCAACACCAGGAAGCAGAGCTCCGCTTCTTGCTTTATTCCCTTTCCAGTGCAATCCTCCTCTGTTGCCCTACTTCTTTTCATGTTACTAATTATTACTGATGAGCAATAATTCAGTTCCTTTGGGTTCATTGTATCCGTTTTTCATTTTATCCTTTATCTAGATATTAAATGGAAGTTGCCTCAAATATTTTTACAGCAGAGATGGTGTTCATAGAGTCCTTGTAAGGGCCATCTGATGAGACTTTGAATGATCTCAGCTCAGGTAAAATTCTCTTTAATCACCATTTTTTTACTGTGCACCGAGTATTTTCAGATAAGTGCTTTCATGTTCAGAAATCTAATTTGAGAATTATTGAAACACACTTCAGAAAGAACAGATTGTTAGTTACACTTGGAAGACCAAACTTACAGAAGTTCAAGAGATGATATTGCTTATTTTGGAACTAAGGGAACAGAGAGAAAAGGAAAACTTAGACATAGTGCAGGGAGGGCAAAACTGTACATTGCAAGGGAGAGTTTGAACAAATCCTTTAGAAAAATACTGAATGTTTTCTTGAAACATGAAAGTCAGCATATGCATTGATTTGTATTTCATGAACCCAATGAAGCGCTATGGATGAAAGCTGTTTTCAGTTTTTTAGGTAACATGTTTACTTTAAAGGTGGTTAACAAAGAAACATGGGAAGTGATTTATCTGGCTAGAAGAGTTCCTATTCTTACTCTTCAGACCCTAGTCTATAACGAGTGCATCCTCAGTAAATACCTTTCCCTGAGTTAGCTGTTTAATTATGACACCGCTTCAGCAGTATTTTACCAGCCTAATCACTTGAGATAATCATTTAATTGCCTTACAGAGTCAGAGACAAAGGGAGGTGTCTCTGAAGACCTCTGGAAGCGGATGTCTGCTCTTCTGTTGAACATGTACATAACCAGTGCTGAGGAGCTCCTTCTGGGAAACCTTTTTGGGGCTGCTGATCAAAGCTGAGTGGAGTGCCTCAGAGATTTAGACCCATCTCCCCATATCAGGCCAATTTTAGCAAGTGTGAGTGGCCTGAGAATTTTCAGGCTAATACAGGAGATAACCAAAGAATTCAGAAGCAGTCAGGGTATGAGAATCCTGGGGAGCAAGTGGACTGTGTTGTATCTTGGGCTTGGATGAACCCATGGTGTTGCATCTAACTTGACTGCCCTGCTATTGCTCACCTTTTAAATATAAATCACATCCATAAGCAATTCACTGTGACGTGCCTAAGCTCTGCCTCATTTGGCTGTCTACAGCATCAGTCAGAACTTGATGAACAAAGATGATTTTAATACTGTTCTTACAATAGCAAGTATAAAAAAAGTAAATTTTCTATGCAGAAAACAACTATCTAAACCTGCCATGGAATAGGAGATGGAAAAAAAGAAAAGGCATGGTATACAATCTGTTTATATTTCAGACCTGGAACAGGTAAATTAATTTAGTAAATCGATTTACTAATTTACTGTAAAAGTCTTCTGTCTGTGAACCTTAAGGCCAGATGATTACAAGTACACAGTTTATCAGTCGTTCCAAGAACCTTTTTAGTCGATTCAATAGATATGAATCTAGTAGATAGTCCTATCCATTAAATATTTAAACAAATGAGCATGATCACTAATCTGAGTGAACTTGGTAAATTTGTCTTTTTCCTTGAATTAAGTTAATGTATCTGTGTAAGTGTTTCAGGATTACTCACTAATATTGTCAACAGCTGAGATGAAAAGCTACAGTCTGTGCTTGTATCCTATGCAGCAAGATCCTCACTGCTGTGTTGGTGCTAAGTCTATGGACAACCTAAACACTACTCTTGAATGATGTTACTCTAAACACATATTATCATTCACTAGGTCCTTCAGTCTGTTTGGTCCACTTTTTGAAGTGCTGAGCATCTCACATATCTATCAGAACAAAGCTACTCTGGCAATAGCCCCTCATCCCTTCAGTAAAGAAAATTTTACATTTTCTGCATAGTCAGGCAGCAGTACAGAAGCTGCAGAAACCTCGGCAGTTTTCTTCCAGAGCCACAGTGGAGCAGGAAGAATCTGCATTACAAGTTACTGTATAATTAAAAAAGATAATGACTTTTAAATTAGTTTTTATTAATAGAATTAAGCCACATTAAGTCATAAAAGGTGTTCATAAATATGTTAATAGAATGTGTGGTATTAATGAAAAACATTCCGTAAAGTCTGAATAATTTAAGAGCTCGATATTACACACTTAATTAAACTTAAATATTAAAATTATTAATTATCAGAGCTAAAATGGGAGTTACCAGTTGGCATCACATCTTGTGTGGTCAATAAATAGCTGTCATTATTAAAGGTATCTACATAATACATAAAATTTAGTTCGTAAGTAAGGAATTCAGAGCATTTTGACTGTTTATCAAATACCCCCTAGAAAGCTGTTCCTGGCAGGTGCTGTGTTGGCAGTTCTCACTTAAGATCTCAGCAGGATCTTAAGCAAAACACATAACTTGGTTCAACTGCATCCTTATTTACAAGGTTCATGAATAAATATTCCCGTCCTGCTAAGGTTAGAAGCTTTTGAATTAGTTTATTCTATCTTTAGCAACCCCTTTTCAGACTTGAGGCTACTGGGCACTGAAAGGGCAGCCCTTGGGACCAGTCTTGCTGTTGGGGCTATCGTTGTATCTGACATCTTTTGGACTCTGAGACAATTTACTCTAAAAACTGTCTAATGAGATGGAAGTACATGAGTAAGTGAATGCAATATTGTAATGTTCAGCTCCTAATGAGCAAACACGAAGTACACATTGTTAGAATGAACCCAGATGTTTAAAATTCTGGGTTGCATACGCGTTTCTGTAGCTAAACGAAATATAACATGTTCTATGGTCACGTTTGTTAAACATGGGTTGGAAAGCGAGTTACCACATACTATCAAAGTAAAAAAAATGCATTTCAGCTTCAGACGGATTGTTTCCAGGCAAAGAATAACAAGATAAAAGAAATCTGGCAACCTCCATGAGCTCCCCTAGCCTCTCCCTGGTGTAGTGCCACAAATCACCAGCTGGGAACTGCACCACGGGATGGTGGAGTGAGACATGTCACAGAAGGCAGAGGCAGAGCCAAGTGCAACCAATGCCCTCTACAGAATCTTGCCTTCTACTCTCTAATGGTTGGAATGATATTTTTTATGTCACGCTCTATATGACTATTTAGACTCATCAAATTTTAGGTGCTAATGACTAGAGCCAAAAGATCTGCTAGTTTCATCTAGACTTAAGTATCATAGCATCAGGCCTCTGGCAAGGATTTTGCAAAACACCTTGTCTGCTTGTTGTATTTTATATAACTCCTTATACTTTCATAGGTGTGCTGCTGTCTCTAAAAGAGCTGACTGCTCTTTATGGCTTCTTTTAAGTGAGCTAAAAAGCAAGACCTTTTACACCTGGATAACCACAGATCATTTAAAAAGTCACTTAAATGAATTCAAAGTCATTGTATCCCAAGTACAGTAGATGTTTTTAGAGACAGAGGCTATTGGGATACGCAAAGATAAAATGTTCATGTGTATTTTAAGCCAGAGGTGGGTGCACAACATTTCTGGCATCCCTCCAGTTGAGTCTGAAGTTTGACCCCTCCAAATCACTCTTCATGTCAAAATACAGATCAGCAGCTCTGCTCTTATGGGGAAATACATGCCATTACAGAAAACTGGCTGCATGGAAGAAATGTGGAATGGGTTTTACTGCATGACCTTTGCTATAAGAATCATCGGGCCATGCAACAGGAATAACTACTTGTGTCTTCACACTTTCCCTGTCCATATGGAACTCTATATTGTAAAGATACTATCACAGAGACATCAGGAAGCTAACTGATTAACAGCACCATGGAGTGCTGTTCCCAATGTGAACGTGGAAATGAGAGGGACTGAGACATGCACAACAGGAAAGGGATTTTGTCTCTTGATATGCTGCAACTGCAGAAGACTGGACTGAGTCCTACAGCAAATTACAAAGACACAGTAAGTATCACTGAATTCCAGTTTTTCCTATTTCTCTAGTTACAAGAAGAAAGGAAAAACTGATGCAGTGGAGACTGGGTGAGATGGTTGTATTCTTTTAGGCCTTTTATTTTGTGTGCTTATATCCAGTATAATAAACTGAACAGAAATACAGGAAAGAACAAAAATAATTCTTAGAAAAAGATTTGTGAGTGGGACTTTCCCCTGCTTTGGCTGGTAAGTCTGACTGCCAGTTTACATGAACAAAGCCAAGGATAATGTTTGTTCATCTGTTTTAGCTACTGTAGTTTAGCTGTAATTAGCTACACTTTACACCACATTAGTAAAGCTACTCCAGTATATTGTGTTATAATAATTAAGCCTTAGTAATAAGAGAACTTGCTCAACACCCTTATTATTAAATCTTTGCTCAGATGTGGGGGAACACTGCCAATTTTGGTGTGGATTATAAAGCATGTGGATTAGTGAGGTTTTGCTTTAATAATAATACTGAGTAGTCAACTAGGAATTTTAATCTTTAAAGTGGTTTTCAAGCATTAAATAATTAATCCCCATAACACTCTCATGAGATAGGTAAGTAAATATTACTATTCCCATTATACAGATGGGGGAAGTGTGAGTTAGAGAACTCAGCTGGACTGGCCAAAAATCACTGGAGGTGTAATTGCAAAAGCAACATTTAGGACTATAGAATGGACTTGGTAGTTCTGCATTTAAATGTCAGGAAATGGCATCGTTTCACTAGAAGCTCAAAAAACATAGCCACGAAACTCAGAAAGTCTTCCCATCTGTCTTTCCTCCTTTCAAAACTGTTTTCTATTTCTGTATCAAGGGATACCTGTGAAAAAGGTCTATATATCTTTTAAAATAGAATGTTGCTGTACATATATATACACATATACTGTTATTTAACAGAAGGATGTTCTACTTTCCTGCCAGCTGCTACATATTTATTAAAAACTAAGGACGTGTTTGCAAAACAAATTTTAATATTCAATTTTGTCCTTGAATAGTTTTTACCCATAGCAATAAAACAGCTAGAACCTTTGGGAGCTCATATTCAAATTGCCTGATGGTTTTAGGCCAATTTTATTAACCAGTATTTTGATACTTTTTTTTTTTTTTTTTTTTTTTTTACACACCACAGGTTCCTGAAATTAAGTTGGTGTTGCTAGAAATAACAAGGTGGTATTGGAAATGCAACATGAATATGAATGAATGTTTGCAGTTCCATCAAGGTGGTTGCAGAAGGAAAGGGCACTTTTCCAAAATGACTATTGATTTTTACACTCACATCAGATGAATGATACATGGGCTAGTTCAAGTTTCGAATAACAGCTAACCTCAGCTCTGGAGATTTGTAAAGTGAGTATTAAAAGTAGGATGAATTGGATTATCTAATCAGTACTCTGAACAGGTAGGACTATCTGTCTTAAATGCACAGACCAAGATGCTTTAGCCTTGTATTATACAAAGATAAAAGCTTCTGACATACTATCAGGGCTAAAGAACTTGAAGATTTTGGTTTGCAGATGACTGGAGATTTCTGAAGGCTGGAGATTTTCTATATCTAAACAATAAAACACAATATAAACTCCCAAATTGTTCATGCATTTTTGCAAATATAAATGCAATTGCCATTAGTTAGGGATACCAAACCCGTGGTGCAAGAAAGCACAGAATTTAGCCAGATGTCACTTGATCTGGGTGTACTTTCTAAACTACCTTCCAGCATCTGCATCTTTCCTGTGTTATATCTAACTTCAGGAAAGCCCACTGATCTTCTTCAATAAATAAGGATTTATACAAAATGGAACAATTTCTGTGAGAGAAATGCAGACTCATAACAGGTTGCCCTATAATGCTATGGTAGAATCACAGAACTGTAGGGGTTGGAAGGGACCTCGATAGATCATCGGGTCCAAACCCCCTGACAAAGCAGGTTCCTCAGAGCAGACTGCCCAGGTAGGTGTAGGGACCAGGTAGGGACCCCAGGTAAGGACCTCTCCTAAGACATGCCAGAAGGGTTATATCTGTTCTGCAACAGGAAATTTGATTCACATCCTCAGTCAGTGCTCTAATAGATGTGTCTTTCATTATGAAGGTAGAATAGCCACTATTTTGGTTGCAGCCTCCCTGCAAAACTGTCTCTTTAGGAAAATCCCTCCCTGGCTAACCAAGCTGTTCCATTAAAAACACCTGAAAGCAACACACTTTATAACACAGATGTTTTTATTTGTCTTGACATTACTTTTTTTTTTTTTTTTCTTTAAATCAGTCGGGTGTTTTGGTTTTGGTGTTGACCCAAAATGAATTACATTTGATTTATGGATATAGTTTGCTGGGAAAAGTTCTGTCCCAAAACTTTCTGCCCAATAAATAATCTGTGTGACTGTGCAAAACTGACTTGAGATATATTTATAGAGGATCTGCATTTCTACTTATTTCAGGAAGACTTATTTCCTGTGTCTGTTATTCTACAGGAGAAAAAAAAATAAATAAAAGTAATGCATAGAAAGTAATGGTTATTAATGTCTAACACTTGTGGTGGAACTACAACTCACTGAGCATCCTGTGTGTGACAACTGAGACTTGCAAATTGGCCCTACCACCAGGCTGGACTTCTATCCTCATGATCCTTTGACCTACTTTTCTCTATGTGCCTAAGACGGCAAAGCAGAAGTAAGGTAAGGATGACTACAAGGACTGGTGCAATTCAGAGTTTTACACTACACAGGCCTCACAGTAATGAAGAAGTTCCTCAGACTAGTTTCTGGTGGGGAAAGACACCAGTGTACAGTACAAACTCTTGAACTACATTGGTGCAATTTTTCAAATGGCCTCTAGATGCGTCTAGTTCTGCACTAGCAAAATACGGGGGCATGTCTGCTTTCCAAAAATTCTTCCTTGTAGACACAAGCTGGAAATAACCTGTAACTGGAAACACCTGCAAGCAATTGATTAGATTATCCTGATTTGCATGCCCAAAATTGGTCACTTAAACACAGATTGCTGATGGGGGTTATACTGGAGGAACTGCTCAAAGCACAGAGGCTGGAGAATACCTTTGGGAATAGCTTCCTTTCTATTTCCAATCTGTCTGCTTCAATAGCGTGAGACTTGCCTTATAATTATAGCAAATACACTACAGTGTGCAAAGTCAATAACAGCAGGGAGACTGAATTCATCTGAACACTTCTGAGTTTTCTGTGATGACAGCAATCAATAAAAAATATGAAAAATACATTTTTCTTTTCCTTTACTTTCCAGGTATCATTTCTGGTCTGTGACCATGTATTACAAATTTGATGTATCTGAACAACCTGTGCAGTAGGATCTGATTTATGAAGAAAATTGCTTGAAATCAAGTGCAAAGTGCTATGTGTAAATTCCGCATAGCCACCAGGTTTAAAAAATGTGTATTGCATTACAGAGTGCTCCAAATAGTCTTCAATTTTACATTAGTTATTTCTTCAAGAGGCTGCATATAAATATGGTTTGAGATCATTATCTAACTTCCACCTTCAAATCAGTAATATTTTTGGAAGCCAAGTACCATAAGGAAGAGGATAATTATGGCTTTGGCTCTCCGTAGTTTAAGGTTTGCTACCTGAAATGTCATATTCATACCATTAATTTTTGTAATGAGAACAAGCAGATATATGGCAGACTTATTGATGTGTTTCTTGCACTAGCAGTATTGGAACTTAAAGAACTATCTATAAGTGATGTAGTATATTAAAAGACTTTTGTAAAATGCAGGGGTGCTTCAATATCTAAGATAATCTTTTATGAGAGGAGAGCTGAATGCTTAGAAACTACTTAGAGAACTAGTGTGTAAGAAAAAGCTGGAAAAGACTCAATTAACAATTGTGAGAAACAAAAGCATATTAGAGAAAGATAATATACATGCAGAGTTTACAAACCGTGTCTTTAGGGTGGCCCAATAAGTAGAAATATGGGGACCCATGCTTGTCACTTTTCATGCACATGGAGAGACTGGAAGGTACCATTCCTAAAGGAAGGGGAGGAACAGCCTAGGACCAATCATTAGAATTAACAGAACCAGTGACATAAAGATATTTCACTATTGTTAGAGCAGAGAATTCTTAGTATGCTTAGAACAACCGAGTAAAAAGCTTAAAAGTAACAGGAAAGAAGTATTTCTGTAAAGCGAAGACAAATAAGCATGCTGTAAGTCTAAATATTAGTGAATAATTTCAACTACTATGCATATATATTCAGGAGGTAGAGTCACTTGGACTGTGGATATGGAGTACATCTTGAGGTGCTTTTTGAAGGAGTTAAATGAAAAGCAAAGGGTTTAAAAATTTCAGAACTGTGCCAATTTGTATGAAAAATCCTTACATTGGTAACAACTCTGACATTTTTTTGGTTTAGTCAGTGGCATAGTGCTCAAACATGAACTAAGTTTCTTCAAGACCCTTCAAAAATGGCTTGCTGCTAGATAACTTGTACTTTTTGTTTGTTAACCAGCAACGACTTTGTGTATACTGGAACTTTACTTGTTATGTACACAGCTTGTCCTCCCTTAAATAATCAAAAATGAATCTAAACTCTAGCTCTGCAAAATAACGTCTTAAACCAACAGGGTGAGTTTTCTACATGATTTAGCCTCAACACATCTTGAAAACACACAATGATACATGTCTTTTTAACAGGACATGTCTTTTAACAATGTCAAACAAGGTGAAAGAGAGAGGTGAAGAGCAACCACTATGCAGAGCCATGAAGTGCCAACCAGCCATGAGACACAGACATCTTGTTCACCAGACCTTGCTGACTCTGGTCCTCCAGGAACAGCAGGAACAAGGCCAGACCCAGATTTCCAGGGCAGGGCAATGGAAAGGTTTTCAAAAACCTTGCTGTGAATGGGCTGGAGTCTCTAAAACTTCTAGCTTTCTGCAGGAGGTGTTGGGCAACTTAAGACTAAGTGGGAAACTACCAAACTTGATAGAAAGTATGGTTTTAAAGTCCTACTGTGAAAGCAGGAAGGGAACCAAACAAACTTTTGTCTAGATGTTCCTTACAGGTTCAGTGTTCTTCCTCCCTCTTCAGCACCAGAAGGGAAGCAGGCTGGGGATGGAGGTTGTGCCTTACCAGAGAGATGGAGTCCACCCACAAGTCACCATTCAAGGTCTAACCATGCCTCAGAGTCCTTCACCTTTTTTCCTTGTTTGCAATTATTTGGCTGTAAAATTTATTACTTTGAGATCTTTCTAATGACTCACATATTTTAATATAGTTTTGTGTAATAAAAGGAAATGCTAGGAGCAGCAAGCCAGAAGAAGCAAGTTGCCAGGATTGCTGAGACTAAGAGTGAATTATCACAGGTTTTCCTAGGGACCTTCTTCCATTGATATTTAGGGAAAAATAGTGGTTGTTCTCAGAGAAAACTGCAGCTTCCTGGGGCTGATCTGTCATTAGAGTTAACTTGCCTCTTGCAGAGCTCATTGCTGGATGGGGAGGCTGCGATTTGTTAGTTTTATTTAAACTTGAATGTTACTATCTTTGGATTTTGTGAACGCTTTTTTCCCACATTTTGCCTTTAGGGATGCCTCTTCATCCTAATGCTTGGCTGCGCAATATAGATGTGTTTCTGATGGTGTTTGTACAGCAGTGGCTAAGGCCTGTAAAATACAGTGCCTGTAATTAGGCTCCCACAGAGTGAGCACCCAGTATCTCCTGCTGAAGTCAATAACCTCTCAGACAGATGCATAAACAGGGAATTAAGCAGCCATTTTGAGAAAAAATCTTGGTCTGCTGTTTTAATCAAGTTGTATTTAATGCTGGGCTGAGAAGTGCTCAGAGATAAAGCTTTGGCTGTGCATTTTGTCTCGTGGTGTGTGCGGGACCTCGTGTTCCCTGCAGCAGGACTCCCTGGGCACTAAGCGCGCTATATATGGTTGGGATCCCCAGCAGCACCTCTACTATTTCTTCCACAGTAATCCAATTTCTCACAGTGATCTTGCTTCTTTGCAGAACATATCTGGCAGGCTATTTCCTGTGAAACATGATGCTGCTGTTCTTTGGGGTTGGATGAGCTGCGGTAATTCACCTTCTGTGGAAGCCCAGTTTCTCTGGCTACCCTTATCCTCAGCAAACATGTTCTGAGATTCTGGCTGATAAAACATCTGTTTTCTAAGCTTCTTTTGCTGCACTCTGCTGTGAAATCAGCTTCCATTTCAGAACATTAATCATATCCCTGCTCCTTCACATATATTCTGATAGAGCAGGGTGCGCTAGCATAGGATTTCTGGCTACGTGGGGACTTCTCTCTCTGAAGGGCTCTAGGATCTCTGGAATTTTTTTCCAAGCACAATCAGCAGCCAGACTTGAGGTAAATGGTGCATTTGCAGCACTCTTTTCCTTCCCCCAGGTTTAAGCAATGCCTCAGCTCATCCAGGTTTTCCTGGGATGTACTTATAGGGACAGATTTCCAGGTGGTATAAACAAGCATAACTCATTCAGGAGATTTACACCCTCTCAGGGGTGCTTTCAGTTTCTTTGCTGAATGCTTTCTACTTTTCAATACACATTCTTCTGTTTCACTGATCACTTTCTTATCACTGATGTCTTTTCCTTAACACTGCTTTTACTGATGCCAATCATATCATCATTCCTACAGTGGTATTTCTTGTACTTAAGTACATACTGTCATATTTTGCACTAACAGAACAATGGTTCCGGAATTTAAAAAGAATTAATTATATCACACAAATAAAAAGTAGAAGAATGAAAGACAATAACGTGGCATTTTTTGGCCATTTGGTTTCAGCTATTCTAGGTAAGCTTCCTTCTTAATGCCGTGAGTCTGAATGTCATTGCTGTTGGAAAGGACTCAAAATGCAGCATTACTACAGCTGAGTTGGGAAGCCCTGATTTTTCACCAGGAAAGGATCCTGATACCCCTCCTCTTTGTTTGCATTCCTCCCTACTCTTTTGCACCATTGCAATCCAGATGCTAGCTCAGTCCTGCAGCCTTGCATTTTGATACTCAATGAAATCTTATTTCCCATTGAAGGGGTATAGAACTGGACACTGATGATGATAAGAATATTTCTGATGTGCTTGCTAAAAATAAAAAAGGCTGATTCTTTCAGTAAAATCTGCAATTAGTCTTGTTACAGCTCAGCTGTGTGGTTCTGGTAGGAAGAAAAGGGAACTACTAAGTTTGGACTAATTTGTCTTATGTCCTCAGGACCACTTTGTCCTTGAGTTATTGTCACAATCTTCTTTGTGTTCAGTTTCCCACTATTTGGAAAAAAAATCTTTTCTGTCAACAATACGCTGACAGATGCTCTTTGCAGTGCACTGACTTATCTTTGAGGTTCTGGCTTTCTTGAGGAATGCCCTTTGGTTTTAATCATTTCTATTTGTTATCTTCTGTTTTCAACTTCCTAAGAGGGTGCTGTTGATTTTTATGTGCACCTTCTTTTTGTTCTATTAACACTTCTCATTGCATTGGAAATTAAATAGGGAGGATTTGAATATCTCAGATAATTTCATCTTCTTATTTTGTTTCCATTCTATCTGCAGACTGGACACAGTCTTAACATTTCTCTGCCTGTGTCATGTTCACATTAAGAACTGCAGACACGTGGATGTTATCCTCTGCTGTTATACTTTCTGTAGGTTGTGTTAACGCTACAAAGGGATTTCTGAACACTTCTGCTTTTCAGTGCAGTAGGCAAACATGGATTTCAAGCACTGTTGCTTAGTTCTTCTCTCATAAGGAGCAGTAAGCTGGGGGTGCAGCTAGGAAAACGTTTAACTCTTTCCTGGTAGCAAATATTACGGAATCATAGAATCAGAATCATAGAACCAGAATCATAGAATAAAACAATCTAGGTTGGAAAAAACCTTCAAGATCATCAAGTACAACCGTCAACCTGACCTACTGACTCCCAACACCAAATCAAGTGCCTTAGTGCCAAGAGTGCCTTAGTACTTATATCACAGTCATCTGCATTTTGACACAGCCTTTCCTCTAAGCCTTCCAAATGACTTTTCAAATGGTGAGCAAAGCTTTAAACAGTCCTGTGAAGTCACATCATTTTTTTCTGTTATCACTACAAGCTGTGCCTATATTTGTAGTGGTTTATTTGTATTTCCTACTTGGGTACTTTTGGGAAAGGGAAAGCTTGTGCTCTTTTATACCTGTTGGGGGATTTGTTTTCTCAGAACAATGCTATAAACACATTTTTTTTCCATCTATTTACAATGTCTTATGACTCTGGAATAAGGTACAGATCTATAAGATTGCATAAACATATACATTTATTTTAAGATCTGCCATAAGCCTAGGTTTATGAGTCATCCGGAACTGGGATCTTAAGAAAGTCAGATTTGGAAAGGCTCTGAACTGTAATCAGATCTGGTATGGATTCTTTGCTCTCAACAGCCTCCTGTGACCCCCATTATATTAAATCATTTTCTGAGGGATGAGAGAACGGCTGGTACATGCCTTTGCTATTTGAGAAGGATTACTATTGCTAAGTCAGTCATGGACTTTTGTTTGCTCTTTCATTAAAAATGTTGCACCTCTCTCTATAAATCAAGTTTGGAGGTTATCTGAATCTCTGCTGGAGTTCTCCCTGGAGGGGTTATATATTGGCTAAAATTGATATTAAATATCTTTGTACCAATTTATCATAATCACTGTTAGCTATTCTGGCTTTGTTCTCACTCATAAAAAATACGACTGGCTGACTTTATCATCAGGTGAGCTGAGAAACTCCTGAAAGCTGGTAAAAATGCAACAAACACTTTGCCAAGTATTGCCTCAGCCACAGGATTGTCTCTAGTTCAGAGGGGAAAATGGTACAATTACTACATAGACTGACAGCTGGCAAAGCACTGGCTTTCAGTGGAACTGACTAACGTCTCCAATAGAGGTATTGAATTTATGTTGATAGCAAAGGCTGACTTGAACCTACATTTAAGCCTAAGTATTACTTTGCATTTTCATACATACTGCAATTACTGATTTTAATAGGAAATTACATTGGAACTTCAAACAGAACATTGGAAATTGGATGTTCTAGGATAAGGAAGTTACGGAATGATCATTTACAAAAACAAAAAACAAGCCTTTTGCTGAGATATTTAAGGCTCAGTTTTGGATATCGTAGAACTTATGTAAATATATGAATGTCATGCTGTATTTTAGAATAAGATCTGTAAGACTTGATTTCCATTCAAAAAGTTTTTTGTTTTTTTTTTTTTTGTCTTTGAATGATCTTTGGGTAATTTATTTTTATTTCTTGTCATCACATTAAGATCTTATATTATCTAAGTAACTCACAGTTTGAAATATTTGAAGTCCCAGAAAAGTCCCAGAAACAAAATGTGAGAAGAATGGATCTTGCTTTCTGACCATGTTGAGAAATCTCCTTTTCTATTCAGAGTTAACTTCTACATGATCAACTGTGTATACTGTCAGAGATAATACTGTGGGTGGGGTTATCAAGGAAGTACATTCTTTTTAATGCTTTGAGTTTAGATCTGAGCTGCTGTGATTCAAAATGTTCAGAGAAGTACCAATAGAGGAAAGAAAAGACAGCTTACAGGCAAATCAGCAACTCCCAGCACACTCAGAGATGTCCCCTAAAGAGTTCAAAGTGCTTCCTCCAATGCACATCTTCTAAGCCATTGCCTGTGTCAGGAGGGCAGCTGAGGACAGTGAAGTACATATATAGGGTCTTGAGCCAAGAAAGCACTTAAATGTGAATAAGTCCACCTGTACTTAGGTAAGTACTTAAGTCCATACTTAATGTGCCCCAGCACATGACGATATATCAATCTGCTACTTAACACCAAAGCAAATTTATATAGGTGCATGCAAATAGAAAAATGTAAAGATGAAAACCCACCATATTCAGGGACCTGGCCTGTTCCGCGTTTCAACAACAGTCGCACTCTCCTGCCACCAGACTTGATTAGCTCTATTGCTCTGGCATGTGTCATGTCCCTTGTGCTTTCTCCATTGATTTCAATTATTTGATCTCCTACCTGTCAGGTAAGAAGAACATCGAGTCAGACAGAATTGCAGGAAAATGAGCATTTCAGAAAGAGACATATTCAATGAATCACAGATTACTGGAATGACAGACAGACACATCAAGGCAAATTTGTTCCTGTCTGTCTGAGGGATATCACTGGCAGATTAAATAACCTCTGAGATGGATTCTGAATGGGGCGTATCAAATGCTGCTCATCTTCTGCTGAAATCAGTGTAACGTGCTTATAACCTCTATTGTGCCTTGTATACGTAAGAGTTTTTTTGAACCACTTGATATGTTGGAATCACTGGAAACATGCTACCCATGCTACACTTCAGCTTGAAGTGTTGTGCTGGCCTGAGAAGACTGTTGCTGCATGTAACTGGCTGCTTTCATAGAGAAAAGAGAGGGTCAGGGTGCAAATACTGAGATCTGCCATTGGACTATCCAAATCTTGGTAGCAAAGTTTCACACCAGGTTTAGAATTATCATGAAGCAAGCTAGGAAAGAAGGAAAGGTAAGCTGCTGTGGCTGCCACTGCACAGACCATGCACATCTTCCGGATTCTCAGGAAGATGTTTTGAACTATTTACCTACAGGTGGTTTTTGCTGGGATGTCCATTCAGAGCAGCAGTCCTCACAGCTCTGATTACAGATTTCTGCCACTGATTTCCCCACTGCATTGCAGCCAGTTAGCCTCATTGGTACTTCTCTGCCTCTATTTCTCTGGCTGCGAAGCAGGGCACTGATGCCTGTGTCACCCCAATCTCCTTCCCTGCCTTGTCTCCTGCTGGGATGTTCTGCCTCTGCTCTGCTCAGTGAGAAGAGCTGGCTTTGGATGCTAGAAATCCCTCACTAAATAGGGGAGCACTTCCTTTCCATGGTCATGCACAGTAGGCAGCAGCACATGGAGCAAGCAGCAGCTGTACAGCTTGCTTGGTACTGCAGCACCACGGCCACACACTTGTTTTGTGTGATGGTTCAGTGAGCAGCATGGTGAGGTGATGCCAGCCCAGCATTCACAGCACCACAGCCTTTGGAAGGAAGGTTTTGCAGCTGCACTGAGGATGCCTCCAAGCCCTGTTGACTCGTGTGAAGATCCCAGTGTTGGTCCAGGTGACGTGCATCCAAGAGCTGCTCAAGGGTCTCAGATGGGTGGGCTCAGGAAACTCATTTATCAGTGTCACGAGAGCACATCTGCTCGGTGGGATCACACCTGCCTTGGTCTGCATCTACAGCCTCCTCACTGTGGGGAGCTGAGCAGATCCAACTCACTAAAATAGCGATGCTGCACGCATCTGAGAGAGGGTTTTAAAGAGGCTATACAGTTTTCAAGATGATGGGTACTTCCCTTTCCTCTCACAAGCCTCTCCTAACAAAACCAGCTCTTTGCTGGCCTTGGACATTGAAATGTTTTCTGTTTTATATGCTTTCTTTGCTACTATTGTATTTCTGTCAACTGAAAGCATAATCCTCCAGAGGCTTTCCTTCCTTCCCGAGTCTGAAATATAGTATTTACCAAATAAATGTGCATAATATGAGATGTCAACAAGACTCCTAGCATCAAAGAAAACTGGAAGGGATGTCAAGAAGTCATCTAGTCCCTACTTTTGTTCAGAAAAGATGTTACTAAAAGCACTATGGCAGTTTCTCTATAAGAATTCATACCTTGTCAATAGGAGTTGCAGCCTATTTTAAGAACTCTCCCAGGATACTGTACGCAATCTCTTTCAGTACTTTATTTAACTAAAAAGTCATTGATCCGAATAAAACCTCTGAGCCTTGCTATCGTGCTCTTTATTTTCTGTAGGCTGAGCAGTGGAGGAAAAAAATCAGGATTATTTAGTGTCAAAAGGCCTTATTTTTGCAGCGCAAATTTCTTTCTTAGAGGATTGTCTCCTTTAGGAGGAATGGACATGTATGTAGCATGCAGTACAGATTTTTAGACACTTCTGATGATATCCAGGCCAATGTGACATGCAGCAGAGGTACTCTTTGGATCATGCAGTGATCTCCACTGGGTTTGTCCATGCAGGTCTGTTCGTGTCACCCTGACTTTTGCAGTGCTGGTAGGATGTAGCTGCACACACACAAAACAAAACCAGAAAATCCGTATTGCCACTTCTGCAGCACAAACATGAAAGATGGATTTATTGTACTCTCCCTACAAGAATGTTAGTAAGGCCAAACACAGACAAAATTCCACCAGTTTGGGAAAACCTGCTTCTAAATGTCGTGAAACAATTAAATCCTCATAGAAATCCTGTAAAAGTCAAGTCAGATTTTGCAGAGGCTTAAATATAGCTCCTTTTTGTGCCATGTTGCCTGGATATACCATGTTTTGCAGAAGGTATTTAAAATGATCTTGTTAACATGTTTTGAGAGAAGAAGTGCCAGATTAGATCAAATGAAGGAGGTGTTTTTAACACTCCTTGATATATAGCCTTTAAAATGAGTAATGATGAAAGCTGTTCAGTGCACGCACAGTCCTTCAAATAAAATCTTCTACACTCCTGAGCAGAAAGACAGGAGGAGATTTTAATACAGTTTAATATGTAAAAAGGTTAAGTTAATGCCATATTTTCCCTTGCTGTTTGCCTTTATTCTGTTCTCATTGGTCAATATACAGGAACTATCTTGTATTAGTGTAACCTTTTCTGTATTTCAGTATTTTTTTTTCTCTATAGTCAGCAAGTAGCTGATTTAATAATTCCCTCTTTTTAATATAAAATCATATGTGCAAATAACTTTGGAAAACTTAAAAAAAATATATATATTAAAGCCTAGCATTCCGGTTATGTGACTGAAGGAGGGGAGAGAAACAAGTATGCAAAAATTAGGTACTCTGAAATTTCCATTACAAGATTTGAGACCAGAGTGAAAATAAATAGTGGCAGGAGCCGTGGGTTATTTGTTTTCCATGCATTTGTGTATTGTGGCTGACTGATGTATAAATGAAACATGCTGCCTGTGCAGCACAAACCCAGGTCTGATTAGATATGGAAAACAACACAGAAGAGAAATGTTATGAATGCTCTTGCCCTTAGAAAAGCTTCAATTAGACTTCCCCCTATCTAGGGAATTCTTACAAAAGAGAAAACCTTGACTGAGAACTGGTTTCCCCTGTGTCTAATAAGGTATGGGTTCTTATTCTGTATTTTTTATTTATTTTTTACTTTTTTTTCCAGTTAACATTTAAAACCTGCTTGCCTTCCCCCAGCCCTGTGACGTTTGATACAGGAGGCTGTCTCTCTCTCTACTTAGGTGGCTATTTTCAGAAAGCAAAACCTTGTCTTAAAGCAAAAGCTTCTTGTGTGACTCTTGACAGATACTGCTAGTGTAGATCATTCACTGGAGAGAGGGAAAGACATGGAATTTTGTGCTGAGGCTATTTCTGCCTGTTTAAAACCCAGTAATTGTTGAAGAGGAGCTCAGGTATACCCGCATATTGAAGTTACTCTCTTTTCAGGATCAGAGGTTGGTTCCTGCAGTTTTATGCCACACATGACCTTTTCTTGGTAATTCTCTTCTGGGTACTTCCAAGTCTGTACACAGTCTCAAAACTGTAGATAATATTAAGCTAGGGGGTAAGCAAAACTGATCAAAATGATAAAAATCTTCCCATGTGGGAGAAACAATCTTGTTAATAATGCTCCCAGAATAAGATTTTTGCATGTTTGTCGCACATCAAATCTGTGACTCATGATTAGCCTGGACTCTTTACTCTGAGGGTGGTGAGGCACTGGAACAGGTTGCTGAGAGAAGCTATGGATGCTCCATCCTTGGAGGTGTTCAAGGCCAGGCTGGATGGGACTTTGGGAAACCTGGTCTGGTGGGAGGAGTCCTTGCCCATGGCAGGGGTTTAGAACTGGGTGATCTTTAAGGTCCCCTCCAACCCAAACCATTCTGTGATTCTGTGATTCTATGATTCCAAGACTTCCCTGCAGTCTTATCTAGACAGTTACCCCTTATTTTAAACTGCACATCTAATTTTGCTACCCTTAAAGAAACACAGTGCACTTCAGTGAATTTTATCATATTGAGTGCTTCAGTATGAAAAGTTCATTTTGAAATCTAAGTCAGTTCCTCAAAGCCTTCTAAGACTTCTAATAACCTCTTGGCATTAAGAAATGTTACTATTTACCAATAACTCTCTAGTTATTGATGAAATTATTGAATTGAGCTGGTTTCATCGCAGACCCTTCAGAACCACACTTGTAATTTCACACTTGTAATCCTCCTTCAGGAACAAAGCATTCAGAACATCCTTTGAGAGTCATTATTTCCCCATCCTGACTGTGAATTTCCTACAAGCTGCTTTTGAAAGGTGAAAAGAAGATGCCTCATACCTTCTCTATCCCATTGTTGCACAAAGAAATAAAAATGAAAATAAAAAAGAAAACTAGACTGATATGACAAGGTTTGTTTTTCACAACTTATGTGTTATTTTTTTCAACTTTTTGATAACTTGCCACAGATTATTTCTGGGAATGAAAGTTAAAGGAATTTTAGTCTGCTAATGTATTTTAAAAGTAAGGGATATGTTTGCTTTTCTCTAGTCTGCTACCAACTTTCTTGTCCTCCATGAGTTCTTGGAGATTGTTACTAATAGTCTAGAAATTACTTTCTCTAAATCACTGAGCATACGTGAAAATCAACAACTTCAGCTGACTTGAATCTTAAAATTCTTTAAGCAGTTTTCTCCTTAATCTTATCTCAACTCATTTCTTTTTGTTGAAATTGGTGTACTGTTCAGAAAATTGTCCTTCTGAATAACTCAATGAAGATTGATAGAAAGAAAGCACTGAATATTTCAGCCTCCTCCACATTCTCAGTGAGTGATGGACCTATACTTTCCTTCTCTTCATATTTATTTTAATATATTTATGTTACCTTGTTACCTTTTATACTTTTCTTGCAGACTGCCTGTATATCATTCTGACACATTTAATCTTCCTTATGCATCTAATGGGACACCAGCCACCTAACAGGTGTTGTAGCATCAAGCTTTGACTGTCTGAATCCTTTATTGGGTATGACCCTGTGGCATTAGCTCCTTTCATGGAAAGTGACACATTTGAATATCAGTTTCTTATTTATAAGAGTCATTTCAGCAAGCTGCCTTTTGTGGAGATATAAAGCTTTTTGCATGAGACACCAGAATATTCCAAAAGATAAGCTTCAATGTCGCAACATCATCATTTTGCACGGTGTTTGGTTTCTCTGTCACTTTGCACTTACAGATTTCATTTTTTTTTTTGTCAAGAAATTAACATAAAAAATAGTTCCCAAAGTCTGTGGAGTTAGCCATCCCTAAAATTACACCTTCAACTCCTACACCATTCAGGTGCAATTTTTTCACGACAGCCTGAGAGGATGCGTGCATCCTAATCACCAAGTTTTATATGCACAAACAGCACAGGAAAGGTTTGAGAGTGCAGCACTTGAAACACAATATTTTAATCTCACAAAGCCACAGACTGCCTTTGGCTCTGTAGAATAAATGTTAACCTGAAGGTGTTGTTGCATGGGGTCTGTGGCAGTTTGGTTGCCAGTCGTGAACCAGCCAATGGATCCCTTTCTGCTCCCAACAGGCAGGCCTTGCACTGTGGCACCCCCCCAGAAAACGGCACCAGTTCTGATTTGTGACCTTCCTGGCTGTCTTCAGCAGAGATGACAAAGCCTGAGCGATCAGACATTCCCACCAGCTGAAGGCTGGCAAGTTGGCTGGGTAAGTGTGCATGTCTGTTGCCTGAGATGTGTTTATTCTGAAGAAACACTCTCCAGCTATGAATCTGGCAACTTTTGCACACATCAATTTCTCATTATGCTTCTTTCTTCCTATCAAACGAGGCCCTGGCTGAATTTTCATTCCCTTTGATATAAATGCCTACCCACATCTACCGGTGCTTCTCCTGACCTGATGGCATTCGACAAGAAGAATTCTTCTCTTAGACTCTTACAGTGTCCAAGCACAAAGTAAACACTGAATGCTTCCCTCCACTTAATGCTTTTAAAGTTGAATATTAACAATTTAAATGTATTTGTGAAAGTAGTTTGTGTGTATGGGAAATGTCTCTTAACAAAATCTGTTCAAGTTAATTCAGACTCTCCATCCATGCATAAGAACAACTGAGCTATAAAATTGGGCAGCATGTTTTCTGGTAATAATGAGAAGATAATATTCCTAAGGAGTGTTTAAGTGACATCACTATTGATAGGTTAATTAGAAAGAAAATTGTAAAGCTTCTCTGAATCATTAGAATAAAGAGCTGCTATTACATGTGAGTTTCGCTGCAGAGTCTTTGTTCTGGCCATATTTTATAGTAATTATTACCTGTCTTGTTTAAAATAAAGCCAATCAGCACATACAAACAAAATTTCAGAAGTAGGCAAAATCAGAAGGAAATATATATAGCTTTACTGTAATAAAAGTTTTTCCTTGTTCAAACATACTTCTAAACCACTTGCGATAGCCTTGTGTATATTTGCTTCTGCTAGCTTGTAAGAAACCGTCTCTAAGCAGGTGTATAGTTCCCTGTTGCACAAAATGAAATTAATTGCATATGCACATTTTCATTCTATGTTAAATGAGGAAATCTAATGATAAAAGCAGCCTCAAATGATTTGTGCAGAGGGCATTGCTATCTGTCATTTTATTAATGCATTTTCTAATTAAACCTCAGGAAAGAGACTAATTACTCTTAATTACTTTTTATATGGGCATTCTATTTTTATAACGGAACTTTTTTTTCATATATATTTGTTGCTGTTGTTATTGTTAATGAGTCCAAAAGGCTGAGAGATTGTCTGTACTTGGAAACTGAACAAAATAGCAGCTCCAGAACATCTATTTTGGTGAATTTCCAAGTGATGTCAAGCCCTGATATCATTGCCTGGTGTTAGGCACAGGCTGGGTATCTGCTGTGCAAATTTCCTCACAGCAGAGAATTTGTACTGACGCTTGTAATGTATAGCTTGGTGTATTTCTAGTCTTGGACTTCCTCAAGTGTATTGTAGGTACATGTAGCTTGGATATCTTGGTAAGAGAAAAAATATTTCTCTTTGGAGGAATTACAAGGTTGTGTGCCTTGCACTATTTGAAGCAACCACCCATGAAGGTATTGAGTCACAAACTCTTCTGTTTGATGGCCATCCAGCTGTTTGAGCAGGGAAGCCACCTTTTCACCTTTTGCTGAGAAGAGGGAGAAATTTAGAATTCTATTACTGAAAGAGAACTTGGAAACTGGAAAGTGCATAACCGCATGTCTGTGCAGAATGGGGAGTGTATGAACGAAAATAGGGTTTGCAGTGGTTGGCAACTAAGGGGACTTATGATACTCTAGAACACCTGAAGTCTTCGTCAGCATTGCTGAAAAATAATCCATGTATATGTGAATTAAAGATGTCAAAGATAAAAGGAACATTCATTAACTTACTAGAGAAAAGTGTATACTAGTACATTTTTAAATAGTGCTAGGATGACTCAGTGTAGAATAATGTAATGTTAATAGCTATTTCACCACTGCAATCATGGATGGGAATCAGTAGAGACTGTAAAAAAGGAAAAAAAATAGTTTCTGATGTATTCTTGATGGACTCAGCCAGTCCCATTAAGCAAATGCAAAGTGAACTCAAGATTTACAAGCAGATTTTAAAGATCCTATACATAAGCCTAGGCATAAGTTTTCATGGAGAATGATCCATCCAAAGTTGTATCCAGACAGGAAAACAGAAAAGAACATAAACTCTGAACATAAGCCATGAAAACATTTTGAGGAGGAGACTGATAAAACAGAGCTAAGAATGTACTTTCAAACATACCAGAAGTGTGGAGCCTGTCAGAGAACCAAGATCTCAAAAAATAGCAAGACAGAAAAGACCACAAGAAAAAGATTAGGTGAATTCTTTGCATTGATGTTCACTGAAGAGGAGGGCAGCCAAAACCCTGCAAAGGGCCTGCTCAGCGGAGGGGCGAGATTGAGGAACTGGCTCCACCAGCAGTGCCAGTGGGAAAGATTGTAGAACAAATTGATGAAGTGAATAGGAAGAAACCACCAGAAGTACTCATCATGGCACTCATCCATGATTGAAGGAATTTGGATATGAAGCTGCTGAACTAGTAGCTACAGGATGTAATCTGCTGCCTACTTCGGTAAATGGCTTAGTAGCAGAGGAATGGGAAGTGGCAAGTGTGACACCAGTCCTAAAAGACAGTCCTGGAAAGTGACCAACTGAGTCTTACGTTCATTCCAGCAGACGGATGGAAGCAATAAGGAAGGTGAAGGTTAGCTGGCACATGGATAATTATGATATACGGGGGAAGGATCAGTGTGGCTTTTGTAGAGGGAAGCCATTCCTCACAGACCTGTTGCTGGCCACTGAAGCTGTCAATGACTATGTAGATAAATGAGATATGGTTAGTATACTGACATTTTCAGAAAGCTTCTAACAGTAAACTCTTCAGTAAAGGCTCTGCTGTGATGGGAGAAAGAATAGGGTCTTCTAGGTAAGAGATTAAATTCAAGGGGAAAAAAAAAGTTGGAAATAAGTGGTCAATTTTCACAATCAAAAGACCTTACCATAGTGATTACTCTGTTCAGCATATTTGTAAGTGGCCTGGTGAAGAGCTTGAAGATTGTGTGATAAGATTTGCAGGCAACATAATACCATGCAGGATTGTCAAATCTAAATGTAATGTTAAAAGCTGTGGAAAGATAGCACAATACTGTGTGTTAAAGCAGCAGGTGAAATTCAGTAGTGCTAAGTGCTAAGTGCAGTGCATGTGGAAAATTACACACACAATCACTCTAAATTAACCATTACCCCTGAAGAGAAATATCTTACATTCTTTATGGTTAGTTCTCTGAAATGTCAGCCCAGTCAAGAAAGCAAACAGAATGTTAACCATTAGAGAAAGAATAGGGAATAAAGGAGAAACCATCATTAAGTCATTTAGGAGCACCAATATCTTTAAAAACTTCAGGTTTTTCTAGTCCTTTTACCTCCAGAATGTGATAGACGGATAAATGGTTCAGAGGAGGCCAGTGAGGATGGTCAAAGGTGAAGAAGAGCTCCCTTACAGGGCAAGATGAAATAGATTGCTAAACATTGGCAGAAAAAGGTGTATATGATGTTGGTCAACAGAATAAGGGATAATATGGAAAATGAGGAAGTAATCATAATATTACTATGCTGTAGCTATGATTAAAAAAGATTTTTGTCTTGAAATAATGTAAACATTCATTTTTGAAACCCATTGATATAGCATATCAGGAATTTCAAAAGCATAAGCACATTCAAATAAATCACTAAAAGTAATTCTGGATCCTAAATATGAAAATTCCAGCATGAAAAAAATCTGAAAAGTGTTGCCTGCTGGAGGTTTGGATGTTGTTATAGCAGGTGAAGAATCATTTCATACATGTTCTATAGTCCTTCCCTAAGCATCATCTACTTGTACTTGGAGTGAAGATACTAGGCTGGGTAGTGGGCTGTAGGAATGGATCTAATATTTTCATCCTTTTACCTTCACAGGTGACCTCTTCCAGTTCTGACTTGTGGCAGTTTGGGGCAACACAGAAGAGAGGCTGCCTCTGTTATGCCTGTGGCTGGACAAAATGTTTCAGGTGTCAGAGCACATAATTTGGTTTCTCCATTTTTTTTCCTAATGCTCTGGACTCTTAATTTTTGAATTTACAGCTAATTATCTTTTTTGACCTGGAAACCCTTATAAATATTCCATAAAATATAGATTTAAATATGGTGCCTGTCTGCCAATTAAGTATTTTATTCATAAAACTTCATACTAAACTATTTTAAGCAAGATTATTAACTTGTTCTTTTTCATAGGTAGCTTGAAGGACTTTTCTATTAGGCATGGATTTACAAAGATACTTTGAATGCATCAGATTGAGAACATTTTTGAGAATATGATGTTAATTACATGTATGAGAGGTGTACTCTTTCTCCTTATCTTTCTGCAAACAAATTCTAACAAAAAAACCAAACAACAACACAGCTTTTTAGGGAAATGCTGAATAATAGCTCACCTACAGTTAATCCAGCCTTGATTTATTATGCTTTTATGCTGTCAGAATATATTCAGCATCCCTCAGGACCTCATTTTGCATTTCTTTGTTGTAGACACAAGAATGTTGATCAGCTTTATGTCTGCGTGTCAATATATTCTTCCTTGAGTTCTGCCAACTATACTAACCCAGCATGCAGCTCCTCTTACCACAGGCTGACACACAGCTCATATGCTCGAGTATTCCAGTTGAATTCCCAGAGATCAGATCAATCACACCCACTCTCTCTACAAGTGAGGTTGGACAGTGATGTATGTAGTAGGGAATTGGCACATGAATGAGATTACCCCAAAGGGACATGCAATTTGGTGGTAAAGCATAGCTAAACATTTTACCGTACTGTTCAGATGGATCACAAATCACAGAATAAATGGATGGGACAAAGAATATCTTTGTCTTTATGTTCCACTGTAATGACAGTGTTGACATTCACTGAATGCTTACTATGAAGGTAAGATTTATATTACAGCTTAAAGGAAGCCAGGTATGCCGCAGGATTTAAGGGTAAGTGCTACTTACGTAGGAAAGATTGGCTACTTAACTGACATGAATCACATTGTAGGCATTTGTCTTTCAGATATGTGCATAAAACTATAATAAAATAGAGGCTGGTGGAGCACTGTATCTTCCAGGAGCATTCTTGTGTCCCTTATGTGTGTGCATAACATCCATTTTTTAACATCTAAATATTAGTGACTTTTCAGCATGGTTTCTGACAGTCTTCTCAAGCCCTCACTCATTCTAAGTGCTCAGCAGTTGACTTCCTGCTGCTCTCAGTGCACCACCTGGAGAAGACCTTTCTGTTTATTAGGCTTCTTTCACCTTTATGCTTGCTGTAACCTCCATAAGCCTGCAAGAAGTGTTCCAATAGCAATATCTACTTTTCTCCAATAGTCTGAACATAGGACCTCATTGCTTTGTAAGAACTGGAGATTCACAGAAGTCACTCAGCACTTTATTTCCAAGGCTTCAGTTTTCTTTCTGATCCCAGATAAGACTCCAAACTTTGTTACAGCAAAAATCACACTGGCCAATTGTTGGTTTAATTTTTGGTTACTGTGATTGCCCTATATGTTTGTAAGAAAGCAATGACTGAACAAGCCATTTTTGCCTTCTTCCCATTTCCTTCCTGTAGCTTTCTTGGTTGTCACATCTACTGTGTGACAATTATTTGGCTCCTGTTTTTAATACTTTTTGTTCTAATCACTGTCAGGCTGAGCTGAGTTACTTCTTGCTCACCATACTTACAGGCTGCAACTGCTGGTGCATTCCACTGGAGACTGCATCAAATAACCCTGCAGTATAGGGTAATCAAAGATGGAGCATCTAAAACAGACACTGAGCTCTCTGTTAATGAGAAATCCAAGTGAGGCTCCCACCAGTGAAGAGCCAATGCAAGCTGTGGGGTCTGCACAGCAACATCCTCTTAAAGATTTACATTTATTGTAGAGTAAGGAATCATTCATTCTTCCTTCCAAACTTTTAAAGCTCCATTTCTGGCAGGAAACAAACAGTCTGCGCTTTTTCACATTTACTTCTTCCCTTTGTCAATGGCCCTACAAAAAGACGAGATAACCCCCTACCCACTACAGAAACTTTTTTTTTTTTTTCCTTTTTTTTTTTTTTTCCTGGAGGGTCTGAAGAAACAAAAGAAACAAAGCAGTAATATGTGGAGTGTGGAATCACAAAGGTTAGGAGACAATACCTGTGTGTGAAGCTGCAGGTACTGCCTGTGGTAGCTAGTAAAAAGTTTGTCTGTGGAATGGGAATCTCACAAATTGGTAGTAGTCCTTCCATTTCAGCTTGGATTTTGTCTTCTCTAAGATGTAAGACACCAGCTACTAAAGATAGTTTTTAAACAGAATGATGATACATTACATTATGACACAGGCTGAAAAGTGTCTGTGGAAGCTGTGTTATATTCATAGGGAATGCTAGCTTAATTGTTGGAAACAGATTACTTTTATCATTAAAAACCTATAAATCAAGGTCTGCTAAAAATGGATATAGTGATAAAATGACTAGACAAACACCAAGCTAAGTGTGTGTAACAACAAGCAGACAAGAAAGACAAAATGGAAAAATCCTATGATGAGCATGTAAGAAAAAAACTGCTGTGCACAGTATAAAAGCCTTCCCAGACACTGTTAGGACATAATTACCTGAAGCTGCTCTAAACTTTGCCTGCATTTCAGTTCTGCCTGTCTACCCAGCGAACCCAGAATAGCTCAAGTAATTTCTGAGTGCCTGACTTGAGACGTTCGGGAGTGTCCTGTTCTGAGGAGACGGGCTTATACTCCCTTGTTAAACTCCACTGCTGTACAGAGTTTTCAGAGTCTGGATAGATAGCTGCTTGCATATTTCATATTGCCTTGAGAAGTCTGAAGAGCTGTTCTCAGTCCTGATAAATGTCTTCTTGGGAATGTGGTTAGAAATAGCTAACTTTTACTTGACACTCTACTGTTCAGATGCATGGTACTGATGCTTTTCAAAGGAGACTTAAGCTAACATCTAGCATGGCTTAAGAGAGGGCTTTAATGTCAGAGTTTCACAGGTGCCCTGTCCTTGTTGCAAGCAAGATGCAAAAGCTATGTCATCAGAAGAAAAATAATAGAAGCAATTGCCTGACCTTGTATTTGGGATGCTTACAGAGAGAGAAATGACAGTTTTGAATACTGTTGAATATTTGCACATGGATTTTGACAGCAGTTTCAAATGAAATGCTTATGCCTTCCATGATGTGAAACCTCAGTTCTGTTTCCTTACAAATAAGACACAGGCTTCGTCTTGGCTACTTGCCTATTTGGGTCCTTGGCTCTTGAATATTGAATTCTCCTTTTTGCTAGAAATATTTCTTAATGTAGGTGGATAAAGTTTCTTGAATAAGGTTGGTGTGAATTTTGTTATCATGGGAAAGGATGAAATACAGACTGTGCTAATCTGCAGAATGCCATGAACCAGTCCACAGCATGGGTTGGTTACTATTATGGGGTGGCTCTTACTGCAGTGCTCTCTTGGCAAGCTAGACCAGACCAAAGCAACACAAATTCCTATGCAACAATAGCACAGAAGCTCATAATTGACACTGTAGGAATAGCCTTTCCCTTGTGCCTATTTTTAGCTCCAAGTCTGTACAAATGAAACAAAGAGAGGAGCACAGGCAGCAGAAAAGCAACAAATAGGAAAAAGGAATGAAGACTCAGAGAAGGAATTTAAAGCATGACAGATACAAAATTCTGCAGTGTCTGTGTTTCAGAAGTTGGTTCTGCACATATATTCAAAAAAAAATCTACAAAAGAATGAGAAAAATAATGTAGTAGGAGATATGAGAAAGCTAGCGATAGGGATAACTGGTGTACGTGGACTGAGAAAAATGAGTTGACAAGACAATGATACCAGAAATGTCAGAGATGAAAAGTATGACTTTCATGGAAGAAGTGAAAAAAAAGATGTAACTCACAAAGTGACAAAATGACACAGATGTACATTGTGTATAAAAAAGCACATTGTGCTCTCATTCTTCATGAATTTCACATTCAATAAGCCCAATCGTGCAAGACATTCTGTATCTTTGCAGCCCTCAGCCACATGTTCTTTGTTTGAAGCTGTGTTCAATAAGCATGCTGGCTGCAAGAGATACCATTCAAGGCAATAAGAGATCTGTTGATCATATCTCACACGTCTTGGAAACACTACGACCATCCTTAACAATTCTCCTGAGAGATGTTAGTAGTCCCCCACCTCTAAGGCAGGAAGGGATAGAGATCTGCAGGCAGGGCTCAGCTGATCATTGTCCTCAATGTGAGATAAGAAGAAAAATATGAGTTATCATGAGCCTCATCTAAATAGACCTATAAAATTGTTGCCAGTAGAGTCTGAATCTTCAAAGGCTGGAGGGACTGTGCTCCACATTGTCTGTGTTATGTCTCTCATCTCTGGTAACTGATTCATCTTGATATTACAATTACTGAGTGTGTGTGCCATATTTTTGTCCTTCTCTGAGACTAGATTTGCAGTGTGATTTTCCAATATTGCCATTATTGATCTCATCACGAACTAGTTTCAGATTTTTTTTTTTTTCCCAACAGACCTCTGCCATTTCTGGATATAAGATATCAAAGATACTAATAATTCTCCAAACTTTTCTCCTGGTTCTTTTAACACATTCTTGGATTATGGAACACAGATATCATCCTGTTCTCTCCTTTTAGCCATTGTATGGACAGAGTATTGTATTTCTCCTGTTCCCTCATCCTGAAGAAGAAAAGTGGAGGGAAATAAATCTGTAGAACTCAGAGGTCCCAGAGAGTCTATCTGCCACTTAAAGTTCTGGACAATTACTTTTCCTTGTATGTTCTTTTCCTTATATCTAATGAAATTTTTCTTCCGTGCTTATAAGCTGTAAGATATTTTGCTGTTTGTGAACATTCATTTAGTTTACTGGAATTATTTTGAACCACATTTTTCAAGTTCTGTAAACTGTTGCTGTAGCAAGCTTCAGAATTAACCATCGTAACTTGATGTCTGCCCAGCTGACAATTATGAGGGATCTGTATTAGCTTCCAGGTTAGTGATCAGGTTTCCCCCTAAAGAGGTCATTTTTAAGGAATCTTCATTAATCTTACCCATGAATTGCAGCAAAATCCTGCCAAAGTTAAGCATGGTATTTGACCTGACATATGGGTTTATATGCAGCTACACAGCTACACTGTGACTTGCCAACACTGGCTGAGAACAGTTCACCCACAATGCATACAGAGGGGACTCATCTCTATCTCTGGAGTGACGGGGGGATCCCAAGAGCTAACTGTATTGGAAGCTGAAGTGAGTCTAACTGGGAATGAGTGGCAAAAGCACCCCATCGTGACTGGCCCAGAGGCTCCGTACATCCTCGGCATAGACTACCTCAAGAAAAGGTACTTCAAGGATCCAAAAGGGTATCGGTGGGCTTTTGGCATAGCTGCCTTGAGCAAAGAGAAGATTAAGCAGCCGTCTACCCTGCCTGGTCTCTCACAAGACCCTTCTGCTGTGGAATTGCTGAGGATTGAAGAACAGCAAGTGCCTATTGTGACTATAACTGTGCACCGGCGGCAAAAGATACTCTTGTGAAGATACTCTTGCCATAGACTTCTAGATCCTTTGATAGACGTTTCCCTCCCATGTCTTGTGACAGATGAATCCAAGTTAAGTGAGGATGTATGCCTGGGCTTTCTGCAGAACCAGAGTCTTTGAGTTCAAATAAAAAACTCAGTGCATGTAAAAGTACCAGGAATAAGAACAGGGTAGTAAGACTGTAAAAGTTTAAAAATTCTTTTTAAGGGAATAATTTATTAAACCTTAAGAATATTGCAGTGTCTATTTTGGCTGGCAGAAAGGGGTCCTTGGGTAGAAAAGCAGTATGCAGGCAAGACTGATGAACTTTGTATGACACCAACTCAGTAGTCTTCCACCTTTCAGGTTCCCAGAACAAATCAGCAGAAAATTGAAATAGAAAGCTACATCAGTTACGAAGGGCAATTAAGCACTACTTTAGATCTTGCATTACTAAAACGGGGAGTTCCTCAGTGGATTTGTTTCCACTAAAAGCACAAACTGCCTGGCATGCCATTCTCAGGGGGAAGGAAGATCAGGACTTCTGAAATGAAAAAGTGAAGGGATAACAAACTTTATGAAACCTTTCCCCCCTTCCATTAATATTTTCAGAGCCAGAGTTCTGGCAGGGCCAGTGGAAGCCCATCACTTACAATGCTTGCTCTACTCATTCTATGTCTGTTCTTTCATCTACGCTTCAATTTTGGTTTTGCTTCTTTCCAATCTTTATCATTGCCATTTGGTTCACTTTCTGTTCACTCCTAGTGTAGATATATTGTATTACTTTCATGCTTACTTTCCTCAGTAATGTGTCTATTCTATTTCTTTTTATAAGACATATTTCCATACCAGTTCTTTATTTACATTTGACTTCCTATAATCTTAGATTTTAGTTTAAATTTATTCTCTGTGTCTGTAATGCATAACACTGTTAGATGTATTTAGACCTCAGAATCTTTTAAATGTGTCCTGAGTGACTTTCACATTTTTTAGAATGTGTCCAAGCAGAATACAGCTGTGGGGCTCATCCCATCACCAAGGTTTTGCAGTGCCCACTGAGTACAAACTACAGATTCTGACTTGGCTATCTAGAGCCGTCTTCAGTTAGACATTGCATTGCTTCAATAATACAAAATTATAGACCCATGACTATAGATGTTGCTTTATTAATATGAAGTACTTTATATTCTTTTATTTATTCCTGTAAGGAAGGAGATTTATGTCAATATGAATGTGCCTTTATTGTTTTTTTTTAATGAATTATAACTAGACAGACAACAAAATGTTATTCATCGAATACATTTACTAATTACATATACATATTTTAATTTAACATCTTTCATTTTATCCTCTTCTATTTTTTCCCCAACAAGTTAACTGGTTTATTTTTAATTTTCTTATATTGGTGAATAGAAATAATCATGGAGTTATGTGAATTATTTTAAAATTATTATTATTTTTTTCTAGAAGTATGATCTGCACCTTGTGTTATCTGCTTAATGTTTTTCCAGACGGCTTCAGCTAAATCAAGAAAGGCTTTTCAAGGAGCAGAAAACAGGAAGCAAAACACTAATGGAGATAAGTAGTCCATAAGAAGAACTATTAACTGGGAAGCATTCCTGATAAGATCTGACCACATAAGCACCATTTACTATTCCAGAGCTGAAAGTCTGGGATCAGAGAATGTGATCTTTAAAGATGATGGTATATGAAGTGATAAGGACTGAACAGATTTTTGCATATTTTCCTATAGAGATGCATCTGTGAAACAGAATGAAATAGAACTGCAGCAAGCAGGCTGGTTGTCCCAGCCAAGAAATGGGAATAAACCTGCGTTATTGACAGAAGATGTTAACTTAGGAAAGGAGATACAACTACTGAAATCTGCTTCATTTACTCTTCTTCCTATGTCCTCTGTTTCTTTCAGCAATTAAATGATTCTTTTTGTTTTTCTGTTTTTGTTCTGAAGAAGCTGTTTTTGAGATAGTTCTGTCCATCCATCAGTTACAGGTCACTGGAAATAAAAGTCTTGCAAATTCCAAACCCATTTGTGACTGTCAGGTTAAAATGGCTATTAAACAGGAGAATAAAATCCAAGATTCAGTGACAGAGCTGGAGGGTAAAACTGGTTTCAAAGAATGATACTTTTAAAGGGGAGATAAAACTCCAAGTTACAGCTACTTAGGCAAAATTACACTTGGCCATGCACTGTGGCTATACCAACAAGCTTTAAACATTATTTTAGAAAAGAAATTAACATTTTTTTATGGAAAGTTACAGGACATTTCCTAATGAAATTGTACTTTCCCTACAGATAAAATATAAAAATATATAGCACATATATACATATGCATGTAATTTTGCATATTTAGGCTACGCACAGGGCGGATAGTCTAACTTTATTATGTGATACTAGTTTATGCAAATGATGCAGAAATTTTAAGGTTACGTTTCTTTTTTTTTTTTTTTTCTTTTTTTTCTTCTTTTTTTTTTTTCCTGATAGAGTTTATTACTTGACATGAACCCCTCTAAAAACATTGTTCTTTAAGGTCTGTTGACTTAGCCATATATTTCCAAATACATGATTCCAGGGCTTATTAAATCCTCAACTTTTTCCTCATCTTTAATCACATTGTGGTTGATAATATACATCTGGTTAAAGCTGTTTATTAGGAGCAACGGATGGTACTACAGTAAAGGAAAGAATTATAACACCCACCAGAGAAGATATTCTTGAGCTAAAGTTCTAGCTGCAGCCTTTACCTATGTTTCACACAACAAATATTGTGGGAGTAGTTCTCAGCTTCCAGTTGCCTGCTTGGCCTCCTCCTCACAGGGACTGCTTATGCCATTGATCCCCCACTCAAGCTTCCAGTTGGACGCTCACAGATCTGAACTCTGTGGTATGACTGAGCACTAACTGAATTCTAAAATTCTACAAAGTGGGCAATTTAAGAATGATTAAAAAAAAAATCAACAAAAACACACTGAGTTATAAACAGAAAGACTAACTGTGTATTTAGACTGATGTCAATGTTCTTTCAGTATGAAGTCAAATTTGACAAGATTGTTAGAACTGAGAAACAGAATCCATTTAACAACCACAGCATTTGAAAAACCTGTTATTACTGTAAAGAACACAATTTCCTTTGCCCTTCTTTATACCTAAATATTGATTCAAGAATGTCACACTAGTTAGATACATAAAGAAATATATTTTTGTCTTGATTTTTGGTAGTCTTTTTCACCTGTGGTTTCCTTCTGTTGTTTTCATGTAATCGCTACTCTGCAGGGTATCAACAACCCTTAATTAGATATTTTTAGGAGATTTTTCCTATATAGAATGTATATATATATTAATAATTGAATTTCTTTCTTGTTTGCTCTTATCAAATTTCATATTTAGACATGGTATTATTATTTCTACCACTACAGAACTCAAATGCACTAAGACCTATACAGCCAAAGAGTGAAAATTGATTCCTACAAAGAAGGTTGAATTATATCAATTAACAAAGTCAGCAAACAATAGGAAGGCAATTAAAGTAGTAAAATAACACAGACCAGTGCTTCGGTATCATAACTGTCAGCTAAATGTCACGCAGTTATCACTGCTTTTGTGACTAGAGAAGTAACTGTTAATTATGCCAATACTATTATCAAAGAAATGATAAATGTTTTGTCAGAGATTTTGAAGATGCTTAGCTATGAGTGCTAGAATAAAGAGAAAAAAATAACAAAATAAAAGCTATTTTCAACAAAAAGTAATGCATTTTGTTCCAAAAGGAACTACACAGACCTACTATTTGTTTCAAGCCATTTCTTAAACTCTTCTAGGACCAATTTTTATTATTAGAGGTGTTTGGTATTGGTTCTTCAAAACACAATCAGAAAACAACAACAATAACAACACCTGTTTTCTCTTTGATGCCATCACCAAATATATCAGTTAAAGTTGACAAAAATTTTTACAATGTATTTTACTTACCCTCATCCTTCCATTTCTTATTGCTGGTCCATCTTCTGCTAATCTCAGCACAAACAAATCCATTTTGTACTCCCTTCCTCCTCGAATACTAAACCCAAAACCTTTGGCTCCCTTCTCCAAATCAACAGTGAAATAATCAAAGTCCTAAATAGAAAAATACAAAATGAAAGCCAATTAACTGTATAAATGGCATAATATGCATTCAAGAAAACTTTAAAATACATCTCTTCAAATGTGCATCTATCCAATTAATATAAACAAATTCACTTTCAACTTATGCACTGTCAGAATAGATGAGAATAAGAGCACCTATTCTGGCCATTAAAAGCAAACTTAAGCAACATGTAAATGCTTAAAATGCTTAAAGTCTAAACTATCCTGAAAGACATCATCCAGTGGTTTCCTGGTATCAAAAGTTCTCTGGATGTCTTCCATATTTCACCTCAATACATTCATGGTATCCAAGTGTAAGGTTTATATCTATGCAGAATGTTGATTTGGCAAATGGGGCAGCAGACAGTTCCTATACGAACACCATCATAACCTAAAAATTAGCAGGACACACCTCCTAAATTCCCAGCAGAACTCAACCTGGTCAGCAAGCCAGACTGCTTGGAGGCCCAAAGTGCAGCAGCTCTCCTCACTTCAGCTAAAACATGTGCTTTGAGGAGGAGGTTGGGAATGAGAGGTTTGAACTTCACCCTTTCCACATCCTACAGGGACTGAGATTCGTCTTTCCAGGTTTTGCTTGGTGGACCCTAACTACCAGCACCTCAGAGGGGTCCAGGAAAGAACTTGCTTTGTTACTTCTGATCCATCAGCAACCAAAAGTGCAGAAGCCATGGGGAACAGGATGAAAACAAGAGCAAGCTTGAGTTGTAGACACCAGTGGTTAAAAAATTAAATGGGATTGTGAGAAATGGGCAGCTAAGGCATCTCTAGACACTAAGAAGTGTCTTATAATCCTGTAAGATAAGGGGACAGGTACTTGCTTTTTAGACACTGAAATGAATAAACTTGTAAGAAGTTTCTCTGTATCATGTTTAAGAATTTGGATATTTTCATCAAAAGAGTTTATGTATTTTCCTTGAAAATATGGACGCAAAAATAACATCTATATATGGTTTCAGCATACAGTGACCAGACATTTATGCTGTTATTTAATATATTTCTGTCTTTTTTCCTCTGCAGTTATGTAAGAAAAAAGTGAACATTTTCTTTTCAAAGTCTGAACATTCAGCAAGATCCTCAAACATTCTCAACTGTCAGTAAATATTTGTCATCAGCAACATGATTTTTCCAAGGTAACATAACCGTTCATCCAAGGTGTATTTCTCTGAATTTGTGAGATCGTGCCCGATGTAAAAAAAAAATGGTTAAAAAAAGGTAGTTTATCCTCATCCAAACTATTATATACACAAAACTAAATTTTATCAGGCAGGATTCACTTGTATTTACTTATTTATCTAGATTTGATAAAACGTTTATTTTCAACAATGCTGTAGAAATCCCATCTCACCTAAGTACTTCTGCTGATGCAAACGAAGCTTATTTTAGAACTTTGATTTTAACTCTCCAGTACCTCAAAAATAGCATTTGTTTAACATTGTAGTCACACGATTATAAATGCAGTGTTATTTGACAGATCACAAAGTACTTAATGAATGTTAATGGTTCTGGATTCATGTCCTCTACAGAGAAAGAGTAACTCTGTGTAAAAGCAATAAAGGTGCTTTTTCTTCTGTAAGATCAGCTGCCTTAATAATATATTTGATCTTTCTCTACAAACTGTAATAATATCCGTTGAGGGGTGCTGTCAGCATTTCAGGTTGTACCTGGGGCTGTCTGTAGTCTGACAGGGGGTACTGCCGGGTGTCGGGTGAGTGTTGCCTGTAATCCATCAAGGGTGGCTGCCTGTAGTCGAGAGGTGGTGGCTGCTGGTAATCCATCACAGGAGGATGCCTGTAGTCCAGGGGAGGCTGGCGGTAGTCAGTTGAAGACTGCCTGTAGTCTGTAAATGGAGGTTGCCGGATATCAGGTTTCACATCCTGTCTAGCTTTTACTTCTGACCTGTAACTGAGAAAGGCAAAATGGCTTAGTTTCAGAAAGCAGCAAAAAAAAAAGTTAAAAAATATGTATTATAAGGCGTATCCAGGAGTGAAAGCAAATTGCCTGACTGCAAAATTCCATAAAGCAAATTTTCACAGATAAGCAAAACTTTTGAGGGTAAATAGTTGAGGCATCCAAAATCAGTGAGCACTTCTAAAACATGAGTGTAAGCAGTTTTCCCTCAGGTCACACCATGCAATTTTCCAGCTGCCATCAGTGAGATCAGGATTAGGCTCAGAGGGACAAGAACAAGAAAAGCATCCTGATTCCCACTTTTCCTGCCTGGAAAATGAAACTGCACTTAAAACACCCCACAATACTCACTGCAAAACAGTCCACTGAGTCTATCAAGTGCCTTCTCTAGTATAAAGCTTTCTATAGAGTAAACAAAACATCAGTGCAGACATTCATAGCCCTTCTGTTTCATTGATGTAAATGATTATTATTGTGAGCTTCTAAAGGTTAAAAATGGATGCATTCTTTCTATTAGCTGTTATCTTTTTAATGGAGGGTATTCTTTGATATATGACAAGTTAATATAGTGTGTATTCTTACTACATGCTCCTTATAATAGTGCCTGGCTACAAGCCTGCAGGCTGTATCAGTATTCATGCACAGAAGCAACTCAGGGTGAAAGGAAAGCGAATCTGCTTAATGAGGAATTAATAACAAATAAACTATTGCTTTCATTGTTAACTGAATAAAGGAAAATGACATTTCAAAGTAAATGGAGCTTTTATAGCACAGTAGTTAACCAAGTGACTCTATACGTATATGTACACATGCAATAAATACATGGACACATCAACTGTGAAAGTGATTTTGAAAAGCACTTACTGATTAAAATAAATGACAGTCTGAATGAATGAGTGCATTGTTTTTGCTCATGTTAATATATCTCTGGAAAGATAATCTAAATAATCTAAACATTTAAAAATGCTTTTAGATATATTTCAAAATGTCATTATTTAGTGCAGTTACACTACCATTCTGACAGGTCTTCCTACACACCAGCTTGAATTAGCTTGGTGTCCAACCACACATGAGAATACCACAACTATTTCCCTTTTCTGGACTTTTCTGAGAAGATGGAAATAACCCGCTGCCACATGTTCTTTGCTTGTATGTGGCAACTATAATACGACCTGTATGTATACATAGATGTATGTATACATTTTCTCCACTCAGTTTCATGATCTATTTCACGATCATGAGTAAAACAAAGGTGTACAAGCAGTCTTCCTGTGATAACTCAGCCTTATTAAAAGTGAAGGAAAAATACTGATTACTATTCCTAAGAGTCCATCTTTTAGTATTTTAATTTTGATACAGAAGCTTGTATGCGGCTATATAAACCAGATGTAGTCTGATTTATAAAATCTGGTGTATAGTGACAGTGTATGAACTAGCAATAATAGACCTTCATCTGGAATAAGAGCTCTCGTTAGGCAGGTTCCCAATATACTACCACAGCTGTTTCTCAGAAATGATGGTTTTATTTACAGTTGTAGGCATTGTGATTGTTTTGGAATAAGTAAACAGAGACATGATTAACTACAATTTACACTTTTCAGTTAAACTATTGCAAAAGTTCTTTTTGGAACTTTAATTACTAAGGTTTACAGGTCCCTTCTGAAAATTCTTAATTCAACAGACATTTAATATTGACTTACAACTGCACAGGGAGACTTTTTTGAGAGCTTTGTCCTGCATTTTGTTAGAAGCATATGTCTGCTAGGGGGTGATCATTTTTAGGGAAGCATTCAATGAAATATAAGGGAAAGAAATTTGCCAACTGTGACTAATTGAGAGAAAACCCTTTTGGGCAAGTGAAAGTGCTACATCTGTTAAACAAGAAGAACCAGAGGGCACAATGCCTAACTCAAAACTGAGCTCAAGTACCTCCTGAAGCAAAAAGTTAAAATTCTGCTACCAGCACCTACTGTTTGGGGACAAGGGTCTTGATGAGGTATGTTAGTTGCTCAAGATTAGCATATAGACAGTCTGTGTAATCAGCCTCATTTCACATGCCAAAAATTAATCTAAAGTGTTGATTGGAGATCACATAAAGTTGTATCACTGCACAGTCTGAGTGTGCTTTTTATATATACAGCTGTTAATACAGCTGGTCACCAATTTTCTATCCCCCTGCTATTTCATTTCCATCACAGATAAACTTTGTCAATGAATATACATAAATAACACAAGAAATTGGCTGGAAAATGATACACCCTAGAGAAAACCTGTTACAAAGGACTGGAGAACTGTTACCAGCAAAAGAAAATGACATGTAAGATAATGAAAAAAGACCACCTCATGATCACATGTTGATAGACCTATGTTTTGTAAGTGCTGATGATATTATTAGCAAAGAATAGTTCCATATTTAGTTTCCTGGCAAAAATACAATCCCAGGGGACCCTTGAAGTCTGGACAGCTCCTTGTTCAGAATAATGTTAGTCATAAGAATCATAGAATCACAGAATCATCATAGGATGGTTTGTGTTGGAAGGGACCTTAAAAATTACCCAGTTCTAACCCCCTGCCATGGGCAGGGACACCTCCCACCAGACCAGGTTGTCCAAAGCCCCATCCAGCCTGGCCTTGAATGCCTCCAGGGATGGGGCATCCACAGCTTCTCTGGGCAACTAGTGCCAGTGCCTCACCACGCTCTGAGTGAAGAATTTCTTCCAAATACCTAATCTAAGTCTGCCCTTTTTTAGTTTAAAGCCATTCCTCCTTCGTCCTGTCACTACACCCCCACCAATGAGTCCCTCCCCAGCTTTCCTGCAGGCCCCCTTTAGGTACTGGAAGGCTGCTGTAAGGTCTCCCCGGAGCCTTCTCTTCTCCAGGCTGAACAACCCCATCTCCACCAGCCTGTCTTCACAGGAGAGGTGCTCCAGCTCTCTGGTCATCCTCATGGCTCTCTGGACTTGTTCCAATACAACCATGTGCTTCGTGTGCTGGGGGCTGCAGAGTGGGATCTCCAGGTGGCGCCTCACAAGAGCAGAGTAGAGGGGCAGAATCACCTCCCTCGCCCTGCTGTCCATACTACTTTTGATGCCCGACACTCACAATTCACCACTAGCGAGTGCAACCCCAGCAGTACTGGGTGTCAGGGCCCACCAGGCTTCGCGGGCTCTGTGGAGCAGCAAGCTCTTGGCAGAGTCATATTCTTACCTGTTCTCATGTCCCTGCAGCTGCAGGGGCTGCGGGGGCGTGGGCTGTGCCACGGGGCTGTGCTGGGTGACGGGGCTCTGCTGCTGGGCCAGGGGGCTCTGCTGCTGCTGCTGCTGCTGGGCCAGGGGGCTCTGCTGCTGCTGCTGCTGGGCCAGGGGGCTGTGCTGCTGCGCCAGGGGGCTCTGCTTCTCCGAGCTGGGGGCCGAGGCCGGGCTGTTCAGCTCTGCATAATGGGAAGCTGGAGATTAAAGAGCTGTCACAGGGCAGCATTTAATAACAGGCAAAGGTAGACAATGGTCATCGTCGGTCACCCTCCACCCCTGGAAATATATGTTTTGTTGCTTTTGCTCTCTTGGGTTATAATTAGATTTTAAGATGTCTGAGGCTAATGGGAGTCTCTTGAATTTCTCTGGGATCTGAAATCTTGGCCAACTCTCCACTCTGTTTGACACCTTCATAATTTAAAACCCAAATGAAGAGGGCAAACAGCTTCCATGTGTCATGGTTTCTGTGAAAGCCTAGAAATACTGATATTTGAAAACTTTTTATTTTGAGAGAATGAATGATTTTAGTGCTTTCAGCGCTGTTATGGGATGACAGACTTGACACAAAAGCTGAACCACTGGTGCACTTGTGTTAGCTCCTGCTGTTTGAGCTCAACAAGAGTTCCCTATAATTTAACATCTTTGGGGACTGTGAGCAGTAAAACCAGTCTCAATAAATTCTGACTAACCAGCTAACCTGACGTATTCACTGTATTGGTGCCAAACGACCATGGCTTCACATAGGGCCACTGCAGAAAAACAGCAACCCTTTTTACAAACAATATAAAATGCACAACAACAGAGAGGCTGGGCTAGGAAATGTGGCCTCATGGTCTTAACAAACAGGGGATGCCACGGTGCCTTCAGATTTTCCCCTGCACCAGGGAAAACACATTTGGCACTGAGCTTATATCGAATGTATTTCTCCCAACACACTGGCTCAGCATTGCTCAGCATCTGCCTGTTAATAAGCATAAATGAGAGAGATTCCCATTGCAAGAGGGCAGAGTACTGCACAAGTAATCACATATGCATTATCAACAGCAAAGGTACACGTTGTACTTTTTTTGTTTCTGCTTGCAACAGAATGAGTGAGGCCAGCATAGCATGGTACAACACGGCTAGAAAGGACATGTGCATGGCTTAGTACCCCAAAAAGCAACAGGTATGCATGATTCTGCTCTCGCCTAGTTTGGCATTTGAATCCAGTTTGAATTTTGAATTATTATTTTTTTTATTTTTAGTGAGTGAGTTTGTCCCCTGTGACTGTGTGTTTCTAATGGCTCTCTGCTTCTTTAATTTATGCTCGTAATTGTTCTAAAAATTTTGGTTACTTTATTAAAAATCTTTTCAATTTAGGCTTAATTGTCAAAAAAGCTTGTACACTCTCACTTAAAACATGCCTCATGCAGGCATAAGCAATACTTGTCTGTGTAATTACTATGCTTAAGGCTTTAATTGCCCATTTTGCATCTGTGAGCCTCTTCTGTATTGCAGAGTTTCAGAGGCAAAGATTGGGAATATTGTCCCTCATTTCTACATTACTCTCATAACTATGGATGAACAAGTCAGATCATAAACTGCTTCTAAAGCTGCTTTGCATTTATATGGTATTTTTCACCTGAAAGTACATTACAGAGGTATTAGATTTTTTTTTTTCCTAATTTTATAAACCGGGAAGCTAATGGCAGAAGGCAAATGAGGTGTCCAGTGTCATATAGCCACATGGGGAAGCCATGACTCGGACACAAACTGTTCCTCACCACCAGTACCTGAGAACATCTTGTAGCATGGCATCCCAGATGTACCTCTGCTTCCCTTATAGTTTCAGGACCCCATTTCTAACACGGAAATACTAGCAATTTGTTAATATGCATAGTTCTGTGTACAAGGGAGGCCTGAATAAACTGCATAGACTACATGTAGCAAAACTCTTGTTTGTAGCTGCTTGCAAAACTGAACTCCAGTGATTGTATGCCACTGTCTTTCTAGCTCTTTGGGATGTTTTCTGAGCCTGTGTGTGTGTTTATATGTTCATCCCTCTACTTAATTCATTAAAAAAGTAGATCTGTGTCCTTAGTGGCAATCCGTGGCCAGTGTCAGGCTATTTCCTTGTCTCATTGCTGGATGCAACAGTACAAAGTGAGGGTCAACTCACTCCAGCATGGATCATTAAGTAATTACATTACTTGCTGTATGTGACATTCCTAGCTCTGATGGTATTTGTTAGTGAGATGTAAAGCCATGGTCTTATTAATACAGCACAATTCATATACCGGTACAGCAGGTCACTAAGCTAAAAAAAGCCCTTAAACCAATCTCAAAACCCATGAAGCTGACATCAAAGGATCTCCACTGATAAGCTCTGCAGTAATGAACAGACTAACGAGTCTGTCCCCTTATCCTCACCTTACTGATGAAATAATTTAGGATTCACCTCTTTCCTGTCTTGTGCACTTATCCTAGCACATATAGAGGAAGCTACCAAATCTGAACTCTTCCTTCACATTGTTTTGTCACAGCTAGCTGGTATGTGAGCATGCCTGGTGACAGCCATTGTGGTTCTTCGTCAGTCACTTTGCTTACATAAAGGTTTGGTTAATAACAGGGTACAAGGGGATGAACAGGGCTCTTTGGTAGGATGTTTTTCCATGTAGAAGGCAATTTTTCAAAATGACATGAAAACCAACTCTCCATAACTCTGCTCTCTCTGTATCTCAAAGTTTGCTTTAAATACCTTTTTCATAGCAAGAAACCTTTTCAAGAATTCAGATAGTATTCCAGCTGGTTCTAAGGCTGTAATTTTGGTGTACTGTATGTTACAGCTGAAAATGTGAAACAAAAGATGTTCTTTCAAGCAGTGACATAATTCAAGCTAATTGGAGGCTACTTAAAATTTTCTTCCTGTTTTTAAGGGCCATTGACTTACCCTCCTGAGGAATGATGCGAAGTGTTACACTGAGACCTGCGTCTTTAATTAGCTTCACAATATCTGCATGAGGCATGTTAATAATAGACTGGCCGTTCACAGCTAAGATCCGGTCTCCAACTTTAAGTTTTGCACAGCGATCCGCAGGACTTCCATCAATTATTCTCCCTATTTTGTGGGGTACAGCTAGACAAGGAATAATATTTAGTTAGCTTATGCAGCAGTAAGTGATGATGTTCACAAAGAGAAGAAAATGAGCTAATTTAGAAGAAAATTTTATCTTAAAGATACTTTGTTCATAAAACAGTTATTCTTATGAAATGTCATTTGCATGAACTCAGAACATATTTTGCTAAAAATTCAGAATTCAGATGTGCATACAAAGCACATACATACAAAGCCCCAAATCAGTTTTATGGTTCAGCCAGTTTACAAACCTGATATGTGACAAGATAATAAACAGTTCAGGAAAAAAATAAGGCATTAGAACAGTGAAGGGGATAAACTCGCACAATAAGTAGTAGTCATAAGTCGTCTCCCACCTCTGAATTTACAGAATCCCTTTATTTGTATACTGCAGAAGAGATACTACAGACATGATTTATTTTATATACAAACTGATTTTATTACTGAAAGTGCCCAGGGTTTACTAAATTTTTCTCCTCCTCCACACAAATATGTTAACTGATAAACAGAAATCATACAGAAGATTTATTGGGATGTGAGGTTTTCTAATTAGATACATGCCAGCATGAATTTGCAGTTAATTATGAGTGTATAGTCACATTTACTACATCAAATAAACACACGCATTCTCAAAACTTTACAGATCTAGTTCACTTCTTTGCTCTTTGTGGTTCTCCATTTTCCTGTGTGCTCCATCTGTTCCCTTATTCTGTCTTTTCCCATATTTCCCATTGAATTTTCTAAATTTTACTCTAAATATGTCTTCTAGAGTTTTTTCCCTCTATTATTCAATCATTTTTTAACTTAGTAGATATGCTATAGCTGACAATTCTTATCTTTCCATCAAGACTCTCCAAAGAAAATGCTATTTTCTTTCCATCTACTAGTCATAAACATGCTTATCACAATTCAATTTGACTATTTATTCTATTAATATCATAATAATGTCATAGAGTGTAATAAATTCCACACTTTAGTCTTGGCACATTTAGCTCAAAGATGTTCAGCCTCACTGTCCACCTCAAACTGGTGTTAGAGCAGTGCATTTTTTTTTCCTTTAAAATAACGTATCCTAAAAATACTAACATCTAAGGATAACTTCAAAAAAGTAAGACAAAAGATAAATCATACATTTCATGGAAATATCTAGGCTATCTAAGCCATTATCAAGCAAAGCACTAACAAGAGATATGTTCAGAACACTCTATCACCACAAAACAAATTTCTCAGTTCCTTGATAAACGTTTCCTGAAGGTGATGGTGACAAACACAGATTGCACATCTCATGCAAAGTCACAATATGCACAACTCAAAGTGACTTTTGCTTCTAATATGGATGAAAGCACTGCTTACGGTGTTAAAAATAAATTCTCTGAGAACTAAAAATATTAGTGCTCTGAAATGCAAACCATAAATTGCATGCTTCTTTAATCTTGTAGTTCAGGTAAGACTATAAATTTAATTATGCCTTTAGTAATATATACACAGCTAGTTTACTCCAGAAATGCTGCTTAGGAATAAGCACCCAGTTTACGTTGCGGTGCCTGAAGCCATTCTATACATTAAAATACACTAAATATGACTAGATGACTTTGTACAAAATTTGATTTTATTTTGCCTTTGATGCAGACCTATAACTGCCACACACACACATCAGATTAGATTCCCCAAATAAGTAAAAGAGTAACTTGACAGCGAAACAGTTCGCATTTGCACAGAGCCCTTCACAAAATCAGTTCTTAAAACACGACATCAAATCACGTCAGCTAAGACTAAACCATGGCTGTTGCTGGTATGCAAAATGAGATCTGTCTGAAATTTCTGTGACTGTACAACACATCAGTAGAGATCAGAAAATAAGGCTGCCTTATATGAAAGAGCAAGTAATTTTGTAGGAAGAAAGAAGGGGAAGCATTATGGCTGAGATGCTATAGCTAAAATTCCTATGCTTGCCATTGTAAACTCTACAGAAGATATTTTGATAGCATAAGTAACTTAAGTTCTTTAAAGGACACAACTTCAGTAGTGAGGGAAGGGAGGGCAGGAAATACTATTAATACACCGGCACAGTTTTTGTTGGCATTCTTGCACCTGATGAGTGAACAGAGCAGATATCCACGTTTGTGATGTCTGCTAAAATCAAAGCTGGAGGTAGGAGAGCCATGAGAGTCTGATTCAGCTCCATATCCTGAGAAACTGAAATGGAGGAAAGAGAAGGAACTTTTCCCCACTTTTTCTGCCTCTTAAGTCTAACAGCCTTTGCCTGACATATAAAGGTAAATAAATGTTTTGGTGTTAGTGCACTTTGTCCTGCAGTGCTATGAAAGGATCAACAGTAGGTGGCTTTCTGAACAAAGTTCATGTCTGTCAAACAGCTTTTTCTACTGCACTTTGTTTTTTGAATATTTAATACTCCTCGTTTGAAGCTGTATTGGTTCAATGTGTTGCCATACGATCTTACTGCTTGCTGTAAGGCGTGGAAAGCTTTTGCTGAAGGAGTCAACAACTCTACCAGCTTGGCAAGGAGTCCATTGGAAAGTTATATCACGATTTCATGGACAAATGTGATGAATTACTATTGAAACCCACAGAAATCCAGCAGAAGTGGGTTTCTGTGCATTTATAGATAATATGAAAAGTTTGCTTTCTGACTCCTTTCCTTGCATTAACATCCCAGGGATCTTCTTGTCACTACTTGCTCTCTCCAGCAGAGCTCTGCCTGAGTCTCCTCTTAAGCTACATTACCCTGGCCAGCACGCTCCCTGCTGTCTTGGAAGGGGAACCTTTTTTTAAGGATTTATTTACAGGCATGTGTGCTTCTAATGGAATTCTAAGGATATCTGATGTGCAGGTTGCTTATGAAAATATGAATATTATTATGTTAGAAGGCTTAATTTTTAAGAGTCTTTGGTGGTGGAATACTTACTGTGAAGGGATAAGATAGATCTACTCACAGGGGATTAATAAGGTAAAAGCTAAGGAACAAAGGTAGAAAAGAGCTGTGAATTTCCACAGTGGAGATTTTTTATCATTCAGAACAGTTACATCTAAAACTGGCATGGAAATGCTGCAAAAGTGGCAGTACCGAGTGGGCTGAGTGAAGTGACAGACAGGATCTCATGGGTAGAAATGTAAAATGATGCACATGGAGAAAAAATAACCCTGGCTAAGCTTAAGCAGGGATGGATCCTAAATTAATTATTACTACCCAGGAGATCTTGTAAGGTGTGTCTACTTCTCTAAATACATAAACTCAATAGAATAGTAAACAAAATTTTAAGAGTTAGAAAAAGAATAGCAAATGAAACAAAGTATTGCTTGTTTATTATCGCACACCTAAAGTCTGACTATTGCTTATAGACCCAGTATTCTCATCTCAAAAACATAGCACTGAACAGGCAAAGATTGAGAGAAAGACAGCGTGGCAGTCAAAAGCAGAAATCAGCCTTCATTGAACTTGGACTGTTTTGTCAATGAACTTGGATAAGAGAACATGGAACAATCATCTGGATGGCCAGGAGCATGAATAGATTAAAAGGGATTAGACAAATTCATAGGAGCTAACTCAATTGCCGATTAAATCAGAAACCTGTGGCTGGGAAAGCTGAGGACAGCATGGAACTGTATGGCCCATCAGTCCCTTGCAGCATCACAGATTGGTTTCTGGGAAACCTCTTCCCAAGTTTGGCATTTCATTAGGGCTTTATTAACATATCAGATCTTCTCTTATATTGCATCTCCAGTGGCTTATTTTTATATGAGCAGAGCAATAAATAATGTAACCTTTTAACGGAAGTCCCCCATCACTTGACTGGTGATAAATGATTCCACTGGGCTTTAAAAAATCTTACAAATTTATTCAGAACTTCAGATTTCACCACAAGCTGTTCTCCAAGCATATACAATTTGAACAATGGCAGCATGTACCTGGATTAGACTCTGCAGAGAATTTGATCCACTTATTCCAAAACAGGGGTACCTGAGCAGCATTTAAGATGGGCAGGGTATACAGAAACATTTGGATTTTTTTTTCTTTTTTTTCTTTTTTTCAGGAATCCTATTATTCAAGCTAAGAGAGAGCACAGAAGATAAGATGGCCCTTTATAGGACAATTAATTTCTTAGTTCTCTCAGACTACACAGTGAATGAGACTGGAAGGGAAAATATTGTGGTAAACAGTGATTTATACAGACTTTTATTGTTGAAAAAATGGGAAATTAATCAGATGCTATTTATATGTATATTAAACATTCAGATCTTCAAATTATATATAGATTTTTTCCTAATACCATCAAGTGATCCAAAATGTGATATTTTTGAATGATGCATATGAATATCTAACTTAAGAGAAAATAATTCTTCCAAGGCCATAGCCATAATCCTAGACATAAAGAACCTAGTACAGAACAGCAAAACTGCAGGAGAAGTTCCTAACAATGGATCTCATGATAGAATCTATTTTTTTCTACAGTGCGTTTTATAAAAAAAAAAGTCACTTCAGGGAAGTTAGAATCTTGAGAGCACCTCAACTTCTAAGATTTTTGAAGCCATCAACCTCGCTCCCTAAATCTCCCTCAGACGTTTAAAGCATTTTTGTCAGGACTGCAGGCTGACCCAACACTTGCACCTAGCAGCTGATGCTTTCCCAGAAGGTGGTTAATTGTGCAATGATCAGTTCTAAGCTCATAATCAAAAGAGAGATTAAATCAAATAATGACGATACAAAATGATTTAAAAAAAAAAATCTTTGCATTTAGGAAGTGGGTAAGGTCTGCTTTCATTAACTAGCTGATTTGTATGTATATTAATATTTTTATTTTATAAAATTGCCCACTTTCACTGATCCAAATAAACATCCTTTCCACACCTTTACATCTTAGAAAAGAAAGAGTGAATTCTGTGGCTTTACACCTGAGGGTCCATATGCTTGGGTCACCTCTACACGAAGCCAGAGCAGCTGCTGAATACAAATGCTGTTTCTAACACTGTGTATTTCTGTCAAGCCAGTTGCTTTTTATTTTTTATTTTTTTTTTGAAAATAATATGATTTCTCCTCACTTGAGAGACACATAAGCTAGAAATAGTTGGTTGTAAAAAGATGTTACCATGAAAAAATGCTTTTCTGTTTGACATCTAGAATTTTCTTTATTTGGTTATTTTAGTTATAACTGTTGAGACTGTATTTCGAAAAGAGTAACTTTCCTGTTTTTGCACTATGTAGTAACAAAACGTCAAAAATGATCAGTTAAGGGGGGGAAAAATCAAACCTGTACTTTATCTATTAAACCCTCTGGCAGATAAATTCTTGTGATCTTTTTTAATGTTAGCAGATATAGGTAGTAAACCAAGCAAGTGAACCTTCCTGAGCCAGCTGTCCTTTTCAATATTATACAGCTGAACCCATGAATATTTATTATGTCCTCAATTCTCAAAAGGTGTAAGAGTTTTCATTCAACCAGCAGGCTCCAGCATATCAAGTTTTAATTGGAAGAATATATTAAATGTAAACATCAGTAGTTTCATTGCTCCTGAAGAATATGAAATGTAGGAAGCTTGTATACAGTAGAGTTTCTGTCAAAGCTAATCTTAGAATCAAAATAAAATATGTTCCTGAAATTTATGATTTTTTTTGTATGTCATACTCATTTGGAGAAAAACAAAACCAAAACACCTGTGGCATGCTGCCTACTGGCAAATGACTATACTCCCTTTTGTTTATAAGTTGAATGAACCTATGAACTGAAACATCCTATTGTGTGCTGCTATGGAACATATTTACTTACATAGCATGGTTTTGTCACAGGCATAAGAAGCTAGGTGTGAAAGAGTGCATATAACTTAGAAATCTGGAGATCTAATAACATTTAGGCAGCAAAAAAAAATGATGGAAATTAGGTACATAATTCAGGCTTGTCATCAAAGCAAAATGGAGCCCTAGCTCCATGAAATCATTAGCAAAACCTTGATTACCTTGATTCACTAGGTTTCTGCTAACAAAGCTTGCACAGTTTGGTTTTTGAAAACACATGAGCAGCCCCCCTAGGTCCGAATAACCTACTCATGAATAAACTGGAGGACAGGATTCACCTAGAGAGAGAACTGGTGTGGCTAAGATCCTCCATGCTTTATTCTCCAAAAGGATCAGATAGACAGTTGAGTAATTCATGCCACAATTCATGCAGCTATGTGCTTTCAGTGATATAAAAAAGATCTCTTTTGTCTCTTAAGGTTATTTTATTATTATGAATTAGAATTAGAATAGTTCAGACCTCCAAAGATCATCAAGTCCCACTGCCTGACCACTTGAGAGCTAACCACAAGTTAAAGCATATTTTTGAGGGCATTATCCATGACTCTTGAGCAATGACAGGCATGGGGCATCAACCCCCTTGCTAGGAAGCCTGTTCCAGTGTTTGACCACCCTCACAGGAAACAACTTTTTCCTAATATCCAGAATTAGCCTCCCCTGGTGCAGCTTTATGCCATGCTCTCACATCCTAAATTGTATATATTGATTTGAAAAACTGACTTGTGAAGCAATGTCTTTCAGCTCCAAATTTTAATATCAGTTTAAACAAACAAACAAACAAACAACAAAACCACCACAAAAACAAAACGAAAACCAACCAAAGACCAACCCAACATCAGAACGTGCCTTTTTGAAGCTGAAGAGACAGGACAGCTCAAGCCTGAATATCAAAGCCAACTAGAAATGAGAAACCAGATCCTTTTCCCCAAGTCACAACTGTGTTCCACAGAAGACTCGTGTTGCAAGTGTTTTTTCACTGCTCTGTTCCAAAGAACTCCAAGCTGGAGTAGATGGATATCCTAATTTCCAAAGCTCTGTTTTCTCTAGAATGTGCAGGTTGATCACAGAAAATTGTGTCCCCAGGCACTTTCTTACTCAGGAAGAAGCATGGGTTAAATTGAAGCACAAATAACTGTCTCAGATCACACAGTTATCATTGATCAATGAGCTGTTTTTTATCTTTAAACTGCAAGGAGTTCAAAGAAACTCTAGAGCTGAATGGGACTTATTTCAGAACTCTGTTTTCTGTAGTCAACAGGACCTTATCTTGGATTTAAGGTTTTTAGTTAAGGCTGAATATTTTGAGAAATGAGAGAAACTTATTTCATTAGGCTTTTTATTTATTTATTTATTTATTTATTTTTAAATCCAGCAGTCATTGGCATATGCACGTAGGGGCAAATTAAAGCTGCACCACCTCTTTTGTAAAACTGGACAAAGACCATAAAAAGTATGCACTGCCTTCTGCCTTTTTAAATGTTTATTCATTATTGTTATTTTATTTTTGATTATTTATTATTGATTTAATTTAATTATATATAGATATATATACATACACACATATATATATTCAATTAATAATTGTGCTAATTGCCAATACCTGTTGTGGTAAGATCGATAGATTATTGCCAGTTTTCCCATTTCACTGGCAGTTTCCAGTTAACAACATTAGTTTAGAGCACATGCTTCTTTTCTACAGAAATTAGGGTGTTCAGAGATTTACAGTGGATCACAAGTTCTCTTCCTAAAAGGATCTGCATTCCAAACAAAGTAAAAGCAGTTGGATGATATGAAATTGGTAGGGACAAGTGTATTCCATAAAGCTCAAGGACAAATTAAATGGGAGATCTGTTGGCAATTTCCAGCTGACTCTAAGTGCTTTTTTGTGGGATACAGATAATGAACTTATCGTGATACCCTAGAAAGCTCCACAGATACGTAGTTTTACCACAGAGGACATGCACTATTAAGTATTATTCTAAAGGTAATTCAACATGTAGATTAATTAATTGAGTTTCTGTAATTTTTGCTGCAATATGACAATACTGTCATGTGAGACAATGCCACTTTAGACACAGCTGTGCCTCCACAGTCTCCCATGATGTTTGTGGCAGGATGTTGGGGAGCCCTGCCTTGCAGAACCACACAAGTTGAACACACAAGAACCACACATATTTTTAGTGGGAGAAGCATGAAAGTATAACTCAGGTTGGGACTTCAGTAATAGTTCAGTTTGTTCAGTTTATCCACTGAGGCCTCCAGCCCAGCCACAGAGCCTGTGAAGATTTCCACAGAGCCCTGAGGCCACAGCCATTGGGATCCATGCCAAACTGAAAGTGAAAAACTGGAGTTTATAGGTTCTAGGCATTCAGCTGGGCATGTGACACTGAATTCTTTACAGGAATACCACTGGAGTTGACAAATTTTTGACAAACTATGTGTAGCTTGCCTAGCAATAGAAAGCAAGAAGCAAGGTCAAATTTAGGTGGCCCATCTGGTGAAGGAATGGGAGACAAGGCACCCTTTAATCTTGGGACAGGGTATAGGGGAAAGTGTGATAAACTGTTTTAGGGGCAGTGGAAGTTAATCCTTTCATCAGGAACAGGCCAAGGTGAATTTCTGTTTTTTAATCTCTTACGATTCTAAGATCCTCTGGGCTCTGCACTAGGCGAGATGACTTGCTCCTAGATGTACCATTCAAACAAAGTTCTTTATTTATACACTTCATCTTCTTTTGCTGATATAATTTAAAAGCATGGATGACCTTGTCTATGCCCTTGCTTTGCCCCACGAAATCTCTTCATTCAATCCTTGTCACTCATTCTCCACTCCTGATCTGCCCCACATCAGAATTCTAGTTTGGCGCAAGATAATCCCCTGTGCTGAATTAAAGAACATCCCAAGTAATGCTCTGACAAGGGGGATACAAAATTTCTGTCACTATAGAACAAAGGAAGAGAAAAGAGACACAAGAACTGGGTGCTGAAGCAAGTACCAGTGAGTCAAAATTATGTCCAGATGTAAAGGCTGGCTCCCAGCTATGTAATTATAATTTATTAAAATGACAGCTACAGTGCTGCCTATCACAAAATGTGAGAAAATAATCCATTACCTAATAACGTCCTTATTACTTATCTGCATCAAGGGTAAAAATATGCTTTTAGTATTTTGAAAATTTCTGCAAAGCAAAGGCAAGCCTGTAAATCAACAGTGACAATTCAAACCCCTTGCATAGCTTGTCAAGAGTAAAGATGACCAAGACTGTAGGTCTTGGAGGAAGAATGACATCCTGATTATAACACACCAGGCAGACACCCGGAGGCTGAGCTTTTGTGTTCCCTCTTGAGCTCTGGGCCAACTGCAAGGCAGCAAACCCATGAGCCTGTGGGTCCGATGCTGGTAGGAGCTCAGACTGACTGCATCAGTTTTACCAGTGCTTGCAGCTCAATTTCCTAGTGACACAAGGTTCACACTTCTGTACTGAGCAAGAGCTGTTGCAATTAGTTGATTATAAAAGTATGTGAGAATGAGGAAAATATTTTCAGTGCATGATTAATTACCTTCTTGAGTAAAAGCAAAGCTGATACTTAGCGCTTCTAAGTCCTCAAGTCATTTACTTTGACAAGAAAGTAGAGGAGAGAATAAAGATATCAAAATAATCATTCTTAAATCAAATGAATGCTTCTCTTTGCCCTGAAGATGTTCCCAGTGAGATGACTTTTCAGGCTATGCTGTGCCTATCAGTATCTTGCACTACAAGATATTCCCTTTTCTGACCTTTTTTGCCCATTTTGATTCTTTCAGAGTTGCTTTGCAATTTCTATATTAATGTTTATGTTATGTTAATGTCATGTTAACTGTGTTAGGGTATGTCTACACATCACACATGGGGATACGTAAGCTGTCAAGTGCCTCTGAAACCAGAAACACTGGAACTACAGCACAATATTTCACCAGATTAATACTCTAATGTTACAAGAAGCAAGTGACTAACAAGGTACTTGACATAGTGCCATGCAGATCCATATTGTGGTATTGATGTAAGATATATTTTTGATATTATACATCCTATGCCCAGTTGATACTTACCTGCTGTTAATATGCTTTCTACATCTGACTGTGCATTTTAATCAAAGGATTTTACATTAATTCCAGCTGGAAGGACCTCAGGAAGTCTCAGTAACTGCTGCTGAAATTACTCATTTATGTTATCTAGTACCAAAGGGCTTGAAACTTGGATGCCATGATCTAGATGGAATCTAATGAGTGTTGTGTAAAGGGGGAAAACCATTTCCCCTCAATCTACTGACTATGCTTTTTTTATTACATCCTAAATTACTTAGCCCAAATAAATATTAGGGAAGAAAAATGAACCTCCCTTAACATTGAAAAGGCTGATGATTTTTAACCTATTTTTATTCCTGCTGACAGATTATGTAATTTTCAGCTTATTTTTTCTCTTACATTTTTGGAACAGAATTCACACAAAAATGGTATTTTCTTCTCTATTCTGTCAGTGTCTACAACAAATGTCCTTTTTTAGTTCATTGCTGTTGTTTTAAACTTAGGATCTGGGTAGTTCTTGGGATCACTGAAATTCAGTGCAGTTATTATTTGAATAAATTTTCTTGTCACTTCCACAGCAGACTGCCATTTTCAGTTACTCAGCTAAGGTTCAACAATGACTACCTATGCAGTAGTGGGAAAGAAAAGAATATGTTGGTGGGCAGGAGGAAAGCAGGATCTTGAACTTGGGTCTGTTATATCCTGCAGAGCACTCTGGTCACAGAACTTTTTGTTGTTTGGGCATATTCTCTTCCTCTGCTCTTTCCCTCTCCATCTTCCCCAGCCTCAAATCCTGTGAAATAATTTTCTCAAAAAATTTATAGCTAGCTTAACTGATTAATGTTTGTATCTCAGTGTTTTCTATGATTTATTTTTTCCATCTGATATTTTGCAGAGAACTTCCAATTGGCTATTATATTCAAGAAAGTGAAAACTTAGAGTCCCAGGTGTCTAATTATCCATGGCTTTATTACAATATTAATTCTAACAATCATAGAATTTTGAAATTCAGCTGAGGTAATGTGAAAAGAACTCTAAATATCTGCATGGTCATGAAGTATTGAAAATTTTTCTGAGATAATTTGCGATTGTGAGGTATGGCTTTCCAGTGCTCCCTTTGCTTTTCTCTTATGAATGCAGAGGAGTGAAGTGTGGCCCTGAAAGTAGATTTTTTTTTTTTATTTTTTTTTTCCCTCAATAAACAGTTTTGGGCTAAAGAACAGTTTCTTCAAAACATTTTAAATGCAAGAAAAGACTGCATTAGGCTGTAATATGCAAAATGACAAATGTTCTTGCCTGTCTTGATTTTTCAGAACTGGCTAGTACTCACAGTTTCAGATTGATTTAGTAGGAGATTTTTATCTTTTCAAAGCTTTTTATGCATCCCACTTGCACGGGGCTCCACTCGATTAAGTAATAGGTTTTCCAATGCCATTTAAAACACACAATGGTGCCCCTGTACCTGCAGGTGGCACTAGGTAGGATTGCAGGTCCTCTGTCACATCTTCCTGCCCTCTCCCTGGATGTACCTGGACATCTCAAATGGCACTACATGCAGATATCAAAGCAAAGTAGAGCCCCAGCAAATATGAAAGTGAGCTATAATCCTCAATATCTGATTCTACCACGGTACTTATCATGCCTTGTACTCAGTGGTAACTTCAATACTATATGCCATCCAGCCAGTTAAAGAAATCAACCTTCCTGCACCTCTGTCTGACCAGCTTCCTTGCTTTCCAGTTGATTCTGTGGTGCCCTAACTGGACAGGTATAGTTGTGGGGTTTGCTGTGATCTCAGCTTTTATTTCAATTTCTTGAACTTCAACTGCATGCGAGTGAATGATTTGTTCACATATCTCTGGTCATTGCTTCTTAGTATCTCTTTGGTATACAGGAGCAGGGAAAACCTACTTTGTAGGTGAATTCTGTTGTGCATGGGTGAAAGAGTGCCTTAGAGGCTGGATAACCTTTGGGTTTGTCCAACACACAGCAGACAAACAGTGCCCCTGGAAACAACCTTGAGAGCCCCTTCAGCTTTAATCAGTGCAGCGATTAATTAGCAGTTGTCAGGTTTTAATTACCTTTTATTTCTTTTTATTTTTTACTTGAGGCAAATGTGGAAAAATAAAAGCTGAAAACCATGATTTACTTACTTATTGTGGACCCAGACTCAGGCCTGTTCAGGGAGCTGATGATAACAAAGCCGAAACCTTCATTCTCCTTGCGGTGGATCACGACATCGCTGGTTTGCAAGCTGTGAGAAGTAAAGCCCTCGGGGGGTGTAGCATTGCTGCTAGAGACAGCGTGATTGCTGTTGGCATAAGTTGTGTAGTCACTTCTTGGAGAACTGTGGTGCGTGGACACCGAGCCTGGGCTTCTGCCATTCTCTGGGCACGGTTCTCCTAAAATATAAATCATACCAGTATTACAGACTGGCTTGCTCAGTGGATCTCTGACTTACAGTACATTTGCTAATGCAACATAAATACACTTGACTTTCTATGGCCCGGACTACTGAAAGTATTAAGCTAGGAGCTGTAATAGATGCAGAGAGACAGGAATCTGCACAATTATGCAAAGCTTTCAAGGGCAATCAGATAAAGCAAGCATGAACACTTGGTGCTAAGCTGTCTAACAGAAAGGAAACTAAGAAACAGTGACTATCTGGATTGCAAAAATGTTAGCAAGCACTATTTCCTTGTCTCCTGGTTGATCTGTCATCAAGAGGAAAATGTGACCATCTAATCCAATATAAAATTATTTGTGTTTGGATTAAAAGAATTTAAACAGGCGGCTAACATAGAGTAATTAGCATTAGCTGCATAATGTCTTTCTTACAAATTGATTAGCATGCTCAAAAGACATTTATGGAACAGAGCAGTTATACAAGGAAAAGTAATCACAAACAGTTTTTCCATGGATGCCATCACAGGAGCAGTGCTCATTTAAAAGTTTTGAAGATGCTCTTATGTGACGAGTTGGAAAGGGCAGAAGTAACAATGGGGGCCATCCACACTTTACTACTGCTTTATAATAGCAAGAATAGGGAGCAACTTAAATCTTGTGGGAATAAACACTTTTTTAGTACAAGCATTTGGGCAATTGGAAACAGTAAAGTAGTAAAGTTACACTTCCAGATGGGAAAAAAAAAGAAAAAAAAATATTCTTTGCAGATCTAAGTTTACACAAATCATTATTTATTGACATTTTAAATACAGAACTTTCAGATAAATGTAAGCAATTTTTCTCTTCACAATGACGAGAGTGTTTCTGCTGAACATGTGAAGAGTTTACGCATGCACGCATGCATCCTAGGAAGGGAGCTTGCAAATTAGACCTTCAGTGTGTATATGTTAATAAAATAAACAACATCCAAATCTAGGCTGTTGCTTTCTCAGTCAGGTGTGTCCTTTAGGAGTCCTTGTGCAACTATGAAATAAAGTGATTAGAGAGAATAAAGAGGAAGAAAAACAAACAATTATTATACTCCTGCGTTAGAATTGAAAATCTCCACGAGTTATTGAACCAAATCTGCAACTAAATGCCATAGTCAGTGACAAGAGAGATCTCATTTTCTGGCTGTCATGTTTCAGAAAGCTGGATACTGTTTGTGCCAGTATGGCTGCAACAGAAAGGAAATTATCTTACCCTGCAGAATGACCAAGAGCTGGCTTGACCATAAATGAATGCAACTGAATGCCGTTAAGTATAGTAAAAGAAAGATAAAGGAAAAAAAGCTTAAACAGCTATTCAATTGTCAATTTTGCAGTAGATATTCATCAGAAAAATTACATTTTGCTTCTGCCTGTGGAGAAATGGCATTTTAATCCTCATTGTTCTGAATACCACATTTTCTTAAACAAATTGTTTTCCAGAGCTTGCTAGAGGTGGCTATCGGTCCCAGGCTGGGGTGAGTGTCTGTGGAGCGGTGGTCCCGCGCCAGGGCTGGGTAAAACATAGACACCAGCTGCCAGGAGCATGAGGGCAGCCTCGTTTCCCTCTGCTGCTCACATTCATGCTGAATTGATCTGGCCTGACATGCTAGTACAGCATTTTGCAGTTATGCCCCACATCACTCATTTTAAAATTCTCCCACAAAGCTCGTGTTGTAAGACACAAAATTAAAATCCTGTTCAGCTCCAGAAATGCTTAAACATTAATGAGTTACACGCGATACTCCCCAGTGTGGCACTCTCAGGGACTAAGAATAACTCCAGGTGTTTTACCAGCTTGCTCGATTTCGTGTGCCGGGGGACCAGCGTGTCTCATAGACCGTCGTACTTAACATGTAACAAGCAGCAGTGAGGGCTGACATCCCTTCGGTGCTGCCCCTCGCAGTTATTAATTGTGCCTACCGCCGGCAGAGCCGGGCAAGGCCCTAACTCGAAGCGCTCGGCATATTACCTTGGTTATTGGCCATTTTCCTAGCGCTGGGGGAGCTGCGAGGGGGCGTCGCGCCGGGTGGAGGGGGCCCTTTCTGGCTGGAGGGCTCTGGAGTCGGTAATAGAAGAAAGTCAGTCCCGCAGGAGCGGAATGGGGGGGCTGCAATGGGGAAGGGGGCACTGCAGACACAGGGGGTGGTTTTGGGGTGGCTTTTTGGCAGGGGAGCAAAGGGGAGCAGCTCAGGCAGCGACAGCGGATCTAAGGCACGGGGAGGCTGACGAGAGGACAGGCTGGAAACAGGGATTTGCTCATTTCTGGTGTCTCAGCAAAGTGCACTAACCACACCAATCTTTAAAAGCTTATTAAAATACCTCTTTCCTTGTGTATGCAAAAATTTCAAGGGAACAGCAGCAGCTTCTCCCATTAAAACTTCAATAGATACTGCCATGCATTTTTCCAAGTTTTTGTGTTTTCCAGTAATTGCACCAGGCTAGTCTAAAGGTTTTATTTACTTTAGATCCTTCATATTATTTTAGGTTTATTTTCTGAACGTGTCTGCATGAAAGGAGGAACTGGCCCTGTTCCTAGCAGCCGTTTCTGCTGTACGGAGACTTTTCATCCAGCTGGCCTTGCAGTGTGTGTGTGGGGGGGAATCTCCAAATGACATCAGTGAGACCAGAAATGGGCTTTTAACACATACAAGAGTGAAATGAATCCTTGCCCTAAACAGTTAACAGTCTTTGAGAATTTCTCCAAATGCTTATTCACAGTCAGCTTTAACAGTTTTAATGTAAACATTTCAGCTTTAACAGTCTTAACCTAATGTAAACATTTTGTCCCAAAAGGAGACAAGAGGAGACAGCACAGAGCAGGACAGCATGGAACAAACCCAGAACACTCATGGTCACCACAGCAGGGCTGCCAATGTGATACCCACGTCTGAAGGAAGCAACACTCGGCTGTAGCACTTTTATCACAAAAACAAGAGACACATATTTACAGATAATTTTTTTTGAATTACAAAACCAAAAACAAACAAACAAACAACAACAACAACAACATTCAATTTGTCAGCACTTGTTTGTGCTGACAGCACTGAGCTCTGTTTTTCCCAGTCTTCTTCACTCACCTGTGGGTAGCACCTTTCTCCTCACAGTAAGATTCACCTGCCCATTTCGGGCAGCGTTATGCATAAGGTCAATCACATATCGGTGGGTTTTGCCGGCCACTGGAATCCCATCTACATACACCAGTTCATCACCAGGATGGAGACGACCGTCTCTGTCTGCTGAGCCCATCGCAATTACTGCTCCTATGAGGATCTAGGGTGGCAAAGGAACAAAACCCTGACATACATACTCTGAACACACAGACAATGTAGCCTCCCATTTTTCCCCATGAATGCTGTAGTGATTTTCCCTTTCTGTTGAAATTTAGTTTGTGACTCAGGGCAGGTGACGAGATCTGTGTGCATCTGAAAGCTGTGTTCCTGCTCTGTGGGTGTGATTGAAGATATTCTCTTACCTTTGGTGAGGAGGTAAAATCCCAATCTAAGGATTATCTACCTGATATATTCTAATCAAGGCATTTATCTGTAAGGGGCAATGACTTTAGCTTACATTTTGCAGAAAACCTATACAGATTAATTCCATGTAAAGGTCCTCTTGACTTAAAATTAATTATTCATAGATTACTCACTGGTGCACAATGTAAGCACCTGGAGTAATACCCTTGAGGTCAATGGACCCCTCTACAATGACCCCTCTACATAAAGCTTGCTTTGTGACTCTTTAGTGGGGAAAAAAGGTGCTATATCAAATGCTATTACTCATAATGAATAATTGCACAGGTAGTAATTGATTAGCAAAATGGAAAAAAGTGCAAAAATGTCAGCTTACACTGCACAGATGTTGTTTTCCCAAATTGATATTTAAATGTAATTTGTATGGGATATATAAACTAGTAAAAAATCTGTTCAGAACCTTTTAATGACTTTCTTCAATTTCTATGCACATAAATTCACATAATTTATTAGAAAAAGACATATATATTTTCCCTCTGGAATAACTGGTAGAACAGTCAAGATTGATTCAAACAAAACCTGCTTTCTTTGAAAGAATATTAAAGCATTCATGGAGCGCGTTCCAAATTTTCTTTTCTCCCATTCAGTGTTAGAGTGAGCACAGAATGATGGATATGACACGCCGTGTGACAATCCGCTTTAAATAATAAAAGATAAAAGCCATCACATACTGCTTTTCATGAAGAACTGAAAGGCTAGATGTTGTAGCCATGCAGGTGGTCTTGTTTTTTTGTGGTCTCAGCTGCAGAGTTGGAAGCCCCCCAGCAGAGTGTTTAAATGAAACTCCCCACAAGGAGTCTGAAGAATTTTCCCCATTTTCACTCCTCCTTTTGGCTCACTTTTGCTTAGAAAATGTAGCAAAGAGAGAGCAAGATACAGCATTTTCCTGCTTCCTGGTGTTTCTGGGTTCCTGTTAAGCAGTACCAGACTGAGTTCCCAGAGATGTTCTTTCAGATTCGCCATTCTGTTCTTCAAACACTGAAAGAATATGCCTCAAAGCTTTGGAAAATTCTTTGTACAAAATCCAGCTACGAAATATGTATTTATGCTCCTTCACTGGAGAGTAAAAGAGCTATCCAAAGCCAAGTTTAGCCAGACCTCCACGAAGTATTTATATTTTTGCATCTCATATGAGTAAGATTTTTTCGAGTTGTCTTGGAAAGAGATGTGTGGTAGCCTTCTTTAGCTTGTGAGACTGTAGGGGCTAACTTCCTCCTTTGGGCATTTGCAGTTTCTTTATAATTTATTCTAGGCTGCCAAAGTATTGAACAATTTGTGCATCTTTAAACTTTAAAGAAACACAAAGGCTGCTCGCAGCAAGGTAGATCATCAGTATCTACTGCGAAGTGCAAAAACTCCTTCTAGTTTTGTCAAATTAAGTAATTATTGATGGTCTTTCCAATGTCCACAGTGGAATGTGATTGTGATACTCATCTCATTGATGGAATTGACTCTTGAACAAAACCGGCACAATCTAGGAAGACAGTAACAGAGCGTAATCTGAAATCAAAGTCTGGATTTTATTAACTCATCTTTGTTAATCTCTGTTTTGATATTTAATTTATTTGTGACTCTTGCTAATTATTTGAATTTGTGTTTTGGTTTCATTATAACACAGTAGCTTCACAGGGACTTAGTAAAATTTAAGAAATAGACGTAAGAGGTGTAATTCATCTCACCTAGTTTTAAATGTCTGCAATGTCTAAATCCAAGCTAATCATCTGAACTCTTTCTTTGATCATTGCTAAAAACAGGAGCTCCTAATGTATGGTCTGCATTATTCTAACTCTTTGTTCTATGGATTTCTATTATGTCTTAAAAATGTCTGCTTCTTGGCATTGAGCATAAAAAGAATCTAGATAATACTTCCACATTTTGGGACAGCAATTTGAAATACCTTGATAAACACAAGTCGCTCCTTTGGAAAAGCAACTTTATGCCTAGAAATATGGAAAAATAGATTACTCCAACATCACTTTCTCCTTGTAAGGTCCAGGTAGCTGATATAACTAGAAGGAAAATATGTTACAGCCCCTTATAGTGTCAGTATAATTGATTTGAAAAACTTTATGTGGATTCTGCTTCTTTGAGAAACTTATTGCCTTACACTGAATAATCTATACTCCTTTTTAGGAACCAAACCACAAAGACAAAAGCCAGCAAAAGCTTCTTTTTGTTCTGTGTTACCTGACTGCACAGCAGGAGAGCTGAAACAAAAATTTCAAAGTGTCTCAGTTCTTGTTTCATAGGAAATGCAGGGATTTGGAGGACAGGCAGAAACTGCCTCTCCTTTTCTGGAGGTGAAAGGAATAAGAGTCTGTGGGTGGGCTGTCCATGGGGGAGCTGGGAAGCAGTAGAGGAGAGAAAACAGAGGTAAAAGCTCTTGTATTTTGAATACAAAATAGTTTTTTTTTTTTTTTTTTTTTATATATATATATATTTATTTATTTTTAAAAGTAGAGTATGTCTGTCTTCTTTACTAGGAATGAAAGTGAGCAGAGGATCAAATAGGTGGGCAACAAAGAGGGAGTGAGAGTTGAGAAGGTCAGCACTGCACTATCTAATGCCAAGGCACCTTTTTGCTTTGTAGGCTCCTCAGCCTTATGCTAGGTTCTCCTTCATTCCTGGGGGCTTTGAGACATGGTCTTTGGGGAGACCTAAATCCTGTTAGACTGATATGTCTGGGGGAAAAGTACTTTTGTATTCACAAGACCTGAAATAGGGGCAGTGACCTTGAGGCTAAGTGCAGGCCGAGAGCAATTGTTCAGTAGGACAGTGAAGCATTTTAGGAGGTGGTTCACAGAAGGCAGCATTTCAGTCCTGCTCTTCAAAAACAGCAAGGTGCTTATCTCTCCATATGGTATCCAGCTATGATTCTTTTTTGGACTTTAGACAGTAAAGCCAGGTGAGTCCTTTGCTGAAAAAAAAACAACACTAGAAAGAGTTGCTTCCTCTGTAAAAGTTCAGTGCATAATGCATATGACTGGGAGGCAAAGAACTAATTTCCAAATTCCCACTTTACTGTGTTTTTGAGCAGAGAAATAGATACAGGTCTCTTGCATCTCAAGCAAATATTCCTAACCATCAGAGTATTAGATATTCTAAACCAGTTTTCTCTCCCTCTTTTAGGCTGAAATAATTCCATTCTATATAAATAATCATCTTCTAGATGAGGCATTTGAGCTGCACTTTTCCCCTTGAGAATGTTATAAACCTCCAAACTGCAGAGCCAATCAAACCCTCACTCCCAGTTGCTACCTAATTATCCATTTGTAATGAAAAAAGCACTGAAGAAGAGACCAAGAGAGACTCTTTCACAGACTACTGAGCATCTTGGTAGCCATGGGCACTTTCCTGGGAGGTGGGAAGTTCCACTAGATGCTACAGTCTAAAACAGGTAGAGATTTCCACATCTTCCATTGGTGTCAGCTATTTGCAGGATAAAATGGACTGTTTCCTCTAACTCTTAATAGATTTCCTTTTTGGTTTCATCGAGTAGACAATCTTTAGGAATGCATATTGACTGGGTCATCCAGAAAAGAAAGGAAAAATGCTTTGTTGGAGAGTGTGAGGATGGCAGCTCAGTGGGATCAGTGGGACAAGATCCATGCCAGAAGCAAGATGCCAGAGGGACTTCAGGCATGCTGCAGGTGTAGATGATGAAAGTGCTTTGATACTGAAGTCCTTCTGTGCAGCTGCACCTTATTTAGCTTTGCAAATCCATTCCAAAATATTTAGTCTAACATAAGGTCTCTGTGTTTTAACGTGCACTTGTGAAATATCTTTTTTTTAGAATACAGTGTGTTTGTTAATTATTACAGGAGGCATCAGCAAGCTATTAATATTTATCGGTACTTTGACAGATGTTGACAATTTTAACATAGAGAAACTTCTTTGTTTCTCAGAACCATGTGTTGGTTAATGTTAATGCTTGAATGACAACTGTGTTATTCTGTATGAATCTGAACACAGAATATATACATCTATCAACTACTTATATATTTCCTTGGAAGTAGTTCACTGAAGCAACACAGGACTCAGAACATATAAGTTTTTGGGAATAAAATGTTATCAGTATCAATTTGGCATTAGTTCTCCCTAAAAAACCACAGTAACATCATCAAACTTATTCTGAAGGAGTATTAATTCTCCCTTCCCTCCCATAATTTTTGTATTTATATACATATATTTCACTATTTTGCCAAAACACACATTTCTTTTAAAAATTGTATGTATTTTTATTACTTTATTTTATTTTATTTTATTTTATTTTATTTTATTTTATTTTATTTTATTTTATTTTATTTTATTTTATTTTATTTTATTTTATTTTATTTTATTTTATTTTATTTTATATTTTTGCCTGTAATGAATCTTTGATGGTTTTACAGTCTGATATTTTAGCACTAGGATGTCTCCTTCCTGGTAGGTATACAGCTACCATTGTTATGTTGGATGCACCACATGATGTCATCTAACCTTGGAACATGCCTTACTGCTCCCTGGTGGAGCCTCCTACATTTCTTGAAATAAACTGCATCATCAATAGTATCTTTGAAATGTATGCATATACATAGACTGCCTACACTGTACATCCTTATGCATAGCCTTATGTAATTTGATTTTTAAAATCTACTGCTTAAAGTTAAAACAGCATTGGAAAGTCAGGATGAAAAGATGCTGGGCCACACCGCTGTAACGGGTTGAGTGATACACCATATCAAACTTAATTCCTGTGATTCTAGCTTCATTGACTGTACATCTTTCAGATGTCAACAGCCTGAGAACTCTGTCTTTGTATGGATGAACAAAAAAGCCATTTTACTTATAACCTTAACATGGTGTTCATTTGGGTTCAGCTATACAGTAATATTTTTCTGACCTTTACACAGATTTTAGAGTTCTAACAAATCATGAAAAAATTACTCACAGGCTGTCCAGGCTCATCTCCTCCAAGGATCCTGAAGCCAAAACCAGACTCCATTCTCCGAAGGTGAACATCCAACTCCTTGTAATCGGGACCTGGTGTAAAGGGAAATCTCACTGAGCAAAGCATTTTGGTTTTGCCTCGAGAATTTGCACCATCTTCCCCTCTCCACCCCCCTGTCCCCCCCCCCTCCTTGTGTTCATTGCACATGACTAATGGCAGCCTGGTTAGAGCTGGTGGAAACAAATGGGACACAATGTGTTTTACACAGACAAGGAGGAGACACTTGAAAATGCAGGTGTCTTGGAAGATGATTATGTTCAGTAAAACAAACTAAACCCAAGCTACTACACATTCACAGGCGAACAGTACTGCAAAAGTCTTTCCAAAATAGAGGTTATAGAGGTGCCTTCTTCCTAAGACTGACTGCATAATATTTTTCTGTTCAGCCACCTCTGGCATTTAATCTGTGTTTTCCTTGCAGTTTGTTAAAACCTAAAGAAAATAAACTGAAATGGGAGATAAAGATACATAGAAAAAGTATCAGTCCAACTTACAAAAGATGAATAATCATTACAGGCCATTTTAGTTCCACGCACATATAAAACAGTATGTCTTTTTTATGTAATGTAGCTTTTAAGTATTCCACTTTCAGGTAATACCCTCAATAAAGAGTTTTCACAAAAGCTATCATTATAAGCCTCTGAGTCTTAAGGTTTAAACTGAAAGCTAACATCATTAACTTGAACTCCTTAACGCTACTCAATTAAGGTCTCAGCAGCTTTATGAATCATTAAAATTGTGCTTCCATATGACTGCATAATGTGCCTATAAACATATATTCTGTCCTGGAACATCTGAGTTCAGGAAAGTAGAATTTTTTAAACCTTTGTTTCTTATAAAAGAATCTTTAGCTTCATTTGAAAGAGCTCCTTGTTTTGGGTTTTGATGCACTCAAAGAGCAAAAGAGAAATTTAAAGTAAAATTTTGAATAGTATAAAATGGAATAGTAAGCAGTTAAAGTAGTGGGAAATTGTTTTGAGTATTGCTTTGTTTGAAATACTTTGGGCTCATCAGCTAAAGTAGGACAGTTATGAACAAGAGTGGTCTTTTGTACAAATTGCACTCCAGTCTGTAAGTTGTCACACATTTAAGTGCACATTTAGACATTGTTGCCAACCCCAAAAGACAAAAAGGGATGGGAGGTGTATTTCTGTAAACTGTTTCTAAAGTCTCCAGTCATGTCTTGTTTCCTCAGGAGGGGAGAGACTACAGATGGTTGAAATACCATGCTTTGGCCACTCTCATTTATAGATCCCCCGACAGCATCAGTGAACACCTCACAAACTGCTGAGTTGGGCAGGACCCAGATCCAGTCTGGAAATAGAACTGTTTTAGTCTTGTCAGGTCATGCAAAAGCAGAGATGCAGAACTACATGCAGTGGCTCTATACTATGATCATGCCATAAAAATCCTCTCTAGACAGCAGCATGGTGCATTGTTGCGGCAAGGTATATTGGTATGAGTGAGACAATCTGTCCCAAATGTTTTGGTTGGTAAAATGAAAGCATTACCTTTCCCTACAAACTTGCTTTTCACATACTTAGAAGAGAATACCAAAAAGATTCTAACAGCTTAGTATTCTTTTTTTTTTTTTTTCCAATTCATTTGATGTGTCTAAACAGTGAATAAAAGAACACATGAAGTTTGTACAAGTACAGTATGTTAAACTAATGCAAATTTTGTTTAAAAGTCATGAGAGGCAAAGGAATTTTAGGATTAAAGTAATACTCTGCCCTTACTTGATTTGCTGTGCTGAAGTGTTACAAGGCTGCGGCTTAGTACTAGGGAGAAGATCTTGCAGATAGACACGGTAGGAACAACTTTTATGGCTAAATCTAACAGTCAAAGACACTGTTTCCAGTGGTTTAACACAAATCAAGCAGTACTTTTTTTTTTTTTTTTTTTCCCCCACACCTGAATGGATATGCAGTTGAGAATATATTAAGAAACATTAAGAAAGTATAAGAATGTCTGATTGTGAAGAATACACACTTTACCACGCTGAAACGAAGAATCCACTCAAACACATACATTTACAAAGCTGATCCAAACCAATGCTAGCACCAGATTCCAAAATAAGAGGTATAAAGTTTTTAAAATGATGCTGTTTTTCTACCTGTTTAGAATGGACTAAGTGCTAGGCTGACCCTAAAGAGGCATGTGGGCATACATTTCTTTTCTATGAGCTCTAACACAGTTTGTGATTGACTATGGCCATCACCCTTTCTCAGAAGAGCCGTTGCTCCCAAAAAGGTGGAAAGTCTATAGAACACCTTCTCTGCCAACAGTTCCCAGTCCATTGATAGCTGCCTTTAAAAATTATGTTTTCTGTACCACCATGCAATTGAAACATGGGACTAGGAAGGATCCCTGGGCCATCTAGTCCAGCTAGATTCCCTGTTATGAAGACTTCTGAAGCAAACAACACACAGACCTTACCAGGAAGGACATAAGCAAAGAAGACACTGCACACCTATGCCAGTTTATGGCTTTTGTTGCTAGGTCACCTGCCTCATCCAGTATTTTTACTGATGGATTTTACTAGCTTTTTCACTGTAATATATTTTTATCTCCATAAACTGACTAATGTACTCAAGAACATTTCCTCCACTGCTACTGCTGGTTGTTTGAGCTCTCATGCTTGGTGTGACAACATGACTCTCCTGGCTGCACTGACCAGCTCTCCACTGGTCTGGAGACAGCTACACAATAGATACCTGAGGTTATGTGTCTGAGTGGGGACCTGATTCCCACCCTTCGTTTTTGTGCTTAGGTCATTAATGAAACACAGAAGACTTATTTCAAGGCTCACCACTAATATTATTCCTCCAATCTATAAAATATTCTTCTAGTATAATTACTAGAACAATGGCTTTCTAGCTATTCCTTTTTATATTCTACGTCTTAAGTACCGTCTTCTCCAAGCTAATGTGGAGTACATCAATTATAACTGACATATAGTAAAATAAACATTTGTTGAATTCTAAATTTATTAAACACGCATCACTTGTTTGGGCAAAAAATCATTTACCAGCTTATTCTGACACAACCAGCCTTTTGCCAAATCCTTTTCATTAGGTCTCAATTTATCTCCATACTGGTAGATAGGTATTGTTTAATTGAAAATATACTCTAAAGACTTGATGATGAGATCCCCTTTTTCATTTTTTCTAAAGCTAGGTAAGTCAGTTGCTACTACACATTCTTATTACAGGAGCCCATGCTTGTTAGATTTACTAAAAATCCCTACTATAATGTGCCAGCAGTTTCAATATTCCTAAGTGTACATTGATCAAGTACTCTTACCTAGGTAAGTGATTGCATTTCATCTGATATTTCTTCAGTGCTTACTTTTCTATGATTCTGGTTCTTTTTCTCATCGCAAAGGATTGTTAGATAAACTAAATTTTATCTGTTCTTGCTGGAGCAGATTTTCAATTGATCATACTCACAAAGAAAATTACCTATACTTACAGTAAAATGACACTCCTGTGCCTTGTAATATACAACAAACTGTTGGTTAATATGAATTCATTATGGAAAATAGGCCTTTTTTTTTTTTTTCCCCTTGGTAAGCTAGATTGGAACCTTGTGGATCATGCCAAGTAAGAAGCAATGAGCAGGTCTGCAGGCACAGGAGTCAAACCAAGTATTAGTATTAGTATAGCCTTTTACACAGCTAGTCAATTCTAGTCAATGTAATTCACCTGAATGTCCCATCTCCTATCAGTTTCACTGAAAACAGAGTTTCAACTTAAAGTCAGTATTTCTGATTTCATAATACAGGTATCGTGCAAGAATGACAATACTCCCTGTTATCCCTTACTTTTCTGCATGTGTATATTGGAAAAAGAACTTTTTGTTTCCTTGTTAGTAACTTCATTGCTTTTTTTATAGTTATAGCATTTTGTTTACTTTGTGTGTGTGTGTGCAAAAGAAAATTTTCTTAGAGCCATTTAGTCTATAAAAGACAAAACCAAATCAGTTTGCTAGGTTATAAAACCAGCTGGCTCCCTGTGAATTCAAGAGTGACATTGGGCAAGCTGTGATATGATCATTGCTGCACAGTCAGGATGTTAAAGAGCATTGGGAAATTCTGCTTTTTGGTTCCTGGAAGACAGGGAATTTGCTTAAAATGTAAAGGCACTAGAATAGATTGCTACTGAACAATAGCGAGTTCTCAAAGGTGCAGATGTGATTATGAACACTCAGCTACATTTCTATACTGTATTCATCTGAATTCCAAGGTGAGTTACACCATGTACATGCAATTGTTTCTTAAAGGTATGTAGAGAAAATATATTCTTGAAGATGATTAATTCATTTTCTGTGTGAGTCAAGTCACACAAGTTCCAAGTGATTTTTATAGCTATAAAGCTGGTATTTGGAGTGATGCTTTTAGTGTTGAGAATGACTATTTATTTATTTATTTTTATTTTTTATTAAATCTCATCCATATTGCAATTAAAAGAAACATGAAGAGCTTTACTGTAATAATCTTACAGTCTTTCTGGGTGTACTCGACTTTCATTTTAAATGTCATACATTTCATCTTATTTATAAAGAGGAAAAGCTAGTAAATAAAGACTCCACTATAAAGATCATCCAAGTAAAAAATAAAACATTATTCTAACCTACTCATCCTATAAACTCTGAAGGGTTTAAAAAAACAGCATAAAATCATATTTAATTTAGGAGCCTTGTTCAAGCTGTGTAAGACTAGAAAAGATTTTAATGGGATTTTAATGATTTTAATGTCAAAGCAACCTTTGTATGGGATGCCTTGTTTTAACTGTTCACTTAAGATCAGATCAGGAAATGACGTATTACTATTTTTTAAACAGATTCATTGCCACTTTACAGGACAGATGTTGATTCATATACCACTAAAAGCTTTTATTTTTGAAAGCATTTGCTTTTAGTTTTTATTTCAGAACAAGATATATGTATGGGAGCAAGGAATGGCTGGGTCTGCATAATGCATCAGTTCTGTTCTTTTGCAAATGAAGATGGATTTTTTTTTTTTTTTTTTTGTGTGTGCAAAATAATGCTTAGCTAAGTCTTCAGCATGAACTATGGAGAAATATTCTTATGTTATAAAGTGTACACTGACATATGAAAGCAGATGTAAAACATTGTAAAACATACACAAAGACTGGCGGAAGAAAAAGAAAAATACTTTTCCTTGCTCGAAATATAAACCTATTGTAAAAAAAAAAAAAAAAGAGAGAGAGAGAAAAAAAAGAAAAAAGAAAAAAAAGATTTAGAGTTAACATTCTATAACCCTGCAAAGCTCATACAAAAATAAAATGGTGACTTGGCAGCCATGACTGCCCGTATTCTAGAGAAGTGATTAAAGAAAGAAGAATTACTAAAACAGAAAATGAAGGACAACTAGTTTACAGGACAATGAAGGCTGAAGAATACTTGCCAGAGGAATCCACTCGAAAACCAGTCCTGGGCAGCACTTGTTCTGAATAGGAAAATGGGGAATCAAAGTTGAAATAAATTTCTCAATTTATTTAAAGATGCAGCATCACTTTCTCTGCTGTGTTTTGAATTACCAAAGGGTAATTTCCACTTCCTGTTGCACATATTTTTTTCTCTTCCCCCCCTTCCTGACTTCCTAAGCAGTGTATGTACATATTCCTGCTAGATGTAGACCTCCCCGTCCATTTCTATGCAGAGTGAAAGGGATAAAAAGATGGTAACGTTCCTTTAACAGAACATTGCTTATGATGAAGAAAAATTATTAATTCATTCTAAATTATGGACAATAGTGACAATATTTGTGCTTATTCAAGCACAGCTTAATGTTTAATGACTGTGTTTAGATGACTTGACCACTGCTTTTATTTAATTAAACTGCAAACATATACAGATACTTTACTGGTATTAGAGGTGTCAGGAACAAATCTATAGCTGAATTCCATTACACTTCTTTTGCTGATTTTTAAGTGCTGTAACTAAGAGCTTGTTTTATGATCCCTACAGCATCCAGAGTTGCAAAACATCCCAGACAAAAAGTAGGCATTGGCCTACTGACAGTAAATAGGTAAATAAAGCACTAGTATGTTCACATGAATCTAAACCAAAATATAATTTCCAGTCATATTTCATGTATAAAGTAATGAATAAGGTAAGATCTGTAACATCAGCATCTGTAGGACAAGGATTCAACAGCTGAGTGAATTTTATCTTCCTGAGACAGAAGATAGGACTAAGTAGATCATTCCAGATAGAAAGAGACCAGAGCATGCACTGGAGGGCAGCACTTTTAGCTGAGCCTTTGGATGTAGAGAGGGAGATGAGAAGACACTATGTCTTTTATGAACAACTCTTTATCACCTTGGCAGAATTTGGACTAACGATACCTGCCTGGTGCATTTCTTCATAAAGGTAGCATGGACTGCAGTGATAGCAGCTGAGTAATTCATAGTTCACTTGAGTCAATACTGAATAAATGAAAAGACATTTCCCCCAAAATGAAGATGGAGGCTACTGAATGTCTTATGATTTGTATTATTATTATTATTATTATTATTATTATTATTATTATTATTTTTTTTTTTTTTTTAGTTAGAGTTTCTACCATGCCATGATCTGCTCAAAATCACAAGACTGATATCCAGCCTACGTAAAATCTAAAATATGGTCTAAATACGGTCTAGGTACTCGAGTGGAGTACCTAGCAGTGGCTTCCAAGAGAAGATGAAGTTGCATCTAGTCCTCAGCTAGGCAGAATGCACATCATCTGTGCATATCCTGGCACCTTGTATTTGCCTAGAACAAACTGAACTGATAATTTTACCAAACGCTGACAGACTCTAGCAAGATCATTTTTATAAAAAGCTCTGAAGTACGTTTTATAGGAAGCTACCCGTTATGTATGGCAATTTGAAACTTTCAATTTCCCTACTATTAAATTCATTTTGGCATTTTCTAAAGTTTGACTGCATTAATCTCCCTGTATCCACCTCTCAGGAAATGTGGCAGCAGAAGGCATATTTGGAGAGACCAGGATAAAGAGATCAGACTGCCCACTACCACTTCTGCCATGAACAGACCTTCAAAGTGCAGACAGAGGAAGAGTGTAGAGGATTCACTAGTATGAAAAGAGCATCCGAAGTGTTCTCCCTCTCTGTATCCTATATCTTTGACTTCTCCAAAAGTAAAGCAGTAAAGAGAAGAATTAATTATTTTTTGATAATAAGTCTCAAGAAATCACTATCAAGGCATCTGTACTGCCTGATTTTTTTCCTTTTTTTTTTTTTTTTTTTTGTGGTTTTCATAGATGTTATCTCAATAGAATAAAAAAATCACAAAACTCTAGATAATCATCCATTTACCCAGCATCTGTGCAGGCTGAAACAGAAATCAAAACATTGCTGCAAGGAGTCTCCTATCTCTAGGTGATCCAGTTTTGGTAACTTCAGTTATTTCTGTGGCTAGCAGAAACCTCTGGTAGCATCCTACACACAGACGACATCTTTCCCAGTACAGATAAGTCTTTTCCTTTCTTCTGTCTTTCACAATGGCAACTGAATAGATGTGGGCTGCAGAGACCTTCATGCTGTTGCATGGAAAAGGTTGTACTTGGAAGGGCAAAAGTGGAGATGGTTCATTTGGGAGCAACTGTTTCAGCACCAGCAGCAGTTCCTCCAAATGCTATTTCACTGGTGATACTTCCCATGTTGGGTTAGATGACGATGCAAGAGGAAGCTCTGGATTGTGAAGCTATTTGCTGCTCGTACAATTATCTCCTGCTCTATCTGGTCAAAGACCAGATCCAGCCCATCTGCTCCTTGTTGGATCCACATGCTTTAACCTGTTCTTGAAAATTTCTGTTTACTGTGGCTCTCTAGGAAATCTCAGTCAGTATTTATAAAATACTCTTACATCTAGAGATTTTTATCTAATCTTTATCAAATTTACCTTGCTGCAGTTTTACCCCATTACTTCTTGACTGTGTAGACAAGCAGAACCTTTTTTTTTTTTTTTTTTTGGGGGGGGGGGTGTGCACAAATCCAGTTCTCTCAATAAATTGGATAAAATGAAGATCTTATCTGGGCTCAAACAGTAACTACTATGCCAATGATCTGTGAGACACCCTCTCTGTAACTCTTAAATAAGGAGAGAATTCATAATAAATAGGATGAGAGGCTGGCTTCTTGGTTTGTTCAATTCTAGTTTCCTTTCTTTAAGTAAAGCGCTTGATAGCTGTTTCCATCCTCTTTATTGTTGGTTACCTCTCCTGAACCAAATATCCCATATTCTTGTTATCCATCTGTTTGCAGGATGAGAAAACAAGGTTGCTAACTTGATAAGGTCTTGGCTAGGAAGGAAGATTTATAGTGCCTTTTATTAGACCAGCTGTTATACAGGGAAAAAAACAACGTGGTATTCGACTCAGGGTTCCCTCTGTCAGAAGTCTTTTCAGGGCTTCTTGGAACTTATTTCTAAACATTGTAATATAAAGAGAAATTTCTAGGAATTTCTAGACACTCAGAAGCAAGGAACAAAACAAACATAATATGAGCTTTCCTTACAACTAACTCCAAGTTATGAATACAGTTATATCATGAATTCTTACATTTCTTTGGGGGAACACAGATTACACACTGCTTCTTTGCAAAGATTTTCACACACATAAAATGTGTAGATATCCATATTTCTATCTGATCTCAGAGAAAACTCACATTTACCAGCCTACTTTCTGGGAATCAGTTAAAAGACTTATTTTATTTATAAGTATTTATTTTTTAAATAATGCAGTCAGATGCAACATGTGATGTGTGTTAGCATTTGCTGGCTGTAATCTCATCAAGCATGTCCGTCAGATCATTACCTGTGTTCTGATCATTAGCAAAATGAAAGAAGAAGAACCGGGGAATGGCTCTTTTGCTTAGTGGATGCAGCTGAAATACTCCTGAAGTTGCAAACTATGAAAATAAGGGCAGAGTTTAAACAAGTCTGTTTCAGTAAAGATAGGCATCTAAATAAGAACATTTGACAGTACAGTTTAGGGAAGTCACTTCTCATCTTTCTAACCAGTAATCAGTTCAATGTGTCAATAAAATAAAATAAATAATAATAATAATAAAACCCCCTTTTTTGATAGTAACTGTATTAAAAAACCGAAATATGAAATAGAAGAGGAATTGTTCCTTATGGGGAGAGCACCCTGAAAAATCCATGGGGGTGTAAGTGACATCCTAGTGTTTGAAAATAAATGAAAAATACCTACACTATGCTTCTTTAAATAACCTAGCTGACTCCTGTTATTGTGTTTGCTGGTGAAAAAAGTTTGGGAAGAAAAAGTGAATGGGAGAATTCTGATGGATAGGGACTAACTAGTTTCGTGATTACTGCATTGTGAATACAACTGTGTAGATCTAAATCTAAACTGGATTTCATGATGTCTTCAAGAGCTGAGGAATGTGAAGCTCTGATCTTTAACAGCTGGGGAGAAAGGCAGAAGGTTTTCCTGTTGATTTTACTGAGTCACCTGTCAAGCTCCTATCACCTATGAACAGAGCCGATGCATGGGCACAGACTGCCTGTCTCTTCTGTCGGATCATTTCCTCCTCAAGCTTGATAGTGGAGCTATATCAGAATATGAAACCACATTTGCTATGTTAATCATCTTTGTACTCCTCCTCCCAGGAAGAACTTCATTAGCTCAGTCTGCTGAAGGTGTATGATTCTGGCTTGGGAATCATAGACTGACATATAACAGAAATAAATTTGAACTATGGGGACTACTATGGGAGCTCAAAGGCTCTTACTATATATCAAAATTTCCATGTCAGGTAAATCAAAAGGTAGGCTTACTGCCAGAAGATAGGATAGTAAAAAACCTGCAGATCTGGCTTTATGATTAGTTTAAAATAAATTACACTCTATAAAAACATTTTAAGAAGTCATAGTTTTGAAAAAAAATAATTGCAAAATGTTTATGAAAGTAAATAAACAATAAACAAGAGCTGGGACACAATCATGTCTGAACTGAACTGAAAATGATGTTTCAGCATCTCAGTCCTACCCATGAGAGAATTTTACACATTAACAGGATGAATATGATCATGTAACAATGTCCTCAACAAACATGGCAAGGAGTTGTTTGAAAGTGTCCACAGGCAATGCTGTTCCTGTTGCTCTCATGCCATGCTCAGCAGGAGATGATAACCTGTGACCAATTCTCCAATGCTTTCAAGTCAGTTTTCTTACTTAGATTATTACTTTGACATCTTAAGTACACCCTGTCACTTTGCAGATGAAAATCTATTTGTATACCTCTTAGTAAAATGCAAATTGCTTGAGAGAAAGGAATACTGCATCTTTAATACTACAATCGGTTGTAAAACTGACACTTCATATTAGCATAGGTCATTTGGGACCTGCTTTACAATCCAGCAATCAAAATCACTTTACATCCACAGTACTGCGATGATGATCTTCTTATAATTCCATTTGAAAATGTTTTAGGTTTCACTGTCAGTTCTTATAAGCAGAAAATCCATTTTGTCATGGCATATAAGTTCTTAGCCTTTTTCTGTATGCTGTTGCTTGAGGTAGAAAAATATGCAGGGAAAAAAACAACCTGTACTATTTAGAAATTACTTGGAGAAATTGCCTTGCTCATACTCTAGGTCAAGGACTAGTAAGATGATAAAACATAATAATTAGTAGTTTCCTAATAACCTCTTATTTACTAAGTGAAGGCAGGCATGTCTCACTGATATAAGAGACAGGAACTGGTGAACAGAAAGTTTTAAATATATGCAAAACTAAGCATAAGGAAAATTTGAAACTTGAATCTTCTTTTCTGGACTCTGTCCCAAACCCTCTACCCATAGAAAAAAACCTACTTCATATTTCTGTAATATTTCAGATTGCTATGTATTTAACACTACCATAGTACCGAATATTACACTTCATAGTTTGCAGTTAAATACACACACACACAAACATATATATGTTTCCATACACCTTAAAAAATGTGAAACCTCTTAGACTGAAGATAAGGCTCCCTAAATTTTTGAGTTCAATTGTGTAGGCCTTCAGCCAACAAACAATGACTAGAAAATTGTGGTTTGCTGTAGGCTATGCCAAAGACCCATCAGGTGATAACACATTCAGTTCTATACACCTGATTGTTTTTTTGTTTGTTTCTTTAATGTCCTGTGAATATCATATTTAGGAAGCCCTGATGGCCTTAGAGTTTTTCTGTAAAAATAGCATTTTCAAAGTTACACAGTATTGATCAGAATAATGTTTCACAAATCTTGCTTGTTGCTGATGCTTTCTATTGTATATGTTCTGAATACCTGCAGTGATATTTTAGAGTAAAGGCATCCTGTGAATACGTATTAAAATGCCTGCCTGGTACCCTGATTCTGCATGAGAAAACAACCTTATTTCATGAAGGCCAATAATGCATGATGCTAATACATTAACTATTTACATGTTTCACAGCTGTTGGTGGACTTTGCCTTTTGGTTCTTTTTCAGTTTGTCTGGCAGAAGAAAAAAAATTACAATGCATAAGACAGATAGATGATGGATTTGAAATGAACTTGGGGAATTCACTGTGGTCAGGAGAGAAATTAACATGCGAGATTTTGAAGAAGGAACCTCTGTCCTTCCAGTAAAAGGTGGATCTGTAATTGTTCAGATTTCACTTTTAATGAGAGCTTATCACTAGCTTATCTCATTCTTCCTACTGGCATATCTGTATCACAGCACTGGTCCTGGACTACAATACTTATTGAAGGAGAAACATAACCTTACTGCTGTAAAGAAAGGTTTCATTTTGTTGTTTTCTTTAGAGGACCATAAAACCAAAATTCTATTACACATTTTATAAAAGGAGAAATACTATGGCATTATGATTCTCAACAGCTCTGTGTCCCCTGTTTAAGTGATGTCTGCCTATCCAGACCTCTGAACAAATTTGGTTTTAAACTGTGTGTTTAAAACAAATACTGTTCAAAAGAAAATATAAGGAGAATGTATAAAGGCAAAAATGTTAAATTCAGGAGAATGAGTTCTGTGGAGCTCCAGTTACACCTGTAACAACTGGTGCATAAGGACTCATAAATGTTCTTTAACAGGAAATTCCTGCTCTGATGTTTCATGTTAGAGCTTCTGTGCCTGACTTATCAGCAGAGTCACAATGCTGTCACATACAAGGACATATTTCTCTCATGAGAAAGAAGTCAAAGGATTTGCCTTTAAGACATCTAAAATGTGCAGTTGGATGGAAAAACGCAAAATAATCCAGTTATTTGAGCAGGTCTCCTCAATTTCTGAGTTTGGCAAAAAAGAATGTTTACAGCAGAAAGCTGCATAGGTTCTCTTTAATGGGGAGAAGAAATAAATTAAAACAAACAAAAAAGAAGGGATACAAACAAATAAGAAGAGATTTAGCTGCAGAAAGGAATGAGAAAGAAGAAAATAATTTCCCTTCTTTTAGGCAGCAATTTTGGAGGATGTGACATCATCAATCTTGGGAAACACTTTATGCTCCTGTTTGGCTACTTTGAGCTACTGTGTGCAGCTGATGGCAGGTGACAGGAGATGCAGGTGGCAGCTAAGAGGTGAGAGCTGACAGAGAACAGGTAATGGGTGACAAACAATTTTCCAAGGAGCTATGATTTACAAAATACAGTGGTACTGCACTTGTGTACTAATGCATCATTTGATTCATCTCAAACCTGTATTGGTAGAACTGCCTCTACAAAACCATTTTCAGTGCAGTAGCAGTAGTCTTTTGCAATTCATATGTGATTATTAAAAATTGAAATCTCCCTATTACACAAGGTCACGTAGGCCCTTCACATGCCTAGGGCAGAAAAACATTTCTGTAGAATGAAAATGATCCTCTTTTGTGGTGCTTTCATGCTTGGAGACCCTCTCTTGCTATCATTAGGTAGGGATGAACATATCTAGCAAAAAAGCCTGTGAATCAGGCTCCTTGGATCTAGCTCTTGCTCTCAGCTCTGAGTCATGTCAATTGTGCTTCTCACACAACTATGCTGTGATGCTTAACATACTCGTTCCCTTGATGGGGAAGCAGGAGGCTTTGAAAAGGTCCTGGTGAGTGCCGACTGCAGTGAGATCTTCTGATAAAAGGTTCTGTAGAAATTCAGAACTACAGCAGTATGAAAAAGAACTGCTTAATAACAGTTTCACAGTGAGAGAAACTAAAAGCTAACACTACCTCTTTCGTTTAGAGTTTTCCAGGTCATGATTGTTCACTTCTTTGCACTATTTTTAGAAGACGAACCTCTTTCTTTTCAGGTCTTGCCAGAATATAAGGCAAACTTGCTTTGAGATAAGAACTACTTAAACCCAAAAGTAGCTGAACTTTTCCTGTACCCTTAAAGAGCATGTCTTCACCAAAGACAACCAGCCTGACACAGCCATATGGCAGGAAACTAAGTGTGCATTATCTTGAAACCTTCTCCCATGCACTCAATTTAGATGACAATTTTTTGACTTGGTAATGGACTTCCTGCCTGTTGTTTCTCTCACTTCAGGAAATGCTAGTACTATGTAGAGGAAAAACGAACAAACAAACGAAAAGCAATCAAAGGCATGAGGAACTGAATTTGTTAAAATGTGTGCTGATGACATGTATGAAAAAAAATGACAGTGACATCAAAGACGTTTGGAAGCGGTTATTTATGACCAAGGGACATGAACGAATGCAGAAGAGATCTGGTTGGGAAATGTTGAGTAAAGACTTAGAAGAAACGTCTGTATGATGTAAGAGTCAGAAGAGAACAGATTAAAGTTTTCAGGATTATCTGTAAAATCAGGATACTTGGAAATCTGAGGAGTGATTACTGCAGTCTTGCCTTATATCCCTCACTTTCTTGTTTTGGGCATAAGAGCTTCATGCTGTTAATTCTGATTTTGACTAGGTATATGTCTGAAGAAGGCTTGTGTACAACTTTCAGTTGCCTCTTGAACAGAACTCAAATGCAATTAGGTCTTTTAAACACAGGTTTTAGCACAATTCCATGATTCTATGATTTATCATAGACTAACCTCCCATTTGTACCTCCCATATCATGGATTGGGATAGTTTAAGTTTATCTCTATGTCACAGGGCTCAATTAATATAAAATGGTTTATCTGGACTAGTTGCAGTGCAATATTTTATGTGTAATTGATAAAATAATTTGGATTAGAGAATAAGGAATTTCTAAAATGAATTGAAACTGATACAAGTGAAAACAGCTATGAAAAAATCTCAGTTAAAGAAAAAACAACACACTATTTTGAAGCTTTGATCTTAATAAGCATTAAAACTCTGGACATTTTAGAATAACAGTTTTTAGCTAAAATGTTCTTTACAGTAAGAAATTAATTAATTAAAATTTTATTCTTATTGTGGAAGATATGTGGTATATTCCTTGGGGGTTGCAATTAAATGATCTTTAAGGTCCCTTCTAACCCAAACCATTCTATGATTCTGTGATTAAAAACACATAAAATCAAAATGGACATCTTGTTAGCTCAGTTTTGAATAGATCCTCAAATAGTGCCTGTTAGGATTATAGGTTTCTTTCTAACTACCAAGGACAACATCATAATTTGTCAAAATAATTTTTATAAACACAAATGATATGGAAATTTATTTTATAAACTTCACTTCAAAGTAAAAGTAAGTGGAACAATTTTGTATTGATAATTTCACATCCTCAAATTGGTTAACTATGAAGAGAAGTAACATCAAAATATAGTAGAATGTATACTGTTCTTCACTAAGGATTTGGGTCAAAATGAGGAGAGCAGAAATATCAGGAAACAAACCTGTGAAAGTCAAACTTTAAAATATAGGAAGATCTAGAAAAATATGCAAGTGTAGATTTTTTGAATAATTTTTAGTGGCTTATGTTAACAGGGATTATAGTTGCTTTCTTTAAATTATAAAAGATAATTAAGGAAAACTGTGTTAACAACACCACATTCATAGGCAAAAGCTTAAAATATTAAATGGCCAGCAGGATGAACAGGATTTTCACTTACGCCTACTTTCATAAATAGCTCTTGATTTCTCATACAGCTCATATGGGTCAGGTTTCCGTGGATCAAAGGCCTCTGTTGAATCGGGAAATGAACTCCTGTGAAGAGTGGGTGGATAGGGAATATTCTGTGGTAGAGCTGGAGCAGATAGGCTTGTTTGAGGGCTGCCTTGATTCTCCCATCGTTCCATCATCTGGAATAAAAAACATACAGACAAGAAAGGTGTTTTTCAAAAATGGTGACTGCTACAATCAGACTAAAGACAGTGATTTCAGTAAAAGGTAAAGTATTTTGTAAAATTAGCAAATCCCTTCGCTGTCTTTTAAGATAAATGATGAGTATTGTGCTGTTTATAAAATTATTTGTTCAAACTTGTTAATTTTTTGCTCATGGGAAGGTGTGATCTTTCTCAGATAATACCACTCTGTGTGGATTAGGACCCAACATTACCCTGCAGCATGTTGAGTGTCTCTTACAGAATACCCTGAGCTATTGGAAAGCATTCTGCTAAAGGCAAAATCTGTGCGACTGTGAAGCTATAGTTATCAGATTCATCAAAATATATAACTTAACATAGCGTTTAACAAAGTGCCCAGACAGGATTGCAACTGAATGACCTTAATGTTGTATTTTTTCAGAATGCATGTAAATACCTGGCTGCAAAGGGAGAAAGAGGTAGATTACTGTAATTGCAAACAGAATTTACTTGAAGAAAAAGAACCAACAAAAACAAAATTATTAAAGTACCTATTTGAGCAACTAGTGATAGTTGAATATTGAATGATAAAATTCAGAAGAAGGTGAACATTAATCTGATGTAGACTTCTTCATTTCTTGCAGTTTCTTCCCATATCAAAAATTATATTGCTGTCATCCAGTCAAGCTCCCAAGCACAGGATAAGTTTTCTACTCTTCCAGACAATTTATAGAGAAGTAAACAGCAGTGTATTGACTGTTCATGAAAGCTGCTTTAATCCAAATTTTCTCCAAGACTCCCTTTAGTGCTCTCTGAAGCACATCAATTTAGAAGGGAATATGCATTGCATAAAATAAGACGTAGAGATATTGGGGATTTTTCTTTTTGAGAGAGTTGATCAAGTTAAATAAAACACAGATGTTTATCCCAGGAAATGAATATTTGACCTTGCCTGTGATCCCTGCTGAAGCAAAAGCTAGTAAAGCCTCCAGAAGTGTGCTCTCTCACATAGCCCATCAATCAGTTAATTCCACAAAAAATTACTCTCAGAGCCAAACTGCACTGCAATTCAATATCACTGGCTTCTAGTATTGTATCAGCAGTATCTAATCAAAGTTGTTTGCAAGTCTACAGAAAATTTGCTCTGCAAATTCTGATTATCCTTCACATTCAGTTCCTTGGTTTCAGAAGGTACTTGGCTCATCAGGTGAGCTTTGCTCTCTGTTCTGATGATTAACAGCATCAGGCATTTTTTGTGTGGACTACAGATGCTTTAGAGTCCTTGTGGAAAATATGTTGAGCAACTATCACTGCACATCCCAGGTGCACTGCATATCATACTTCAAAATAGATTTTATCCGTCTTCTGTTTTTAAGGACCTTATTCTTTATACCTCAAGCTACACTTTCGTCAGATTTTTTTTTTTTTTTTTTTTTTTTTCCAGTAAGTAGGGCTGGTTCATTGGAAACTGAAGAAAAGAAAGATCTAGATGTCTCAGTCAGTCACAGGATGACTCTCATGTGCTAGTATGTATTGGGTATGGTATTGAAGTTAACAAAGGGAAGTATTAATATTATGATGAAGATATGGAATATTGTATTCAATCCTCACTAATGTTATTCAAGAAAGACACATTTATAGTGGGTCAGATATAGAAGACAGTGACTAGGATGTCATATAAAAGGACATTAAGGGTGTGTATATCCTGCGCAGTGAAGTGCCATATGGAGATACCTGAGTTGTCATTGAAATAGCTTATGTACAGGAAGATACTTAATGTGCATTCAGGCACCCTTTGCAGTGCAATAAATTTATTCTGTATTAGCTTATGTGGCAAGCCACATGAAAATCACAATAATACTTCCAATAGTGCTTCTAGCTCTGAAGGAATTACGTCAAGTACATATAAACATATATACAGCATATAATTGTATTATGGAAGCATAAATTCAAAGGTCTCCAGAAACAAATCTGATTATGACCCCTATGTCTAAGTGGGAAAGGAGAACTGGGATCAATACAAGCTCCTTATGATCAGGAAAAATAATGGAGAAAAATATTTATGTTTTGCCTTCAGTAAGGAATCTAAAAAGAATAACAAGTTGACGAACCAAACTATTTATCTTGCCGCTGTGGAGCAGAAAGACATCTAGGGCCCTGTCTATCTAGAACTAAATATTTCCTAATTTCTTGGACTGTAGCAGAGAAATAGAACACTTACCTCTTTCAAAATGTGAAACTGAGTAAAAATGAAATATTTAACGAAGATTTTAAAAAGAAAAAGGAAAAAGTAGTTATCTTTAATGAACAAACTTCCTCCCTAAAGGAAGGATGAGAATATGGAGATCAATTAGCAAAGCTCTACTGGGTCCCATACATCTAATTCTTGTTTACTGGTCACCTCTAAATCTCTATGTGTGAAATTAAAAACTGAGCAGAGTGTTCTTACCTGTGGGTAGCACTGCTAACACAAGGAGTTACATAAGCAGATAAAGACAAGGGGATTATGCCTCCCAAACCCATATTGGTTAGTAAAATAGTCAAGAAGTGTTTTGCAATGTGAGTTATCACAATGCTTACTCGCCTATAAGGCACTCTTGGAAATGAATAAGCATGGTATTGCGTGCAGTGTATAAAATCTAAATTAGGTAATAGTTTGGTGACATTGCTCAAATTTAATTTGTGTTAATATTACATTACTGTTGAACAGTAATAATAGAACACGATATACATAGAAATCATAGGATTTCTGTCAGCCCAGATTAGTCTGGGATGCTGAGCACACAGACACAGGGTATACCACCTGTGAGCCTCTGCCCTGGGGAGAGGGGCTTATCTCTTCTCTTCTAGCCAATGGCCCATGGTCCCCTTTTTGCTCTAAAGGAGAGTGGTGGGTACTTCTCACCTCTCCAGCCAGAGGCGTGAGAGGGCAACAATAGTCACCCAAGCAGAGAAGCAGCTCAGTTTGGGGCCATCTGTTTTTTCTTGCCTGCTACAGGGCTGTGATGTGGTGTCAGCAAGGCTTCATAGACCTCCTGGTGCTATCTTTACTGCTTCAGACTGCCTGCAGACAGTGCTTCAGTGACACTTGGCTTCAATCTTATCTTCACACTGTGACTGTTAGAAATTCATGTCTGATTATTTCTCTAGTTAAAGGGGTGAAGACAGAGGAATACATACTACCTTAAACTGTTTTATCACTGTGAGCTTTCATGCTGAGACTACACTAAATTAGACTAGTTGTGTACAGTTAACCCACATGCAGGTACAGTATCTGCACAAAGCGATGCTACCTTATTTTGTGGTCCCTACTCTGCTCAGACTGTTGCATGAAAAATTACATCAATCTGGTTGTTTCTCTAGATTTTGATTATTGGCAAGTGCTACCTGAATATGAACAACTATACAACTGTTTAGATTCCAAAACAGTGTAGATAATCATCAACATTATGCTTAACTTTATGTATTTGATATATATCTCAAGAGGGGCAGCACTGCCCGTGGAGATCTTTGGCTTCCAATCTGTGACAAGTAAGTTCCAAGTTTCTTATTTCATCACTATTTGTATGAGATGAAAAGTGGAATGTCCCAGCCAGGTAAGAACCTTAATCTGGTGAGAATAGGCTAACCCTTAATAGATAGATTTGTTTTCATGGGGTCTATAAACATCCTGCTACTTTGAAAAATAAACAAACTTATGCTGCTATACTGCTAATATATTGCATCCATCCTCTGGCATTTTACTCAAAAACACCACAAGCTGAAAGCCGTTTGATGAAATTGCATCAACTGAATAACTAATTTCCACTAGTGTTTGACAGGATACAAAAATCAATTTGGGTTGCAATAAGTGTGCCATTATCCAGTATGAGAGGATGTGAAGTTGTCCAGATTAAAACACCCTAATACAAAAAGAAGAAATCTTAAAAAATTAGCTTATATATATAAAAAAAAAAGTTAAAAAAATAGTGCTATTTTTATTCCTACTGGTTTTAGATACCTACAGGCAAAGTCAGGGCCCTCTTTTCCAGCAAAACGCCCCTGATGAGAGATAAGGAATACTGTAAGGTCTTTACAAGCTAAGAAAGAAAGAAAAAGAAAAAAAAAAAAAAAAAAGCACAAAATAAAATAAACAAAAAAAAATCCCCAAAGCCAGAAAACAGAAAGCCAAAAATAGTAGTCTATGATTTCTTTTCATGCTGAGAATGATGTCACAACTTTAAAATAGGATATAATTTGGTGTCAACAAAATAAATACAGTAATTGTTTATAGTCATAGAATACAATAAATCTTAATACTTTGGGGGTTAAATGTCAAAATCATAGGTCTAATCCAACCTCTTACTTGAAACGGGACTATTGTTTCTAGATCTACTAATGTAGAAAAAAAAAAAAACAAACAAACACAAAAACACAAACACAGTTGCTCTCAAGATATTTAGATCAACGCACTTTTAAAACAGAAAATTTGCCTGTTATCTCTTGCAAAGAGATTGCCAACTAAACTGGTCTCAGTGCTTCCTTCTTCTGCAGGAACCTCATTTTTGAGTCACTGCCTTTTTAAATTCTTGCCAGCCATCTTTAAGTTCCTTTCTCCAAACAGCTGTTGGCAGTCTCCAAGTGAATAGACCTTCAGAGCTTATTAACAAGGCCACCCCTGATGCTGTGTCTCACCTAGAGCTGGTGTACTGCTGAGAGGTGTCTTGTGAGCTGGGAACAGGCGGGTTAGATGAAAGTCTACAGAAATTTGCTTTGAATGATAGTCATCTTATGAATGCAAAGTGTATAATTTTGAAAGGGAACTTACAGGCTTTGGAGTTTTCCATGGAGAAAAGAAACCTGAAATAAACAAAAAATAACGTTAGCAGATTTTTCTGGTGCATAAACGGTGGAGGAGGCTCAGTGGTGTCTATGCTCCCATTCTCATTCAGGTGTGCCAATAATATTGACATATTAGAAAATTCTGTACACACAAGGGATGAAATCACAATCCACAGGGGATAAGTGCTAAGAAAAATATATGCAAGCATATATATATATATGCATATATATATGTATGCATATGGAACCATTGAGATCGTTGCCATAATTTACAAACAGCATGGAATTAGGCTGAAATTAAAAGAATGTAACAGAAGGACTTCCAATTGCTTTGGTGAACATTGGATAAGACACCAAATGACCTGATTCTGATGTGTCAAATGCAATCACACCTTTAAGGAAAAGCAATTCAGAACATCCTCTTAACAAAACCTAATAATAAGAAGAGATTTATTATTATTATTATTATTATTATTATTATTATTATTATTATTATTATTATTATTAGAAGAAGAAATGCCTGGAGAATCAGTCTAGACAAGGTAGCAAAGTCTTGGGAGGATTGCTTGTTTTTGATACCGTTCTCTTTTGTTATAGCTAGCAAGTGGTCAGATGTCCATCTATTCTTAACAACTAGTTTAGTTTACTCCACTGGGAAATAGGACTGACTGATAACTTTAATCACTGCCTTAGTGAATTTAATGACTTTCAACTATTGCAACTTTCAGATATTTCAAGCTTTAGATATGTTATTTTTTAAAAAGGATATAATATGAAGCACTCATTGTAAACACTATTCATATCTTATGCAGCACAAAGTTCAAAAAGTTAAACATACAAAATATTAAATAAAAGCAAACATAAAAAGAATGTTGGCTCATGTTCAAAAAATGTTTTCAGCATAACTTTCTTAAAAAAAAAAAAAAATCTCATTTTTTCTTTATTAGTAGATAAAATCTTGTGAACCTTCCTAAGATTAAAAGCTAACCACAAAGATTTCCCTTTTGTCAGAAACAGAACTTAAATAGACGCTTCTAAGAGGAAAGCTGCTCTTTCATTCAAAAAATGAATTAAGCTGTAAGAGTAATATAAAAGTAATGAAGTTGATTTCATTATTTCTTTTTCCAAGGTGAGTCTAGGAAAATAATTAAAAGCACAAGGACACTAGGGAAAGTATCTCTCCACAGATAAATCACAATGTGAATTTTATTTTTACATAGTATTTAAGGTTCCTAGAATTCTGTGATAATGAGGTATTTTCTTTTTTTTTTTTTTTCTGCCATGATATCCAGTTCATTTAGGCTGTAAAGAATCTTATAGCAAAAAAGCACTTGACTATTTTGTAGACAAACACTGGCTGTTTTATAACAACTGATAATGCTTTTAAATAAAAAACATATTGTGAAAAGTAATTCTGGAAAAAATTTTGTTTACTGACTGCCATGTCTGGATAAAAACTGCTGTATTAAAGACTAAGATTTCTTTCTGTCCGCAAATTCAAGCTGAGATAACAAGTACCTGATATAGATCTAGCTTGTGTATCACATCCAGATTCTGTAGTAGAAACTTGCTTAATATCTTCTTGGATGGTAGAAAATCAGTTACCTTTTTCTTACCTTTTCTTGTTATTGTTCTGTATGGCTAATAATACTGAAAGTTAAAAAAATATTTTTCCTCTGAAAACTAAAAATAAGACTTGAAACTTGCATGGATGTTTCCCCCAAAGGTATCTCAAATTAGTTTACTACACTGATTTGGTGTTTGGGAAATACTGGTAGAGGCAACACTCCCTTCCCACTGGTATTGGTGCACCTTCCATAACTTATTGTAAGCAAATGTTACTCCAGGTCAAATTGAAATATATTTTCTTTTTCCTGTTTATTTACTGTCTCTACCTAAAAAAATATTTTTCTGGACTTATCAGAAACATTTACTATAAAGTAAAAATATAATAATTATTTATGAATCAAATAATCCAGTATTCACTCAAACAAGGACAACTCCAGCATGTTAGCCTGAAGACTAGGAACACAGACTGCAACATACAATTGACAACATCTACACTCAAAACAAATAAAAACCAGTATTTATACACACAGCATGAAATTATATTAACAAAACAAATGGGTATAGGATGCCACAGAGGCAGAAGATTCAAAGAAAAAATTTAAAAAGGTATTGGATATCCATTTATGTATAAATGCACATTGGAAGGCTAAAATCTCTAAAGATAACATACCTTGGAAATTATATTAAAACTCATTCTTCAGATACAAATTCAGATATTAGACCAAAGATCCATGTAAAATGAGACAGTCTCTTCATTTATGCCAAAGACTAGGTGCTAGGCTAAATGGACCAAGATTTAGTTCCATAAAGTAATGCTATTTTTGTCTTACATGTATTTCATGATATTTTCAGTTTTGCCTCATTTGCATGTCTCCTCAGATGAACTGCATATCTTTTTCCTAATACAGACAAAGTATGACTTTATCTGTTATTCAACATGAGACTGATTATGGATCATTCATGTGAACCATACATGTCCTGAATTATACTTGTTTAAATATATGTAGGCATTGCTGCAAATTCAACAACTCGAGTATAATGCATGTGTAGTACATTGTAACAGAAACTTCATGTGGAAAAGAATAAAAACAAAAATGCATTTTTATTTGGATGCTCCCTTCAATCTTTCACATTTTAGTATTGTTCTACAGAACTACTGGACTGAGTCCTATACATGTAGAAAAATAAGGCTTGAAAGTTTATCTGAAGAACATATCTTAATTATGTATATTTAGTCTATACTCAGTCTTCTGCAGCTACATTACAACTGTCAGAGAGAAGCAGTGGGCTTTCACTTAATTTGACCTCAATATTGCTTTTTCCCTTGGCTCATTTCTTGCTGTGAGATATGTCCACAAAAGACAGTGGAACCCTGCTTGTCTACAAAAAGCAGTGGGACAACACCTGGCAGACGGGTAGCAATGCTATTATTGATTTAAAGGCAGGACTGAAATTTGTTCTCCAGAGAGTACAGCTTTCAATTTCTGTTGAGTATTAATACAGTACTCATACTGCTTGACATTCTCATCAACTTGTATCTAAATGCACATGCCTACTGGATAAGCTCTTACAACCTCCTTACCCCATTAAAAAAATTCTACTCCTCTCCCAAACTCCCAACCCTCTACTGTCCAGCTTCTTGTGATGCCTTCTATAAAATCCTGAATAGCTGAGAATATTATATATATATATACATACATATAAACACACATGTACATACTCACATATACTTTAAAATTTCAAATAATAAAAGCCAACTTAGATCCACTGGAAAATACTTCATGCAGTTGATTCTTTCCATTAGTAGTTTTCTCACTCAGTAGTTAGCTTACTCATGTGCCATCATGTGCCATCCCTTCTCATAAAATCTTCCTTTTATAAACAGTGGCTCACTTTCTGAAAAGTCCCAATTTCTGTCTATTCATTTGAAATAAATCTTTATTTACACCCCTGCTAAAGGCAGCAGCACAGGTCTGAATTAGTTTCAGAATGAAGAGCCGGATTACTGGCTTCTGTCAAAGAGCAACCAGCACCACTTAGTCAGGCAGATGCTACCAGGAAAATACTGCGGTCACCACTCAGTATAATATAATGTAATGTGAAGATAAAATATGTAATTTCAGATACTTCTCCAAAGTTAAAAAGTAATTTTCAGAAAGTAATGATTTATTTTTAAATGTTGGCCACTAAACTATACTACGGTACAGCAGCTGGTGGCCAGCATCTTAATAGGAATTATAATGGTTTAATTTTAAATAAATAAGGTACAGTAAAAATCAGAACCACATTTTCTTGTAAAACAGTGTGTAAAAATATTTTTGACATTGTTTTTTATTATATTTACCACCTTTCAAAATGAGCTTTCCTGGGAATCAGAGCTGTGACATTGTCTATGTTTTAACTTTACTAAGAAACACCACTAACAGAATACACAAGTTGGATTATAATGCATTTTGAAAAAAAAAACACTATATTTTTTCCCAGATCAAGACAAATTCTGATTTCAATCTATTGTGTTTTGTATTTCTTTTTGATGAAGCAAGCTGTCCTATAAAAAATAACAAATAATTTCATACTCATTGTTTCTGTTTCTTATATACAAATTTACGTATGCTTTTGACAGGAAAGATTATTACAGATTTCACATGCCTTACATTTCAGCCAGTATTTTTTTTTTTTTTTTAATAAAGTTTGGTTTGCTAAAAGCAGCTTATCAAACAGGATTTAGAACATTTCAAGATAGAATCATAACTCTCTCTCCCCCTCTCTCTCTCCCCATAGTAAAAATACTAGATTTGGCATATTCCTTAATGTCAATGATACTAAACCAGCCTATGGTTATTAGTCTATTAGTTATTAGATTTTTTTTTCCCCCTAAATATTCATCTCCATTCTTTTCCAGCCTAAGCTTCCTCACTATTTTGTATTAATTAATGGAAGCCTTATGCTCTTATAAAGTCACAGATAAACAATGTGTGCATTACATAACCACATGACCTTTTACAGAGTTCGTATCTGTGGCAGAAATGTACATGTATGTACAATTAAACTAAAACCTGGGAACACCTTGATTTCTGCAGTGACAGTATGTGGCAGTGCTGCTGAGAGGAATTCAACAGAGTCAAAAATAAGACCTTTTCATCTAAAACAATATTCAGGGCATGTCATCTTCCCTCCACATCACTAGTCTCACTGATGATACAGCAAGAGTTTTGCTCATTAGATCTCATTGGGCTTATTGTTGTTTTATTTCTTTTTTCTTTTTTCTTTTGCGTGTGTATTATAAAAACCTTGCTGCATATGGATTCCTGAGCCAAGCTGTCCCAAGCATTGCACAGACTTTTCTCACATAGATGTTATGAAGTCAATGAACAGACGTCTGCTATGCACTCCCAGAGCATTAACTGACTCCATAGGCATCTTATCAAAGTCCACGTGGCAACACTTTAGCCAAAAATTTCCATTCTAGACAAGTTAATGTATAAATTAACTGTCACAGTAGATTCTTTTCCATGCTTTTCCTTTCTTTTACTGGGACCTCTGAGAGGCCTATCAGTTGGCTACACCGGGCCTTAATTCCAGAGGTGTCAAGTACTCATTTATTTCAAATGGCTGTGGGAGTGTACAATTTCTGTGAGAGTTCAGACTCATGGTATACACTGTTAGCAGGACACAAGGAACCACTTCTTATCATTCATATGACATTTGAATCTTCCTTCTGCATATTTACATTTTGTTGATCTGTGCTTGATATATGTGAATTAGGTGCACAGAACTCAGGCTACAGTTGGGCTAACTCATTAAGACACAAAATATTCTCCAGCTAAAATTCCAAATAATACTAATGGTAAAGAAAATGTATTTCTTATGAACATAAAACAAAGACATAATATTAATGCAATTATTGTCAAATATTTCCCCCTGTTCAGGAAAACAGACCTGATCAAGGAGAACAACTACATTCAATTAATTTATACACTATAGCAATCAAAACCTAAAAGGAAACAATGATTTGAAATAAATTAAAATAACACTTTTGAACACAAGCAGGTAATAAAAAGTTTGAAATGGTTATGTCATATTTAAAATATCATATGATGCATAGGGAATGTCAGTTGGTAATTCAGTTTCTGATAAAATAAATTTTCATTCAGTCTCTTACTCGGGCAACAACAGAAAAATGATTTACCTTGAAATAAAGAGTAGGTGTTAGAAGACTGGGAGCTTCAAGCACAGTTAGCTAGTCCTGTTGTCAGCCATACTTCAGCTTGATGGTGCCATGCTGTGGAGGATCCATTTGGTCTTTGGTTGGGAAGACCCCCGATGCAATGGGTCAAAAACCAATACAGCCCACATCAGGGTGATATCAATGAGGCTTCATTGGACCCACAGTGCTATATATGGTTAAAAGTGTCTTTTGACTACAGCTAGCTTCCTCTGCAGTGGCAGCATGGCAAGAAACTGATGCAGCACCGTGCTGCACAGAGACAAAGGCTGGTCACAGCCATTAGTAATACTGCATGCAGGTTCACATTAATAAAAGCATGAGAATATGCTTGTCTTCTTTAGACCTATTTACAGATGCTCAGAAGTTATTAATTAGCTTTGCCGTAAAGAGATTCACAGTGATAGAAACTGCTCCTCAACATTTGCTTTTGGTTGCATTGTGCTAATCCATTGCTCCTGTTCTCAACCCAAGTGAGACACCACTAAGAGAAATTGTGCTCCTGTCCAAATCAGCATTGTTTTTCATTTTCTTCAACCTATTACACCTGTGAAAAAGACTCAGAAGAATGAATACATTTTCTACCCACAGAAAATCTATCAAGGTTGTAGGAAAAGAGCAAGCATAGTCCAAGGAAGGTTAGCTGGGTCTTTTGACCCCATCACGGTAGCACCTTCAGTGGCTTGTCTCTTCTCCACATAACTTGTAGGCATCGTGAGTCTAATTCTGTATTTCATCCTTTCAAACTTCCACCTTTGGGAAATTAAACGTGATCTCATCTCACTGAAGTCTATAGAACTGATATGAAAACTTAATTGACTGTGAGATCAGATACTAAATCAATATTAATTTTTTTTATACATACGGAACACTTTTTATGCAGTTCATGAAGTTTCACTGACCTACACTTCTCAAGCAACAATTTTTCAATAATATTCAATTCTTCATAAATAATTAGAAAAAGGAGAGCTATTCAAAGTCATGAATAGTAGAAGTACTTGCTGTTCAAGCTCTGGCCCTCAGTGATCACCTGCATCTATGAGAGTTTCCTCTAAAATACACTAGAGAATCTCAGGCTATCTTTACATTTTTGCTTTCATGAATAGCAAAGTGTTTTTGTTAGCGAGAATACAGCCATCAGAAAAGGTCAGAAGCTGGCATAGTAATGAGTTAATTTACATTCTAATGGACATACAGCTATTTATTTTGCTTGGCTCCTGCTGCTCTGTGAATTGCTTATCAGTCAGAGATTTAAAATAATTTCTGAAACTAAAAAAAAAAAACAAAAAACAGACTACATATCGTCTCCTTCAGATTAATCTGGATATGAAGCAGCAAATTTCTAGATCATAGTTAAAGTAGTGTAGAAACAAATGCAACACTGTCAGTGACAGCTTTTAATGCTTAAGAGTACTAGATGAAAACTAGTAAAAATTTACAACAATTTCTTGAAATAAGAAGCATGTTTTTGGAACAAACACCTTTTTATGTGGTCAACAAGAACTGATCAGTTTCCACAGACAAAGTTTGGTACTAAGCACTTACAGAATATCTTTTAAGTATTACTTTTAAGTATTAAGTATTTTTAAGTATTTTTTTTTCTTTTTTTTGGCAGCTTTTATCAGAACAGTGTTACACAGCTACAATTTTGTTTCCTTGTTGATAACATACAATATTATCCAAGGACAGCCATGTCTCAAAATAAAGAAAATGCAGGTACAGTAAAATTTGAAACATATTTTACTGGGACAACTTGGAATGGAAAAAGATAACAAGAACAGAGGAAAACCTGTCTCTTGCCTTTTATTAGAGAAGATCCTACTAAAAGTTCAAAATGTTCAGTCCATATGCTGGTTTGTGGTTTGCAACTGCAAATAGAATTGGATGAACTGTTAATTTCCTGACTGAAGTGTATAATAACGTGCTTTATGTAAATACTAACCCAATTAGCTGAAGTCTGCATTCCTTGGTACTAACACTTGAAGACTGGAGAAAGATCTTAGCAGTTTGCTCACAGGTTGTAAACTCTACTGACATCTTGAAAAGGTCAAGGGCATTCTTCTGTATGTACAAGAAAAGGAACCTTTTGTTTGGCATAAGGAAATTTTCCCTGAAGAATCTCTAGTTTTGCTAAGGTGTGTACTCCAATGACTGCTAGCAAAATCTTTGTTGCTAGTTCATGTGTCCAGTCAGGCTAGGCATTACAGTCTCTGCTGTACTGTTCTAACATTGCATGAGCTAATGATGCAAGTAGTGCCCCTTCTTGGGCAAACACATTGTGGCAAGCAACTATCCCTGAGCAGATCAGACACATGAAGGTGAAATGATTGGTATATGTCACACACACTCAATCAGCAAGATAATTTAGAACATAAATTGCATCTTCTGAGTTCTGACAGCTCATGACTGTTGCTTCTAGATTGGCCTGTGAGTTTTGTCATTCCCCTAAAGACTCTACACTTGCTAAGAACATGACTGACATCTCAGCCTGACTTTACTGAAAGCTAATTTAAGCTATAAAACTAACTTTTCAGGAACACTGCACTGCATTTTCACAGAGCTCTCCGACAGTCAGAAACTCTGCCTAACTATGCCAGCACTTCTGCTCTTTTGTGTGTTTAAAATCTTCACCAATTTAAGCTTTTACATTAGAGAAACCTCAGTTTACATTATGGCATGTCACTTTGATGAGTATCAAGGCATGTTCCCAATATTTTCTATTAAAATGCAGATGGAGCATGAGGTGTTTGTACATGTTGTCCTAAAGTTCTTTTCATGAAAATGCATGCACAGTCTTCGGCAATTGTGGGAGACAAAGGTAAAGCAGTTAAATATTAAAGGCATTCATTTGCTTGTATGTGAGCTTCACATTAAGACTTGCATGAAAAGGATTAACAAGTTATTTAGTGTTGACATCTAAACTATAGTATATATATGTATAGTATATACATATAGTATATATACTATACTCTTCTCAATTCCTTCTCAATTCTTCCTACTCTTCTCAATTCCTTCATTGAATCCATGTTTTCTCCCAACTACCCTGATCCTTGGAAGTCTGTTACCAAACTTCCACACTTTGTTCTTTGCTCCTAGAACTTCTGTCTCCATGTCCTGATCCTGATTAAAAAAAAAAAAACAAACACAACGTATTCTGAAATAATGATCAGAAAAATCCCTAAAAAAAAAAAAAAGAGGGAGAGAGTAACCCTAATTATAGGGAAATGTCCTTGGTGTCCATGACTATTTCTAAATGAGAGACCTTGCAATGTGATACTCCACTCTAACAGAAGACAAGCACAAAGGAATTAGTGATGAACCGTGCAGCTGAGGTTGGACGGCAAAGAACCCAGCCTAGAAAGTTTTCACCTAACCAAACAGAGGTGGCAACCTCACATGGAACTGAAAAACTGTCTAGATTCTGGTGATTGTACTGAAGAGTTATCCAAATATCATCTCAGTTACTTTACCACCACCATGTCTTTTGGTTTGCAGTATGTAACCGTGTGGCATTGCCAGCTGTGACAGAGGACCTATAGGTGGAAGGTTAGATGGAATACCCTAGGGCATCTCAAATTTTATTGGATGCCCATATTTACGCAGTCTACTGAACCCCTTGTTAACTATCAGTGGACATAGACACGTGCCTGCACCAAATTAGAATAGGAGTAGGACAGGATAGGACAGGATAGGACAGGATAGGACAGGATAGGACAGGATAGGACAGGATAGGACAGGATTAGAATAGAATAGAATAGAATAGAATAGAATAGAATAGAATAGAATAGAATAGAATAGAATAGAATAGAATAGAATAGAATAGAATAGAATAGAATAGTTCAGTTGGAAAGGATGTTCAAAGATCATATAGTCCAACTGCCTGACCTCTTCAGGGCTAACCAAAAGTTAAAGTATATTATTGAGGGCATTATCCGAATGCCTCCTGAGCACTGACAGGCATGGGGCATCAACCGCTTCTCTAAAAAGTCTGTTTGAGTGTTTGACTACCCTTGTAAAAAAATGTTTTTTCCTGATGTCTAGACATCAGTCTGAACTTATGGTGCAGCTTTGTGCTATTCTCTTGTGTTTAGACACTGATATGAAGACACCTAAATTTTGATGTTGTCTGTGAATACAAAGTCTAAGAACAGGAACTTAGATGTACAGCTACAGGTTTAGTAGCATAGGTGCTACAACATCCTAGTGCCAAGGGTACCAACCATACCTTATGTTACTCAGAAATCTGTGCTGGAACTGCTGATATGACAGAATCTGTGAGAGACATCAAAACTTTGGTTGTCATCTTTGACAATCTTAAGTCTCTCACCCACTCTGCCATTCCAGTGGAGATCTTTTGATAGCACAGTGCATCCCAGCTGGCCCTGGATGTCTTCTAGTGAGCTCAGAACTGAGCCCAGTTTCAGTCCTGAATTCGTTGAGGTTTGGAAGCACTGGAAAAGAGTTCATCACAAAGGAACAGATAAGTTAAATTGCAGCCTCTGAGAGAGCCTGTTACTTTCACCTGACTGCTTTTCTATCATTATTAAATTACACTGTAGTAACTGCAGAATTTTGTGTTTAATATGGATTAAGCTGTCAGCGTGATTCTGAATTTTATTGGCTTGCCTTTGAAATCTTTTGTGTGACAAAGAGAAGTGTCAGGAGCTCAGGTGTGTTGACTGTAATTGACTCATTTTCAGACCACATGGCAGAATGATAAACACTTGATAGCAATATAATGAAAAAGTAATCATGCTACTTGGCCACAGTGGTAGAAACTGGAATAAGCAATAGCATGCTTATTTGATTCTTCATATCCAGACTTGATTCAAAGTAATAATTCCTTTACACTTTCCTGCTCCTTCACACCAGCTTGATAGACCAGTTCATTCATGGTTACAAGGATTCAGGTACAACAGAAAGGTTGGCAGACAGTGGGAGACTGTGAAAGACAAGAATAACAGTAGAAAGAAAACTAATCACAAAGCAAGCTTTTACATGGTTGAGTCTTAGTTATGAAGGAATATTATTTAGTGTAGGAAGGTGGAATATTTAGCTAGGGTTGTTAGCAGAAACACAGTGTGCAAGTATTCGTCTAAATGAGTAAGAAAACTGCAAAGGGAAAACTTAATTTCTAAACTCTTGCTTCCCTGATTGAACCTCTAGGTAATTCACTTGGCTTAGAGCTGCTGAAGATTGGTATTTTCCACTTCGATATGTTCCTACTTAAGATAAACCTCTTTCCTTTCATGTCCACACAGTCAGGAGGTAATTCTCAGTATTTGATTTACTTATGAAGAGGAAAAAAGCTGAATTTTGTAAAAGTTTTGCAATGATTGAAATTATAATGGTGAAATGGCATCAAGTTCAGAAGCTTTAGTGTAAGACCGTAGGAGCTTGAAAGAAAAATTGAAGAGACAGAAATTATGATTGATGGCCATGATGCTACTGCAGTACAGAACACTAAACAGTATAAAGCATGATAAATTGATCAAGATAACATAGTGTGAAAAAAAAAAAAATGAGAAATGTCACATTTTTCTGAATTTCTGAAGGTTCAGAGACGAGCAATTAACATAAAGAAGGGCTGTGTCCTTAAATCTAATGAGTGGACCTGTACTGATGTGAACTTTATGATATATAGATCATGTGCTGGTCACATGTAGTCCTGTGCAGTACTTAAAAAAGTTAATGAACAGAACATTAAAAAATGATGCTGATAAAGGATCCTGACAAGACAGTTGGGAAGTGCTAAGTAGTAAATGAATGCATCACAAGGAAAAGCAAGAAAAATTGTGAGCAGGTAATTTTTTTTTTTTTTTTCACTGTGACAGTGTTCTGTCCCTCAGAGGACACTAAATTGATTTCAGACAGTTGGGATTTATACAACATGTCCAACATAATGGAAATAACCCTCCAATACTAAGAAAATTGGAACAGTACATAAACATGACAAGTTAAATAGAGAAGATTATGGTGCTGACAACTGTGAAGCACCTTGTGGACCTTGCAGCTGGCCTAGTCTTAAAAATTACAATTTTTAGAAAGACTTGTTATGGTACCTAGCATGTATGTCCTTTCTTTCTTAGCATCATAACTTACTGAATAAGAAAGCAAACTTGGATTCTTTGGGTCTGTACTACATCTCGTTCTTTCCCGGTATACTCACATTTTGCCTATATGATCACTTAGCACAAACTATGAGCTTATGCTTGAAGACCATAATTAGCTGAAGGAATCTGGATGAATAGCACAATTAATAAATGCTGGTCATCAGATAGGATGTTATCTACTTTTTCTCTGAGGTTTCCCAAATAACAGGTAATTAAAAAGACACTAAAGCTAACCTGTATGCACTTCACCGAGTCACATTACCATTTTGCTGGTGTATGAGTCCAATCAGCCAGAACAGGCATAGTTTGTGGGTGATTACGTCCCTGGCTTTTTTTTTTTTTAACTCTTTTTATAAAACTCTTATAAGTTAATTTCTAAAGAATAATTCATGTCATGGGCATCAATAGCAAATGGTCTACTTCAGGGGAAGAGGAAGACTCTTTTCTTCAAAGAAAAGGTTGTTTTAAATTAGAGCTTGCTAGTGCTCCTCTGACAAAGGGAGTTTTAATTGGTGAATTTACTAAAACTGTTTTTGTGAAAAGCACCTGCATTTGTAGAATATATTAAACATTTGATTGGAATTAAAAAACAAACAAACAAAAAAAAACCACAGATCTGAGATCAAATTTCTAGTTAAATTCTACATTAAATCCATAGATGCATCCAAGAAGAGTGATTGTGTCACTTCTCTGGGATGAAGGACATGGAGGTTCATAGCTGCTGTACATAACATATCTTTGTATTGCAGACGAGATTGTATACCTGACGTGTTTAATATTGCTTATGATAGACAAAATGGCTCCAACAAGATAATTTAAGAGACTACCACAAAAAGGCCAATGTGGCTTAAACTCTGATTTCTACTGAGTCACCTTTGGACAAGGAGTGCAAAAAATTGTAGAGAAAATGTAATGAGTTTGAACTTAATATTAGATAGTCCTGATAATCTGAAGTCTTAATTAATTTGTCTTACTATAAGCAGTAAGACAATTCTTATTTTATCTCATAACCTGAGTAGATTTTTGATCTATCAGGCAATTGGAAATTGCAGACTTAATCTCTTTCTCACTGGGTGCTCATTTTGGTGAAAATTTTTAGGCTTCACAACCAGTCATTGTAGGAGATGTGTAAATTATGTTTCATAGGCTAAGGCAAACCTATTCTAATCCCATTCCACTTTCAATGAAAGCATATATGCAACTATATTTATACTTATATTTATATACTTGGATTTAATAAAAGTAAATTTGCTGCAATATCAAAATATTAAAAAATACAAAATACACACAGAATCAAGATCAGATTCTCCATTGAATGTTTTTTCCTGTGAAGATTATTTTGAAAGTTGCGTGTGTAATCTTCTGCATGACAAAAGACCCTACATGGGAGATATGAGATATGAAGAACATCAGTATTTCCCTTTAGACCACTAAAGATTCTTTACTATTGAGGAGAACTTAAAACAAAACAACAAAAACAGCCAACCAACAGCAAAACAAAAAAAAACAGTGTGCAAGTAGCTATCACATATTAATGAATTGAAGTGTGTTTACAAACATAGTTACTGAATGTATATTCATCCTTTTGCTAGTATGAGTGAGTTAGAAAGGGAACTGAACTGCAAGTTCTACACCAGCACTCTGCAATAGAAGTATTTTTGATCTAGTCATAAAACTATATATCTTGTTACACCACAGTTATTTGTTTCCTTACTGACAATCTAGGAGCTCAGAAAAAAGCCTGTAAATACTTCAGAATTGGTGAATGCTATCTAGAGGCTAGATTTAATCCTCCACTTGCAAAGTTCCAGAGACATTATTTTTCTTTCCTAAATTTATTGGATTTAGATGAAAAGATTATTTTCAATACAAAATTCCATAACTGAATGTTTTCTTAGGTATTATATTGCATTCTAAAACACCATTATCTGTTTTTTATTTCTACTAGTCTTTGACATCAGTATACATTTCCATATATAACCTTTGCAGATTAAAATAGCAAAAAGAAAGTTTTGGAGAATGGGTAGCAGGATATTTCCATTTGAGGTTCTTTTTATGACTTCATAATTACAATGATGAGTATTTTCTATGTACTTCATAACCCTAAACTGTAAAACTTATGTAATAATACTTTCGTTTTTTGTAAAAAATCTCCGAACTCCCTAGAATTTCTGTATAATTCATTATACAGAAATAGTATAGTTTCTTCATTACTAACTCAAACAGCCACAGAAATGATGTTGGAGTTAATGCTCAGGGTGAGAAGCATCATCAGCACTTTGGTCCAGTATGCAACGCCTTTGGTTTGCAACACACAGAATGTGCCACCTTGGGATGTTGTTGAAGAAATCAGTTTTTATTTTGTGGCAATGTAGCTTGTTTTGATTTAGTTCTTACTTCCCACCCAACATGGAATACCAGGATAGCCAAAGAGTTAAACTACATCATCTGTCTAGACTTCCTCTTACAGGCAGCTCCAAAGGCTTTCACATATATATACACACTAATACTAGTATATAGAGTATAGTATATGGCATATACATGTAGTATACATGCTATACTAAAACCAAAACAAACCAAACCAAACCACAACAAAACAAACCAACTGCCCTTAACCAACCAAAAAAAAGTCTTTATTATAATATAATTTAAATACTTAATTTTTCAAATAGAGAAAATGTAAAATTATTACAGAATCAGAGAGTGGCTGAGGTTGGAAGGGACCTCTGCATGTCATCCAGCGCAAACCCCCTGCTCCAGCAGGAACACCTTGAGTGGGTTACGAAAGATCACGTCCTGGTGGCTTTTGAAGATCTCCGGGGAGGGAGAGTCCAAAGGCTGTCTGGACAACCTGCGCAAGAGCTTGGTCACCATCACAGGAAAACAGTGTTTCCTGATGTTCAGGCAGCACAGTTGGTATTTCTGTTTGTGCCCATTGCCTCCTGTCACTGGTCACCACTGAAAGGCCCTGGTGCCATCCTTTTTGTCCCCTCCCATCAGTTATTTCTACAAATAGAAGAGATCTTCCCCCACTTCCCCATTCGCCCCCCCCCCCCCCCCCCCCGCCCCCAAGTCTCTTCTTCTCCACACTGAACAGTCCAAACTCTCTCAGCCTTTCCTCATAGGGGAGGTACTCCAGTCCCTTCATCACCTTCATGGCCATTTGTTGGACTCTTTCTACTATGTCAATTTTTCTCTTGTATGTCCATGTTTCTATTTCTGGGGAGCCCAGAACTGGATACAGTGCTCCTGGTATGACCTCACCAGTGCTAAGAAGAAGGGAAGGATCAACTCCCTTGACCTGTTGGCTACACTCAGTACAATGCAACCCAAGACGCTGTTAAACTTCTTTGTGGATAGGGCATATGACATGTGTCCTTAAGTTACAGATCCTTGTTTCCAGTCAAATCAATGACTTCCTGAGCTACAGCAAGCTCTGTACATTCCCTACTGCTCCCCCCCCCCCCATTTTCATTTTAGGCTCCCTGCTCCTTTCAGCAGGTTCCTGGATTAGGCTGCAGATCTCCATCTCTTTGACAAGAGCCCTCTTCCATTTGGTTAGATCTCACAGTAATTGGAAATGTCTCTCCATTAGGAGGACCTCAGGGAGGAGTGATCTTCCTTCACTGCAGGAGAACTAACATGGACGGGGTACTGGGCATTACCCAGGTATTCCTCAGAAGAAGGAAGGTAATGTACACATTTGGAAGAAATCTAACAGTTACTGTCCATTACACTGCTACTCTACTACATGGAAAATACAGATGTAGCTGAATTAAATAAATGATTAGAATAGAATAGAATAGAATAGAATAGAATAGAATAGAATAGAATAGAATAGAATAGAATAGAATAGAATAGAATAGAATAGAATAGTTCTGTTGGAAGGGACCTTTAAAGATCATCTAGTCCAAATGGATGATGTTAACTGTAAATGTCTCTTAAGCCCTTTCATAGCTCACATGCTCTGGTACCTAAAGTGTTTTAGGTCAGTGTTGTGCTTCACATCAGGTTAAAAAAAACGATCATCTTAGAACATGACTCCTTAGAGAACAATTTGCATGACCTAAAAAATCTTTTCTGAATTCCTAATTCTTCATTGTCTGGTTTCTATACTTTCAGCTCTATTTTAGAACTTTTTTTTTTTTTTTTTTTTTTTTTTTTAAGCTAGGTGTTTTTCTCCCATTTCTACAAATGAACAAATACTTCCAGGAGAAATCAAGGAAAATACATTCTGAAATGACAAGCTTAGTTGTTGGCACTGGAAATGAAACATATTATAGGACCTGGGTATTAAGGAAACACCTTCCCGTCTACTTTGCACATGGACAATTGAATTGTCCAGTACTTTTGCTAATAAATAATTGTATAGAAAATCCTAAAGAAATCACGAAGTTCAGCTCATTACTAACAATATTAGAAACTCTAGTTAAGTACATGGCTCCTACAAGAGGCTTAACCTTCACATGGCATGTGGAAGTATTACATAACTTTGAAGTAAATGTGGCAGATGGAAAAAGAAAGAGAAATAAATACGGACTTAAAAAGCAGGAAAAAATGACCTGGCATAGAGTCTCATTGATTTTTTTTTTATTTTTTTACAATTTATATTTTATTAACGATGGCATCTTACTGAAAAAAAATAAAAAAGCAAGTTAGATTTTAAGAAATTGCACTGCATTTGACCTTTTCACTGTAACGTTGTGCTCTACTGATTATCTGTAATGATTCAAAAACAGTGGCAAATTTTGACTGCGTTCTTTGCTCTGTTTCAGGAATTTACATTAGCTGCATAAAAATGCTTTCTGTTTGCTTATGTTTTATTAAGTAAGTATTCCACATTGTTTTTTATGTCTGTCTAATGACAATGACCAATCTCTCTGCTATCTGCAAGCTTTACCAGCACTGATTTTATGTTTTCTACAGGATCATCATAAAAAATGTTACATGGGCAAAAGCTAAGAACTTCTCCTGGAGGAATCTCATTAAAAATATATTCCCTTACTGATTTCCTATTTAGAATTACATTAAAATATGAAACAGTTAACCAAGTAAGCCATAATAATTTTACTTCTTTCAATTTTTAAATAAGGAATGGTGTGTTACATGTAAAGCCTTACAAAACTCCATTTATATAAAAACAAATACATATTATAATCAAACTTTAATGTCATTAAAGAATTGAACATATAATTAATTGGAAATGATTTTCCAATTGGAAAATTAATCAATTAATTGGAAATTGATCTGCAAGATCATGTTAATGATCTTTTAAACCCTTTTATAAAGAAACTCAGATTACTTTTTATGGCAGCATAAAAGGGATTCCAGGTTCAACTATACTGCATGAGACAAGTTCCAAATTTGTGATTATATGTATATATCTATTTGAAATACCCTCAGTTTTTCTATGCATACCTCTTGTGAATAGGCAGACACAAATCATGTATCTTTGGCTGGATGGCTGATCAGCTCGTCAGCCAGATTCCTCTGTAATTAGTGGAACATGATGGACGTCTTCAGAGAACCAGCATCTTAAACAATGACTAAATAAAATTATATAAGTGATCCTCTTCAGTTACTTATTTTCCATCGCTTACTACAGGGGAAATTATTTTGAAAAATGTAGGCTAGAACTAACCTTTCTGCAGTTAACGTGCAATTCATCTGACCAAATGTAAGTAGAAATATAAATACAAAAAATTGGTACATGCGTTTTTAAAAACTTTAATACTCAACAGGAATGGATAGGCACTTTTAGGATATTCATTTCAGCTATTTTCAGATTCTTATACTATCTAAATGGCCCTATAGAGGTGTTTGTTCTCTTCCTCATACAGGGTGTCCTGCTGGCTGCCTGGCTCAGATGCAGAAGAATACTCCGTAGCCATCTACACAGGGTCCCTGATAACAATGGCTGTGGCCATATATGTTGTAAGACAAGTCTGGGAAGAAAGTCTGAAGCATGTAGAATGTAAAACTATTTCAGCTCATTTGGCTTTAAGAACCTGTGAAAATGTACATTTCACAACAACTTATTATGACTGTTTAAAAAGGACCATTCTGACTGGAACTGCATATTGCTGTTTTTTCTTTTAAAGAACAAGAAAAGAGCTTAATAAATGTGAGACTGTGGTGTACAGTGAACAAGTTACAAGATCAACCTCTTGCTTAATTAAGATTGACTTTAGTGGAAATAATTTTTATAACTGGTGGTCAAGAAGTGAATGTTAGCTGGATCAGATTACCTAGCTGTTCCAATTTTACAGCCATCCCCACAAACCACTGTAATTTCTTGGGAAGGATGAATAATGACATTGTGAGAATAATTTGCCATGTCTATAATCTCAGTGAAGTTTGACATCTGGCCTTATGTCCTTATTCTTTCTGTCTGCATAGATTTTTTTTGGAACTTCCACATATATATATGTACACACACACACATATTTGTATGGTGTAAACATTTAATACATGTACGGTATAAGACAAGATTATTTATCTTTCTGAGAAGTACTGTGGAATAAGTTAAAAATTATCAAGATAGTGACTATGTTTAATCAGAGACCCTCTCCTTCAGCAGTTTGTGCCCCCAGTCTTAAGAAATATGGACAATCATAAAATAATAAAAATGTATAGATGACAAGGGACAAGACAAGACAGAGTTCATCAAGTCCAACTTCATGCTCAAAGCAAAGCTAAGTTCAAACAGTGGGCTGACATTCAAGAATGAAAGCTTCTCACAATTACTGAAATGAAGGAAAATGTAACCAGAACGACAAGCAGAGGTGCAAATAAATATAGAGGCAGAAGAATAAGGTAAAACATGGAAAGAAGGGCTGAAATTGAAGAGATGACCGTTTTCTACACTGCCACATCTGTTGGTTCTCACTGGCCACAGATCAAAGCCCATGGACTTTTCCCCAGACTCTGCCTGGATCGTTCTAGGGCCTACCATTCGTGTAACTGTCCTTCATCTTGGATACACAGTAGAATTTATCTGCCAGTATCTGACCATCTTCTTTTAGTGATTCCTGATATTTATTATTGAGAACATTACATGCTAACATTACAGGCTTAAGAGCTATGCAAAAGAGCAGCTGACTGCACACTATGCAACTAGGATCACATTTACAAATTTTTTTCTTTCTACTTTTTTTTTCCACCGGTCATTCATTTTTTTTATTTTTTATTTTTTTCTTTAGAGAACATTAAGATATCTCCTAAGCTACTTCAGAGATACAGTAGTATTTTACTGGGCTAGAGAGGTACTACTTGGCCCTTGATACCTAAAATAATTAAATTTACTGAGAACAAATAATTTAGAATACAGAAATAATTTCACATGGATAGAAAGAAAAAAATATTGACTTGGTATTGACAAATATATTTATTTAAGGTATTAAATTATATGCATATACTACTATGAAATTTCTCATACGTCGTAAACCTTCCCTATGATGTTTACAGAACCCTGAAGGGGTTAATATATTATTACATTATTATTATTATATTATATTATTTTTACTCTTTCAGAAAAAAAGTATTATTATTATTATTATTACTATTGTATTCGTTATTTCTATTTTTGATATATTACCAACTTTCTGTTGCGGAACAAAACAACTCATTGTGGAAATGGAAATTAATTGATAAAATTAATTTATAGACCATTAAAATATTTTCTCATAAAAAGGTTTTGAATTTATGCTTTTTTCTTACATATAGCATATTTTTCTAATTATGGCTGGATCTTTAGAATTCTTCACTGGCTAGAACATATGAAATGCAATAAAAATTACTTACATTAGATAAAAAAATCTAAAATGCCTATTAAATATAATTTACCTATAACTGAAACATTAAAAATAGGGTGATCTTATGAATGTGAACGAAGAAAGCTTATCTTCTTTTATCTCATGGTAATAAAAGGTACAAAATAAATAAAAGTCAAGATTTTTCTCATTTACTAAATGGGAAAACTACACAGCATGTTTCTTATACACTGAAATACTGTTCTGAGTTATGACAAATATGGCTTTGGAAAGTAATTTGTTTTCTTTAGAAATATGTTTTGACACACTTGGGAGTCAACTTTGAGAGTTTGTGTCTGACAGCTTTGGCTTCCATGTCTTTGTTATATTGTAATCTGAAGGTGACACAGCAAAGGGGTATGTATCCTGGTGTTGTTTTTGATTGTGGTTGAATTATGAGTCACCCAAAGGCTTTCTGAGAAGGGCAATGTTGTATTTAATAAATGTATGCTCTTGACTTGTAAAAAATAAAGAAGTTGAGCAGTACTCATAGAGGGCAAATGTAGCCATGTTAAAGCCTTTCAATTACATAAAATAAAATAGCTTAAAGAATTGCACAGGGAAAAGAAACATCTCATCTAGAAGACTAATTTGTTTCTGCAATTTCACTTGATGACAGGCAAATTGTAGAAGCCAAGAGAGTTTTGTGGCTTATGTAAATTGTTTAGGTAGTGCCTGAAAATCACACCTTCCCATCTTCCCAGTGCTGTGTCTCATGTCTGTAGCACAATAGATAATGTACTCACTTGTTTCATAGTGTATTAGCTTACTTTATTACTATAAAATACAATGTCTACACAATGTACTTTGACAACAGATTTAGAAACCCAACAAATGTCATTTAATAGGACATTACATTATACTGAACCGACAGAAACATTGTTCAACACATTTAGACTAAATTTTAGACATGCTTCAGTACACAAGCATATGTTGTATGGTAGTATTTAGAGTCAAGCTCTGTAGTTTTTCCTCCTTAGACTGAGATCTCCCAGATCTTCTCTGAAGAAGTCTAGGATCACTCAGAGCCTAGACTATGGGCAATTAGGAAAAACAAGTTTCTTCATGCACCAGAATTTCAGTTGATTCTCCCATGTACCATGCTTAGGAGGGATCTAACTACAAAAGATGCCATTTTTCAACAAGACACATACAAACTGGTTAGTTTTCTTATAATACTGCTTGCAAGAACAGAAGAAAATCTTCTCTGGCATGGCCAGATTCCAGTGTAGTCAAGCCAAAACCTCTGTTTCTCTCAAACAATTTGTTTTTCAATTCATATTTATTTATTCACTAATATCAGTAAGACTGAAATCAGTTTGCAATGCTGCCAATAGAGCTCTTGTGTTCTACCAGTAAAGTAGGCTGCAGCTACCAGACACAAATGTGCTCTGTGGTCCCCAGCAGACAGAAGTAGTTGCCTGTTCTGAAGGCAGAGTTCCTGAAGCTCTGCTCAAAGCCAAGATGCATGGCAAGTCTCCATGTAGACCTGATGATGATGTGTGACCTAATGATGGTGATGTGTATTGTAGCTGTGGGCATCTTGTGCATAAGGACTTCATGGCAAAATAGCCATTGGAGCAATGGTAGTTTGCTCTTTATGGAATGCCATGATGAGAATCTATGTCTATAAAGTATTCTTTTTGCTATGAGATTCTCTTAAGGGACCTATTACTCCTCTCAGTGTGCAGACTAACCTCTGTTAATGTCAACAAGAGTTAGGCACACACATCCCTAGGATAACTGTCCCCATAAGTTTTAATGGAAGCACTGTTCAAATTTAGTACAGACCATATAAGCCTACATTAGAAAACAGTACAACTGATAATAAAAGTACTTCTGAAACAAAATGCTTACTAATAGTCATTAAAAACCTCCTGTGCAATATATGCCAGAAAGATTTATCTAATGGTTTGCAAAATTATCCACAAATGTACCACACAGTGCACACACATTAATAAGAAAGAAGCAACAAAACTATAACACTACGACTTTGAAATGCATTTCAATGCAATTAATATTATTTCCATTAATACAGTGTAATAGTTACTAACTGTTATTGATACCTTTTTTTTTTTATCTCCCAGAAATATGTAAGCAAATGCACAGTTTCACTGCTAATCAAAACTATACAAGAAAATATGTTGAAGTCTCGTTAGAGCAAATTTGATGGTAGCTGTTCTCTATCCATGACTCCCTCTGTTCAGATTTATCTTTCTCTGTGCTACTGAGATGTTACCATTTCTCTCACTAACAAGATTTAGTTTTATTTCCTTCATAAACTAGGCTCTATGTAACTATTTTTAGTTTACCTGCTATAACATGTAAAATATTTATTAAACCAGATTGAATACTAGATAATTGCATCAAGATGCTTAAAAATATTTCAAGCTATCCCAAAGTATAAAAAAATCTTGATGTGTAGGACAAAAAGTATGTAAATAATCTGTTGGTTATTAAGAGAGTACATGTTCTTACAGATAAAAATATGATACTCTGTAAGATGAGACATGCCTTGTAAAAACAAAGCTGGAAGTGAAAGCAATGTTCCCATGTCATGTTATGTTAATATAACAGCAGTATTTCTTGAATGGTAACAGTATTTTCTAAAGGTCTTTCAAAAACGTTAGTTCTGAAATTAACATAGAAAAGAAAAATGCTCCTCTCACAGGGCTGTAATGAAATTACTTTGCACAAAATTTCAATTTCTATGTAGGGAAGGTTGGAAGGGACAAGTGGCCAAAGCTGGGGGGAAAGAAGAGCAATATGACATCTAATAGCAAAGTCAATGAAGTGGACAATGTAACATGACTCATCATGTTTTTGATCATAAAGTATTTGACATTGCTAGCTAAGAACAGCAATAAAAATGAGCAAAGAAATGAATCAACTCCAAACCCAACAAGAGAAGGATACTTTTACAGAGTACTCATGCTGAGGAAACTGTTGAATTTATGATGTCATATGAAAGAATATAATTGTGAAATGGAAAGAAAAAACATCAGCCATGAACCTTTGTTTTCCATCAGTTTTAAAGACAAAGTATCCAGGAACAGCAGAGCATCTTGCAGAGGGATTGCAAGGTAAAATGGGGTGATGAATTAAAAGCAGAAAATTAAAATAGGATATTTTAGCAACATGTTGTATAGAAGTTTACATCACCGGCTTCTAGTTGCCAGTGATGCATGTGGTTAACTTCTAGATTCACATGCGTCAGTTTGAATGGTTAAGATGTTCACTTCTGGGTTCACATGCACAGGATCTGCAGGATCAAACTTCCCTTAAACTCACAAACAAGAGATACATGTGCCATTTTAGAACACAGCACGACCAAAAATGCAGATATTATCAAATGGATCTCAGTCTCTCTAAACTTCAAAACTCTCTTAAAAAACAGGAGAATAGGGATCAGGAGCAAATGTACAGTTGGAGTAACAGTCTGGAGAGGGAAGAAGCAGGAGTGCTGTAAGACATTGTATCTCACAATATCTCTGGTCAGAGGCAAAGAAAGAACCATAACTTCATGAACAGACGAAGTATGAATAGACTGCTATTAATGCAAATATAGTATTCCTGCAAAGCAACAAAACCAAGACTGGGTTGCTTTAGGGAGAAACTGAAGGGAAAAATGCAACCAATGACTCAGGAATCTAAAAGAGAAGAACTAATAGGATAATAGAAAATATCTGTAAGTCCCCAAACAAACAGCTACACCATTACTCTAATAATTTAATCTCTTCAAGCCCTCAGTACTGTTCAATAGAATGTCTTTATCTGGGGATGAGCAAGCCATGAGATACAGGTCTCATGTTTGCACCAGTCACTCTCCTAACATTTTGAATGAAGAATTGCAAGAACAGATTCAAAGCTCTACAGACCTCAGTGGTAGATTGAGATCTTGGAATGAGGAGAAATATCTGGACAGACTAGTGTTAGCAGGGAGATAGTGATGTCTGTGCAGCTTTATCTTGTGAAGTACTTCCAAGAGAGAGAAGAGATCATGAGCTTTCCTGACCAGTCATCTTATAGAAAGCATGAACAAAAACCAACCAACCAACCAAAAAAAAAAGAAAACAAAAAACAACCAACCAAACAAGCAAACAAAACCAAAACCAAAACTAAAACCAAACAACTTTAATTTCTATGATAGAGAGGTAAATTTGAGGATTGATCCAGAGAAAGGGCATTCAGGATTTAATATTTCTTCCATTGAAGTCTCAAATTTCTGGTTGTTTTGAGAATTGCTGATGCTGCATGTGATGGACTGGTATCTGCTATCAATCTGTAGGAATTATAAGCTTCTACAAGGATTTGTACAAAATCTGAGAAAGACACCTGGTCATTCTTTCATTCTCACAGTTTACATCTGCATAATAAAACCTTGCCTCCTCATTTTGATTGTTTGTACATCATGTGTGGCCTATGCTATCTCCCTTATCCTGTCAAGGTGAAACTGGCTGCTGGTTTATTCCAGTCCTGTGCCAGGACTGGACTAACTATGAAGCAGGACAGTACATCAGTACTCTGGCTGCATTTCATATTAATCACCTCAATTTCTCAGAGCCTATTTGGATTCACCCATTAAAAAGTAGCTGCCTGATGTAGGAACTTTGCCAGACTTGTACTCGGTGCATTTTGTTCTAATATTTCACTCCTGGTGCTTGTTCAGGAGTTGCCATAGCTTCAAGCATTAGTCCTGGGTTGTCTTCCAATTTCCTTAACAACAGCATCTCAGACACAGTCTTGATAGTTCTCCTTTTGATTGTGTCAGTTTGTTTTTAGATAAAAACAATTTTTGGACTGGTCTGCTATCTGTAGATTCATATATTTCAAAGCTATCTTCAAAAGAGATAGTATATGTCAGATATTTGCATAGCTCATTTAGTTCAACATGCAAAAACCAATTTTTTATATCCTAACTAGTGAATAGTATGCACTATATAAATTTGTTACATATTGCTTCAACAATCATACTGCCTAGTTTTTTTTTTTTTTTCTTGAGTAGTTCTGAAGTAATGCAGAGTTTCTGCTCTATATAGAAAGACTAATATTTCAGTCTTTAAGTACTTCAGTGGTCAAGCAACGGAACAGGCTTCCTAGAGAGGTAGAGGCCCCATGCCTGTCAGTATTCAAGAGGTATTGGGATAATGCCCTCAATAATATGCTTTAACTTGTGGTTAGCTCTGAAGTGGTCAAATAGTTGGATTTGATTATCTTCTCAGGTCCCTTCCAAGTGACCTATTCTATTCTATTCTATTCTATTCTATTCTATTCTATTCTATTCTATTCTATTCTATTCTATTCTATTCTATTCTATTCTATTCGAAAGCTCTTCCACACTATTTCAGCAGCCTGTTCTTAATGCAGACTGCTGCGGAAATTGTGTATTAACTGCGAAGTCTGAAACAAAGCTGGAAAGTGGCAAATCTGTTTGGGTAGCAAAATGCTTTCATATATTTTTCTCTTTTTCTTCCCATTCTTCTCTACTTTTTATTTTTTTAATTAGGCATTTTTTCCCAACATCTTTTCCTGTCCTTCCTTATCTTTTTTCCTAGTATGAACACTTATTTCAGCTTATAGTAATCAATGAAAACTATATGGCTGATCAGCAAAAACAGATGCAAAGAAACTGAAGCAAACAGCACATGTATTTAACATAGAATCTAACTAATAAACGGAAAGAATGTAAGCTCTCTAGCCATAGAGTATCATAGCCTTCACTTAAACAAATATTGTTCTTAGACATACTATGTATCATTTCCCTTATTTATCTACCTACCTATCTATCTGTTTATTTATTTTTAATGAACAGTTATATTACTAGTTCTGCCTTAGAAATTGTAAAATGAGTACAATAACAACTTGGTGGGACTTTCTGCAGTGGGTCAAACACTAGACTATATCACATGACAGCTCTCTGCTTACTGATAGTTCAGATAGTCACTTTTGTGACCTTTTCACATTTGAGTACAGCCATCCCTCCATCTTTTTTAAACATGCAGACCTTTCTTTTCTTGTATGTGCAGATTGTTGACCTCCTAAGCTTGAGGGAAAAAGGCTTTTTAAATTTTGTACTATGCATATGGGTCAACATTCTTTACTGTATGAGATTTATTTTTTTCCAGTAGCAAGAATATAACTCAGCCAGTGTTGATCTGTTTTGTGTCTGCAATGTAGATAAGATGGCTGGATGACAGAGAAATTAAGTCATTTACAAAAATGGATTTGCCACATCAAACTATACATTCAGGCCGTATTCATATCAGAGACAGAACACATTACAAGGCAATGCACAATGTTATGCAAAACACAGTCTCCCTCTTCCACAAGCAGGAACACTTCTTTGGCATTAATTTTAAAAATGAGATGCTAAAGACATGATGCATAGGATAATGATAGAAAGGGATAGTATTATTCAATTGTCGTTACACATTAAAGGGAAAAAAAAATGGACACATGAGTAATGAGGATGTATACCTTGCTTCACCAGTGTCACCTATTAAGTATTTTAGAATCATAGCAGGTTTCTCCAAGTACTAGATTTTTATTTTTTATTTTTTATTTTGTATTCAGATTATCTCACATGACCAAACCACATAATCTGTTTCTTATTCAATTTATGTGGGGTAGACATTGACATGTGATCTAGTCATCCTGTTTCCCTTATAGTCAGTTAAACAGAATATCTGCTTTGAGGACACAGCTGACTTATGTGAAATTTCTATACTGAAACAACATGAATTACCCTAAAAGGCCTATTTCTATCCAGTGACTATAAAAGATGTGATGACTAGCATAGACACAATTACCTACATTATACATGTAGATGTATATTTTGATTCTGTGATTCTGTGATATTTGGTCACATTAATTCATCCCCTTTTCTTAAGTATTTGTGACAAGCTGTTATCCTAAAACAGTTCTCCTATGACTTAGTGATCTTTGTAGATCACTCTGTACATTTTCAGTTTTCTTTCGAATCACTCAAACTAACAAGCCTCTGCTTTTTCGTTAAGGAGACTATTTCTGAGTCTAACAATCTGAAATATATGAGAGATATTCCTTATTTCTGATGTACAGTAATTTAGTATGGTAAATTTAAACTTTATTTTGTTCTGTGTTATCCCATTAAGTTTCATTATTCTGTAATGCTTTCAATCAGTTCCTCTAGTCGTAGTGAACAAAACGTATGATGTTTTCACCACATTCTTTAAAAAACAACAACAAACTAAGCAATGTTCAGTCCAACAACAGAGGGTTAGGACTCAGGAACACGTTACTTCATTTGGGCCTTGTATTTTGTGTCAGCTGAGATACTGTAACTATCTGTACCTCTGTTTTTTGCCTGATGGTGAAAGGCAAGATTGTGTAAATTTACTCATTTATTTATTTATGACATTTGAGCTCAGAGCAGTATCTCTTATCTGCAAGTGATGTTTAGAAAATCACCACAGATTAGTTATTGTACCAGAAATTGTTAAACCAGCATGCTCATCCACTTATTTTGATCACAAGTTTGTGCTTTAAGAAGACATTAAGAAATTCTCTTGAAAAAGAGGAATTACAATCATGGGCATATGTTGCTGCTTCAGTTTATTTTATTTATTTATTTATTTATTTATTTTTTGCTACTGTCCAGCACTGTTTGCTGAAATATCTATTTTGCTGTCTATTATCACCCAGGCTTGTTCAGCATACTCGATTTCACACTCCACTTCTCTCTGAAGATTGGTGTTCTGAATTGTTTTCCTCTTAGCATTTTTCAAAATAAAATCCCATCTATTGAGGTAACATTAACCCTTTATTCACTTTATTGCTAAATGATTCTCACTAATTTGTCAACAACATCAGAAGAAAAAATGCAGCTTACTCCATTTTTCTAGATTCTTAATTTATGTAAAATAAAACCTGATTTAATACCAACTACTATAACACCTCTACAACAATTAACTTTCTCCTAGTTTATATACTAATATGACACCAATTGGTTTAATTACAAAGAAATATCAGATACTGTCTCCTATAAATCATTCTTTTACATATAGCTATAAAAATACTTTATTAACTATGTGAAGCTACAGATATTTTGTTACTTTATGTTTATATTACCAGATTGTTATATGTTTTTTTAATGACAAACATTTGGCATATGCAGACACTAAAGGTTAACTTTCCAAAAGGTATTCTTCAGAAGGAAAGTAATAAGTATTTCTGTATAGAAACATTCTTTTTTTTTTTTTCTTTTTTCCTTTTGAAGCATGAAGTAACATACATTCAGTGACATGAATGCCTTTAGAAGAATGAAGTTCTTTAATCAAAGAAATTTCATCTTATCATTTCATATAATTGCAAATTGTGATAGATGCTCATCACAAAGAAAATTTGTTTGCCTTGAATGTTGAAAGCTATGAAATTACTTATCACTGTCAAGGTGTTAAGACTTCTGACATTATTGCTTTCTTACAGATAAGTCTTGACTTTGCCCCTCCAGAAATGTGTATTAATGCTTACTGCACCAGGTTATTCAAAAAAAAAAAAAATGTTGCTAGAAGATATTTCATTTTTAAAGCAGAGAAAAATATACCACAATCTTTGTTTTCCAGAAAGAAACAAAACAACTGCTGTACAATACTTTTACAATGAAGGAAAAAGACACAAAATAGCTTATTGAGACCAGTAATCTTGTAAAGGGCTAAAAGATTGCTCTGATTTTGTCTACCTTAATTATGCAATATATAAAATTACTTCTAAAGCTTGCAGCACTGGGTTGGGACAATAAGAGCTTGCTGCAGACATCATACAAAATATTGAGGGGTGAAAGACCCTGAAATGCTCTAGTTTTACCCTTATACAGAGAAGGGAACGTTGACACTCAAAACACAAACAGGCATGTACACAACCATTACATTTTGCCTAGGATACTTAATTGCAGACATGCTTTTCCAGAACCAATGGTGTTACCTCCAACAACATGGAAATTAATTTCCAATCTAGCACACAAGGATGTAGTGAATATATGGATGTCTTATGGTTTAGAACCTTTTACAAACATTTTTGCAATTGTACAGACTTTCCAAACTTACCTCCTCTATGGATAATCAAAGAAGTTTCACTTCCAACAGGACATTCTTTAAGTATATCCACTACTTCTGCATGGCTCAGGTTCTGTACATTCTGCTGGTTGATCTCAACAATGAGGTCACCTTCACACAAACCAGGACATCCCTGAACGTCTAGAATTTGCTTCACCCTCTGTCCTGTAGGACTGTCTGCTATAGTGAAGCCAAAGCCCTGGGCCCCTTTCACAATGGTTAAGGTCATGAGTTCAGCTTGGGTGGCCCCAGAAGAAGCCATTGATACATTATCATCATGGGCAGGTGGTGGGAATGTGCTATCAAGCTGACTATCTGCTGGAATGGAGTGCAAGGAGTGTGGTGGTCGATCTGTTACGTCTGGAACAGACTGAGAAGTCCTAGAAATGTATTCCAAATAAGTTTCATAGTTATGTCTTCCATTTACCACTACCGGAGGCCTCTCCATTACTGCAAGGGGTGGCACCATGCTGTTGGCAGGATCTTCAGGATCAAAGGGCAAAGGGTATCCACGACATAGCACCAAGTTGACACTCTGACCAATAGGAACAGACTGGAAGAGTTTGACTACATCTGCGTGAGTATGTCCAAGGACACAAACTTCATTAATATAGACAATGACATCACCTAGAAAGAGAAGAAAACATAGTGACAACATGAGACAACTTCAGTCACTGTATGCAGTGCATTTTTTTTTTTAATCAGATAGAACTCTACTAAAAATAAAATAAATTAGATCACCATGCTGACTTAAATAGAGGAGACAACAAAATAAAAATTTGTCTGCCAAACAATGTAATACAGGTAAACAATGACAGTTCTATTTATTTTCTGTGGAAGTTCACATGGAGAATTAAGTCAGATCCAGCAATATAACTTTTCTGAACATATCTTCCCTATTTTTTCAGATCCTTGCAGTGCAGTCCACATTTTTGTGTAGTACATGTTATCTTTTCATAAGATAAAACGAAAGTTTATTTGGAGGGCTTGTTACCAAAAAAATGTCACTGTTTGGTGAAAAATAAAATAAAATAAAAAAAAAAAAAAACAGGAAGAAAATAGTAAGTTCTTATAGACTTAAGTATCGATGAACAGGGATGAAAGATTGTACTAACATGATGCTTTTTGCACTGAACATGATATTGACAGTTTCCTATTAAATGTTATTACTTGCTATCAGACATTCATGACTACTACAGTAATTTTCTATTCTAGGCATGAACTGAACTGCATCTTCCATATTTTAGAGATGTTTGGTGGTATTTTGTTGTAGTCATGACGGTTTAAGGACAGTGACAGGACAAATTTTGTAGGTATGTATAATACCTTTTTATTAGACAAACTGTTATAGTTGGAGTAATCTATTACAAGTGCCTGAAAGACAGCTTAATGTCTCCAACTAAACCAGTTGGTCAAATAAAAATAAAGATGCTACCTCTGCTTCCAAATCTTGTTGCTGATATTGTACAGAACTACCAGGCAGAGCATGCATGAAAGCAAAATGCTTCAAATCAACAGACTGCTTGTGAGTCTTCATGTTACTCATGCACTAAACGTATTCTGTTACTGAAAAGAACAGAAAAAAATTCAAGTTCCTTCTTGTTATTAGATGGACCTTTATATTCATAGACATAAATATTTTTTAGGGTAATGTTAAAGTGCATATTAAAATAAAAATGAGTAATTGATGCAAATTATTTTCAAAATAGCTTTATGACCCCACAGTTTGTTTTCACATTAATAAAATATTTACATTTTTCTAACAAAAAAAGAGGGAAGTTTGGTTAGAGAAGTCTGCAAGTTAAACTATTTTTCTAAGTGAGGATAATCTCCTTATCCTACCATTAATTAGGAAGAAAAAATAATTTATAGAAACAACACAGTGAGGTGTCTACAAGGTACACTGTTCAATAATTGACTTATCACAACATAATGTTTTTTAACGGTATTTCAAAATTCAGTAATAAAATGAGAATGATTTAGGGAGGAGGTGGTTTTGTGTGGAATTGCTTCAAGTGTATTTATGAAATTATGTCTTTCAAGTACTTCAATCAAAAGATCTAATCAAGCAAACTGATGAAAAAAAAGAGCGTCATCAAGATGCCAGTGCAGGAAAAGGCAAAGGCTGTTTCTATGTGAAAATGAAATGGTCAATTCCCACACGATCAGACGATCTAACAGCCTGACAGTAATTAATTGCATATGCACAAATTGTGATTCATAGAAAGATTTCTTCAGAGGGTGTCTAGGGAAAAATGCTAACAGGATTTGTTTAAATGTTTATGAATATTATTCACAAAAACATTAGGAGCTGCAAATACCATTTTAAATGTGTCATAAATATATGTCAAACTATAAGCAAAAGCAATAAGTTCATTTCATAGGTAGTGCTCCAATGCTTCTGTCTCAAGCAACTGATGCTATAAAAACAATTTTTGAAAGTTGAGATTTAAAAGAGAGAAGAAATTCACTGTACTAAATTATAATGGTAACAACTGCAATTCATTGTGATGTGATCATGCCCTGCTATAGAAAGATCTTACCTGCATTCTCATCCCTGGGTTCCGCATTAGCAGTGGGGCTGACATTGCTCATAATAGGACAGATACGGCTGAACTGAGACCTCTTCAATACATGCTCCTATTTCAGTAGCTTATGCCTTAACAGTACCCTTGCAACTTTCTAATCCATGCTGTCTTTATTTCCCTGAGTGTTGGCAATGCAGATATGTGGTGGGAGGAGAGCAATCTGTTTGTTCATCCTCTCTTGCAATAGTTAAGCAGAGTGTGAAAGGATTAATGCATTTATTGTGTAGGGCAAGGATAACATTGTTGGCTTTCACCCCTCCACTTTATGCCTTGGTACAGCATTATTTGTGTTCTAAAACTTAAACCAGTATGTTTTTAATAAATCAGGAAAACAGAAAACTAATTGATGTTACAATCATTGTGACATAATGATCCTGAAGGTTCCTTCTAACCTTAATGATTCTATGATTCTATGATTACAACAGCTGTAATAGAGAAAAAAAATGAACTAGTACACAAACAGCATATTCAGAAAATATATAGGCCAAGTAGCCCTTTCCCCATCACTGAACAGGCAAAAATAAGCATTAGAAGGTCTTGGGTAAGAACTACTTCGAATAATGAACCAGTATTATCCTTCATGAGACAGCAGAAAATACTTCAGCATTTTCTATATCAACATTTTAAAAGACATTTTTTGCTTGCTGAGGTTTAATGTGAATAGGATACCTAGGCACACTCTGAAGCTGTAACTCATAGTTGAACTGTATGAGACCCATAATACTACAGTGTCATATAGAGAACATATGGGTGAAGGTTAAGAGGGATGAAGAGAAAGGCATGAGTTACTAAGTTCAAGTCAATGAAGAAGTTGAAATGGTGTTAAATGGGGGAGAAGCTGTGTTTCAGATCATGAGACAAGAAGGAATAAAAGGGGTTAATTTCAGAAATTGTTCAAATATATCTCTGGACTGTAGGAGTTTTTCCATGTCTAACTCTGTTTTCAGGCTGAGAATTTCTTATTACTGACAGAGAGAGAAGTACCCAGAATTTGGTAGGAAGAGAGAGATAAGTTAAGAGCATTACAGAGCCAGAGCCATGCTAATGTGAAGTTCAAAACTTCTCTACTTTTGGAAAGCTTCCTGAAAGGTTTCTGTAGCATTTTTTCTGCCTGTTACCTTCTGCTGCTTCTAATAATAATGGGTGCATATGGACAAGCATAATAGCTATCCCCTTTATAATTTTTGACTGACTTTTTAAGCAAGACATAGTCTGCCTCCAGAAATCACAGTTTCACAGTGAGTGGGTCTCTTTGAACTTATGCGGAATATTTATATTAAGCATCAAACTTTGTTTGGCTTTTTGAATTGAATCTACTAAAGTGACCAGAGCTTGTTTACAGAATCACTGAATGGTTGAAACTGGAAGGAACCTCTGCAGGTTATCTGGTCCACCTCCCCCTGCTATAGGGAGTTTGGGGATAGTTATAGGGATAGCAGTTTGCCCAGAAAAAAGTCCAGGTGGCTTTAGACCTCCAAAATGGGAGACTCCACTACCTCTCCGGGCAACCTGTGCTAGTGCTACATTAACCACAGAGTAAAGAAGTGCTTTCTGATGTTCAGAGGGAACCTCCTGTTGCACTTTGTGCCCCAAAGAGCCTGTCTCTGTCCTGTTTGCACCTTCCCTTCAGGTATTTGTAGACATTGATGAGATCCTCCTGTGCCTTCTCTTCTCTAGGTTAAACTTCTCTGCATGTCAATACCCCATTGCCAGGTCTTCTCCCACATTTCACTAACATTTAAGAACTCTGCACATACCCTGCCAACCCTATATCACTTGGGATTCTTTGTGAATGAAGGAGACAAGGCTGCTTTACAAAGCAGACATTTGAATGTGACTCTAGATGAACTGGCAGGTTTGTTACCCAATAGAGTGGACATTACATATCCTGTCCCACATCTCAAACACCTGCACCATCACAGGAATCCATGCCTTTTTCACAGTAATATCCATAAAATCCTAGAAAGTTTACTTTGACCAGCTTGTTCTGCTTAAAAAGTTTTTCTGATTCTTCTTTTTTTTTTTTTTTCCTATTTTATGTAATATAAATGGTATCAAACCCCAATTGATTGGTTAAAGGCTATGTTTTGTTATCTATGTATTTTAAAGCAAAAAGCAACAACAACAAAAACAGATCTAAGCTATCATTGTCTTATGCTGCTCTAGTGACTAGTGAAGAAATTTGTGAGCTTTAATACCCTCTAATGACATTTTATTACTTGCATTCATGTCTACTACAATGTTAAAGAGTTGAATCTGACTCTGGGGATCTATTAGTAGCATTAAGTCTGCAAAAATACTATTTTCAGACCTGAAGTGCTTGATCTGAATGCATTTTTTTTGACATAAATCCTAATTTCTTTACGAACTATTACAATCTAACGTTTCATATAATGCTACCAGCTCTATTTCCTTCCCTTCTGAAGAACTGATGTTATTCAGCAACTCCAGTCAATCTGTGTTTTCATTACCCCTAAAATGTCCATATACACATCTTGCACTAGTAGGTAAAGTTCTTCCATTTTCTTAGCCATGTTCTAGCCATCTGTATATTACTTACCATTATTGTTTCTCATGCACTCAGTTCCCTAACTGTATTTTTTTATGGTACCTCAGTGAACTGAATTGCTTGCTAGACTTCCATTCTCATTATTATTCAGACTTCTTTCCACTTTGAAGTCTGAACACAGAGAAAAAAATGCACATTAAGTCTTTGTTTTTAATTTAGGACCGCATTCAAAGTCTACTAAAAACTTCTGCATTGCTTCTGTAGGGTTTTGGATCAAGCTCTTAGCATTCCTGTCCATGTGCTTAAAACGCTGGTAAAGAATATTGTGATTTGGTGGGAGGCAGAGACAGCTCTGCTCCTGTCATGCAGCCAGCACAAGCCAACAGCAATGGAGCTAAAAACAGCCCACAGTTTGACATGTCAGCATATGAAGCACCAGCTCTGCAAGACTGAGGCTGGATTTTCTTTTTCTTTTTTTTTTTTTTTTTCTGTATTTATAGTCCAGTTAACAGCTACGAACATTTGTATTACTCATTCCAGCCTGGATTTCTTAACCATACATTTCAAATTCTGCATATGCACACATTTCATGAACTTCATAACTAACAAAATGCAAGCTGAACTATGTGTTTACTTTATTGCTGAAGCTTTTCCTACACCTGCCCACTCACACGATCTACTGTCATTACTTAACTGTTTCTGTCACTTCCTAGCAGTGACCTTGTCTTCTCTTTTTGCAAAGTACTGCAATGTTGTCAGCACTGTAGCCTGTTAATAATAAATTTTGAGGAGTTAACATGTTTCCAGTACTGAGATGTGAACTGGAAGGGTGATTTCAATAACAAGGGTACATGTGACTCATGGTCAAAAAAGAGGAGGAGATTTGTTAGAAATCAGAAATTTTTATATGTGCAAATATATTTACTAGTGGCAGCACCGAGACAGAAGTAGTGCATAAGGGATCATATGGTTAAACAGTAGAAACAAAATTATATTCAGAAACTTTGAATCTCAACTTCCTTTCACTTGCTCTAGATATTAATCCAATGTGTGAATAGATAGTATTTTGTGATCAGTGGATACAATCATTTGTTCGAATGCGTAAGATTTCAAAAGACTCTGTGTAAACAGAAATTCTCTGTTTTCTTGTATTCTGACCTGCCACAGAACCTTAAAACACCATTTTGTCTCTACATACTAACACTTTCATGGTGTAACTTCTAGAAATGGAAGATAAAACCTAGGAACCTGATCCATGGTAGCCCGATTTATCTTTTTTCTTTTCTTTTCTTTTTTTTTTTTTTTAAAGTTGGACCTAATTTTGCTAATATTAATTACATAATTATGCCTGGATTGAAAATAAAATTTACTAAATTATAATCACTTCTTAAAGGAGATTACAGAATAAAATGGCTATTGCTTATTAATAATAAAATACCTGCCAGAACAAAAACTCTTATTTCTTTTAAAAAGGACTATCAAATTAACTACCAAAATTTACCAAGAGTGTAACCTGGGAGATGTGCACGCACATAATAGCCACAGGTACAGACTGGAAGAGAGCTATACATTTAAAATTAACCACTTCATTGTTAGCTCTATAACAATTTTATCTCATAGATGGTATTGCTGCAGCCATAGCGAAATGAAAAAAGCTGCTGGAAAACATAATGCTCAGCTGCCTTTGTACTCAGAAATAATTTCAGGACTTGCTATGTGAGGTATGTGAGTAAGCTGAACCGTCCATTCAGCACAGCAGAACTATTTCCCAGTCTTAACCTTCTACAGAAAGGTTTACCCGTGTGCTGACAAACTGCAAAGCTAACAGGATGCTGCTATCTACAGATCTGTCATTCATGCACTGGACTCTGGGAACTGAGTTTTGTGGGGAAAATCTGAGTACAATAAAAATGATTGGTTACTATATCTGACAAAGGTGAAATCAAAATGTATTTCTGGGAATCCAGGCAGTCAGACTTGGGTTAGATAGGCCCAAATTTTCCCCTTAATTATACTTGAGCAAAATAGAGGTAAACCAGCTGTTTATCACATTTTCAAGTCAGTAATTCTACAATGGATCATTACAAAAGTGGTTAAATCAGATTAAAATTTACCCCTATCTTTGGCAGGACTGATGTATGAAGCAGAAAAACATTTATTACCCCAGCTCAGAACTTTCCTTCCTCTACAAAGAGGAGGATTTAATATGGGCATGTGACTGGAACTTTACCCGAGAACTAGATCTGTTGAGTAAGCAGGTGCCATTTTTATAAAATCAATTTTTTAGAACCCATTTTAATTCTACTCTGACCCAATGCACATGCCTAATTAAAAAGCTGTCTATTCAAAATTTTTGTGCTTAACCAGCATGTATCATGTAATTACACCCAGGCAGATGTGGATTAGTAGAAGAAACTATTTACATTTTGTTTGTACTTTGCATACAGTGGTAAAAGCTATTTAAATAGAGGCATTTAACTTTTTTTTTTTTTTTTTTTTTTTTTTAAGAGGAATAAGATACATTCCAAACAAAAATATATCTAAAGACCTTGATTATTTGCTGATCTAGTAAACACGAAACACTGCAGATTAAAATGTAAGTAAAGCAATAACAAACGAATACTTAAATGAGTGTTGCTCATAAAGTAGCAAAGAGCAGGCAGATTCTCTTCTGAGCTAGACAGGTTTTCACTTCTTTAGGCATTTGAAAGCCTAGCATGGATGTTAAAACTGCCACTTTACAAAAAACTAATTATTCAAAAAATGATAAGTAAATTGGACACAAGGCCACATCAAAAGAAAAAGGTCCTATTTTCAAGGCAGCCTTTTCTTTACACATTATATAAGCCTACTCTGTCTAGCTTTTGCTTGCAGGAACCAGTTTCTCATCCTGAAATGCCTGGTGTGAATGAACTGCATGACAAAACATCATGTGGATCTGAAGAGCAAGATAAAAAATGTATGCTCTGTTTGCATAGCTATTTGGTATCACTGTGAAAGGTGTCACTGCATGCAGAGGCTCATGGAGAAATGAAATCCTTTCTTTCTTTAGAAAAAGGAGGTCGAAATTTACAACACATTTGCTTTTGTACGCACAACATTTTATTTCTGTACTAAGAGCACCACATTTATCTAGGTAATGGCTCCCGGGAGGGGGAAAGTAGCCCAGCCAGCCTCCCAGCAGCCTAAAGGCATAAGAGTATGGCAAAGCATGGTGTAAATACCAAGCAGCTCCTCTCCCTGCCTGGAAAGCCTGGCAGTGTGCCTCCTGTCCCTGGTGGAGGGCATTTGCAGCAGCACTGCTGACTGCACACCGCTGCAGCTACTAATTCTTGACATAAACTGCTGGGAAGGAAAGAGGGAGATGAATGAGGTGAGGAACTAGATGGAGCATTCACAAAGAGGCTGCAGCATGCAGACAAATGTCTTTATGTGATGAAATATATACATTAAACTGGGATTTTTTTAGGAATAGGCAGTGAAGTTTTCATTGTGAGTTTAAATGGTTAATAGAGTCTTTTTTTTTTTTTTTCTTTCTTCTTTTTTTCTTTCTTTGAGTGATGCCAGCACCATAAGAAAAAGCAATAACCAGTCACATACAGAACTAGTAATTAGTGAAATTAAAAACAGTTAGTTGGACAAATGAAAAAAATATGCAAAGACATGAGTGGTATTAGCTTTCATTTTAAATCTATAGAGGTACAACCTGAAAGTTCATTTTGATTTTAGATATATTATGGTTTCTGAAGACACTCCCTGAAGTTGATATTACTTCCAGAACTGGCAGAAGTATAATTCTGTTATCTTCTTATTAAGACTGTGATTTTTTACCGTGTTTGCTCAATACTCTGTTTTGCTTGATCCACTCACAGTGCTCATCCAGCTGCTTAACTTCAGCAGGTAACTCAGGCCAGTGCAGATCTTCTGATCTCGCTATCAGGTCACTAACTTAGTTTAAAGCTAAGATTAAAAGCTTTGCTTTGTGGAATTTTTATGTCTTGATCTCTCAGTTCCACATTCTGCTGACCACACTCAGTGGGACCTGCTAGCACTCAGCACCTCTGAAAATCAGAGTGCTTATAGCAGAGCCAAATTGTGGCTGCGGAGACAAAGGCTAGGCACCAAGTCTGAAAGTGTTGCCTTGCCGCACTCTTTAACAAAGTAAATCTATTATAATGTGTCCAAGTGCTTCCCATGAGAAATATTTACTGTTAGTGTTGTCCCAGGCACTGCTATTAACACTATGAATTCACTTTCAAAACTTATGCTGATGAACCTGACTCTGTCTAAACAACTTATGTCCTTAATCCTGCCAGTTGTAAGAAACTGTATGCTCATTCATGGCCTCATACATGCTATTAGAACATCTACTGTCTTGACAAACCCCAAATTCAGAATATATCAATAATTGATAATTCCAAACAGATAATTTCAAAAATGTCTGGATTACCACAGGTTACTGTATTCACACAAAATCAAAGACAGGAAGTATTATATCTATACCAGGAAGAATTTAAATGTGTCAAACCAGTGAAACAATTCCCAGTTAAATACATGTATTTTTATTGTTAGTCTAGTACATATAAACACTTCAGTATATTTAAAATGGAGTCACCTTTGATTACCAATTCATTAACAAATATCTTATGCAAGTGTATGTCTAATATATGAGTAATTTTTTACTTAGGAGTTCTATAAAGGCTGTTCAAACTTTAATAATGGTTATCTCATGTATTATCTCTATTCTTTTTCTCTCTCTCTCTTTTAAATAATAAAATCACGAACATAAACTTACTTATACTTAGGAGATCTTCTCACATTTTTGCTATACCCAGAGAGATACTCAATAGTTGTTTTTTTTTTTTTTAGGATTGTATAAACATATTATTTGCTTTAAAATGGTATAGCAAACAGAAATAGTATAGTTTCTTTTGGTTCTCTCAGGTTTTACTGTATTTTTTCCAGGTTAATAAGAGGGTAATCTATCATCAAACTGACCTTCCTTCCAAGCAAATGTTATCTTAATATCTCTAGAGTCTCTTTCACTGCCAAGCACTCATTTTCAAGGACAATATGTTTTTATTCTTTGCAAAACAATTTAACACCTTCCCCTCTGAATCCTGTTTCAGCCTTTTCCTGAATCCTAGACTGAGTCTAAGCTACAAATCTAGCTTAAATAATAATTTGTTTGTGAGATTGAGGAAGCAAAAGTTCCACTAACCACGTCCTTTAAAACTCACCTGCTTTATAATACACAGGAAATTCCAGCCTTATATTGGTTAAGCAAAGGTCAATTTTCATCACTATAGCTGCAGGCCTAAGAATCACATTCTCCTTTTATGAGGAATATGCAATCTCCCACCAGCTATTCTTCCTCCTTGTATTTCTCATTTGCCTTCTCTGTGTTCTGATTTGGTTTAAAAGCTTTCTGAGAGAGAGACTAGAACTTGAAGTATTCCCATACAGTTTATAGCACTGTGGAGTCACAATGTTTTTTTTTTGTCTGTTTTTTTTTTTTTTTTTTTGTCTTCCTTTCTGCTACAGTAAACTTTTGAACAGTAATAATACCACTTCAGGGCAAATATTCTCCAATTTTCCATTGCAATGTAGGTATTTAGCTTAATGTTTGGATTCTAGCTCTTGCAGCAAACAAAGCTGCATTATGGATGTATCAATTACAGCTCAATAGTCAAATCTCAGACTTTATGTATGAAGGGGGATTAATCTTCTGTTGTGTATAACAACACACCATATCTTTCCTCTTTAGAAAAGAATTAATTTTCTGGATGTTTAAATTTATGAATTTGTTAATTAGTTGATGAGTAAAAGTAAATTGAAATGGGGTATTAAGAATCTCATATCTGACTTCTTTGTTTGTCCAGACTGAAAAAGCAGTCTCTCAATATGTGTACCATCTCCCAATGTTCTGAGTAAGAATCATTTCCTTTAACTAAAGGGCATCACTTTAGTTAAAAAGCCTTTCTCAAAATGGCCATTATATCTATTTTTTCTTCAAAAGCCTACCACTTATTTTTATTTCCTTCCATACTGTATTTGTACCATGCTCCTGACAGAGCAGATGGCACCACCACTCCTGACAGTATATTGCTTGCATGTGGCCTCCCATCTGATCAGAAATAGTAGCCATAGTGACAGTAGCTAACTCATGGAAAATTTACCTCAAGCATATTTTTTGAACAACTTACCCTGGTCTGGTTACCTGTTAAAATAGTGGGAAAAGGGGCAACTATTTCATAAACTTCTCTGAAGTGTACAAAGAAGGGTAAAAGAAATATGAGTGCAGGGATGCAGCATGATAGAGATGGGAGATAACTAAGGACAAGTGATGGATGTCCATGTGTACATTTACATGGTCATCCATGTAAACTGTTAATTTTCCTCCTGGTAGCTGGGATGGTGCTGTGTCTTGGTTTTAGAATGAGAATAGTGTTGATAACACGCTGATTTAATTGTTGCAGAGCAGTTCTTACACTAAGCCAAGGACTTTTCAGCTCTTCACACTGCCCTGCCAGTGAAGAGGCTGGGGGTGCACAAGGATGGGACAGTACCAGGATAGGTGACCCAGATTGGCCAAAGGAATGTCCCATACCACATGGGGTCATGCTGAGCAATTAACATGGGGTGGCTGGCCAGGGTGGGAGTGGACTGCTGCTTAGGGATGGGATGGGCATTGATCAGCTGGTGGTGAGCAACTGCATTGTGCATCACCTGTTTTATACACTTTATTATTAGTAATATTATTATAATAATTTTTATATTATTATTATTATTTCTTTTCTGTCCTAATAAGCTGTCTTTATCTTAACTCACTTTTTTCCAATTCTGTCCCCCATCCCACTGCAGGGGAAGGGTGAGCGGATGTCTGTGTGGTCCTTAGCTGCCAACCAGGTTAAACCACAACAACCACCTTAAAAAAAAAAAAGGGTAAACCACTTAATTGGCTGCATGTCTAAGAGGCTGGCAGGCAGGCACAAAATGCCTGGAGTATACAGGTGAACCTTGCTCCAAAAATGAATGTTTTAAAAATGGATAGTAATGCGTATTAAAGCTGCTTTTGTTCTTTTTCCTTCTTATGACAGTTCAAGTATGAAATTGTTAATTTGCTCACAATACTCACATACATGCCCTGCCAGAAAGCAATTTCCAGACAAAATCCACAGTTAGGTGACAACTGTGTATATGAGTCATTTTTAGAAATACAGTGAAATGACACAGTCATTAATTTTGATGTGGATTACAATCCCAAGAAACTCATCCAAGATTAAACTAAAATACTCAAAAACCCCCTAGGTACAAAAATGAAAGCAGGGTTCCTTGTCTATTTTAATTCCTTCTGCATTTAGGATAATCAAGAAGTTGCAGGTTCATGAAAATAAATCCAAAATTGTCTTTATGAATCACTTAAATCAAATCCAGGTCTGCTGACAATTGCAGGGGAGACATCTCTATAAATAATAATGTCCTACCAGCAAAGTTAAGCATAGCTGAGTGAATGAATTCTGTGTTTGTTCAACTTAGCATGCTTTGATTTCATGGGATTTACAATGGATATTTATATAGTGGGGAGAATATATCCCAGTCATAGGACAACAAACTAATTTGTAAAATATAGCAAGTTTTTACAACAATTTAAAACAATGCACAAAACATTGTAATTACAAAATATCACAATTATACTATTTTTCCTAATTTCATACTAGTGAAAAAATGTATATTACTTCGCAGCTAATATTTAGAAGAACAAATCACAACATTTCCAGTCTGGCAGCCTTTTAGCTTTTCTCAGCAAGGAATCACAATTTTTTTTAGCCTCGACAAATCTATGAAAATACATAAAAGATAAACAAATGTGTATTTAATGTCTACAGTGATTCTGGAATACTGTAAACTACTACTGAAATATTGTTAAGAGTGGATCTCTAGAGTTAATAAATAACCAAAATTATAGGTAACCACTGGGAAGAAACAGTTTCTGAAAAGTGCTAACATTTTATTTCCATTGAGTTTGAAACTATTTGGTCTTTTCATATCATACCAAAAATCTCTATATTATTATCCTACATGAGAGAATTATAGTAAAAGCACTTCTAGCATTCTTATGGCAAGTCATATTCTGGTTGACTGGTGACAGTGGAGGTGGTTTATGCAATGAAAAAGTCTGGTACTATGCTGTTAATGTCACTATAACACAGTTACTATTTCTATGAATGATTTACTATGCTAGGGATAATTAACATCAAATGCTTCTCAGCCTCCTTATGTTATATGATGAAGATCATAAAAAGAGAGGACACTAACTCTGATATTTGTGGTGGCCTTATCCATTTTCCTTCTCAGACTTTACCAGTTTCCAGGATTTATTACAACGACCTGCAGATTAAATGCTGAATATCATAAAGCACTCCTAGTAGAACTAATCTAAAAGGCACCTTTGGAAAACTGAGGCATGCAGATTTTCACATTTATTCAAATGTCTTCAGCTGCTTCAAAAAAAGTCATGATTTAGAAGGACAATTGAAGATCTGCCTAGGCTAAAAACTGGCAAGTGTGCTTTTGATTCTGAGGTACTCCTGAATATATAGCAAGCATAGATGTTTCTCTTATACTGTGCTGCTGACAACCATAGGTGGCACATTTTCTTACAGCCGTTTGCTTGGACTTGAAGGCACAGCACAGTTATACTCTGATGTGGCTGAGACCATCCCACTTTACATCCAGCTTTAGACCGTTGCTCTCAGAAAGAGCTCCTTAGCACCAGGGAGCCCTCCGAGCTACTCCAGCAGAAGAGGTTTGGGAACAGGGGAACTGATGATGTCACTTGAAAGAGAAATACAGAAAACAAAAAAGACTGGCAGCACTGGAGGGAAAAACGTGGTGCAGAGGAACTTTTGGATAAATCTCCCCAGTATCAATGACTACTCTCCCATTTCTGGGCCAAGGAAGCTGAAAGGCATTTCTGTATTTGCATAGTCCTGGCATGTCACTAGACAGTCTTCCAAAGACCATGTACCCCAAACTTATTAATGCATTCTTGCATCAAAAAAATGTTACCATCATTACAATTAACAATGTCAAATATAAGGTTAAAGGCAGATTGCAAGTTTTCTACAGTGATGGGGAAGAACTCTCTGGACATAGCAGATGTGCTTTTCCTTTAACTAGAATGTTGTCAGCTTTTACTCTGGATTCTAATTAAATATTTTCCCAACCTGGTTCTTACACAATCTCTAAATATCTCCTGATGAAGGATTCTTTTCCCCTCCACCAACTCTGAAAAGAAGAAGAACAAATGTACTTGTCTGCATGGTTATCTCCTTGTAGCTACAGGGAGTGTGCAAAAGAAAAACTGTTTAAGATGACTGATAATTTATTCTTCTTTTCCACTTGCACAAATAGAATCCATTTGGGAAGGATGCTCTAGAGGCATACCAAAGATCTTGAATACCTAAGTAAGACCCAGATGTGCTCAGATACCAACAAGACGTGACAGAGATTAAAAGCTGTCACCGTTAAAGAGAAATTAGTTATGTGAGCATTCTGCAATTTCCTCAAATCCCTCACTCTCCCAAATTAAAAAACAGACGTGCTGCGTAATTCAAACGCAAAAAAATGAGGTGTGCATTCATCTAATGGCAAATGAATACTGTTGCATCAAATTGACTGAAATATAAAGTCAAAGAAAAATGAACAAAAATTATTCAAGTTTAATGTGATTTCTCTCTTTTCCAACTAAATTAGGATTTAAAAGAATATCTAATTCCATCACTGATAGCAATATGAGAGTAAGGCATGAGACATTTAAATTAATTGGAAGGCTTAGGCTTGATATACAACCCATGCCTAAGAACTGCTATTGCAAGGTGCAAGCAGAGGTCATAAAAAGTCATGGTAGCCTATGTCAGATCTAAAATCTGGGAGAAGAACTTGCTGATGCTGTGAGAAAAAAGTAAAATTCTTGCTGAATCTGCTGAAGCAGATACAGCTATGCTGTACAAGGTATACTAAACCAAGGTGTAAGTATACCGCAGCAATGGATAGGGCTGCTTTCAGGATAGCAATGGCTTCAAATATTGACATTCTCCTTACAGTCTTGACCAAGAGAGAGATTGTTTCAAATCTTTTTTATATGTATAATAAAGCACAGAAGAAAACTTTTACATTTGAAGAATAATAGATTAAAAGTTGCCTACATGCATTTGATGCATTTGCATTGTAAAGAGATTTTGTTATAGTAATTATCAAGATAGCACTTCATATTTTATCCTTCTCTTTAGGGTCTCTGTTGCAGTCCCTTTTTCCTACACTCGGCCTGGCTCATCCTCTCAGTTGCATTCCAGATATATGTATAAGACTGATCGATAGACAGTGGGAGGTCTAGATTTTGAATGCTGAGTCCAGTGACACCCCTGCACTTAAAAGGTAGAAGGCCCAATTTAGGGAAAGCCCAGCTTCTCATTTTTTATAATGTAGAGCGAAGGGTGTTCAACACTGAAGCCATGGTGGGAGAGAATTAATTTCTAGTTCTAATGCACACCTCAAAAATGAGGCTAAATCTACATGTGGATGTATTTTCACATGGGAGAGGCAAAATTCATATCTCTGCGACCAGCCTGACCTTCTGCAAAAGTGATTGATCCCTAGACTGGAAGCTCTCAGTGATATATTTTAAGAATATTTCATATGATGGAACAATATTATTCTTCTACCTCCACTAGTTCTTAAAAACACCTTTTCCCCTGAAATTGACTAAATAATATATAATATATGCTTGTGTATCTATATTCATGTTTATTGTATTCACATACACATATGGTTATATATAAGGATATACACCCTTAGTACATACACACATAAAAGCAGTTCACCATGAAAATTCAACATTCAATAGATGTATAGATCTACTGAATCTTTTTTAGATACATCCAGATACTTGCATTATATATTTTATGCATGCTACTAGTTTATAATGGATTATCTCTAACAGACTGTATTTATACCTATACATACCCTACAGACATAAATGTTGCTTTCCAAGTTTTACGAAAACTATCAGCATTAAGAGTTTTGGTAAAGAGAAAATTAAGATATAGCTGGCAAAAAGAGATTATACAAAAAACTACATATTTTCTGAGATGAATTTCTAGTTTAGAATTAGCCAAGACATTGCCAGCCTATGATCAATTAAAAAACTAAAATGAGAAACATTTTGTTTTTCTTTTCTTACAAGATTCTTAAGTTAGCATTACTTTCAGTTCTAACCATTAAAAAAAAAAAAAAAGAAAGAAAAAAAGAAAATGCATGCCAACATTTTTATAAAGGTATTATTTTTGGTTGACTTGGAATTACAAATACTACAATCTCACAAAGCAGAATTCTTCTTATAGCAAATGTAATGTTTAAAATTTCACTATCCTGCATTCAGAACTGAACAGTCTATCAAAAGAGTATTTATAACACTGTACATTTTAAAATAAAAATCCATCAGCTCACCTTGGATGGAGTAGCACTTTTAACAAAAACAATAGTTTGGGTATGATTTTTATTATTATCCCTATTTCTCAAAGCAATTCACAACAGATTTTTCGATAAGCAGGAACTTCACTAGATACAGTTGAATCTCTTATATAATAGTCAACTGTTTTCTTCTGATGAAAGCAATGATGCAGTCAAGTATGGCCTAAAAAATATACTCTGTCTGATATACAGAAAATAATTGGAATAAAACAGACTAAACAGATTGCTGAAGACAGTCTACCAAAGGACAGAAAGCTTTGAACTCTGAAAAATACAGCTGCTACTCTAACCTGCCTGGAAAATGACCACAGGTAAAACTATAGTATTTTTAACTTCTCTTGTCTATGTTAGAACAACAACAACAAAAACAAACTCAAAATAAAGTTACATTCTAAAATGATGAAAAAAAAGTATGAACAAATAAATGGGGTAAGTGTTTTGGTGCAATGACTAACACTGCAGTGTTGCATGAAGTCTGCTAAAAGGCAGTGCCTGTGTTGTGGCCGACCACCTTCCACGTCACTCACCTGAGCCCACGGGCAACCTTGGGGCCACGGTACGGACTCATCAATTGTTGTGGTGCAATTAGAAAACTATGACCTAATTGCTATCATGGAAATGTGACAGGACAAACCACCCATCTGGAATACTGCAATCAAAGGCTACAAGCTTTTCAGATGAGAAGGGCAGGGAAGAAGGGGTGGGGGTGTTGCCCTCTATGTTAAGAAATGGATAGATTGAGAAGAGCTGCCTCTCAGAAACAGTCACAAACAGGGCTTCTCAGAAACAGTCACAAACAGGTTGAGAACATGTGGGTAAAAATTAAGGACCAGACCAATAAAGGACACCTTGTGGTTGGAGTCTACTACAGGCCGCCTTATCAAGGGGAGCCTGTTGATGAGGCCTTCTTGTTTCAGCTCCAAGAAGCCTCATGCTTGCATGCTTTCATCCTGTTTGGGGACTTCAGCCTCACATATCAGATATCTACTTGAAAAACTACACAGCAGGCTGTAAGCAATCCAGGAGACTCCTGGAGTGCATTGAGGATAACCTCCTGGTCTAGGTATTGGACAGACCAACCAGAAAAGCCTCACTGGACCTGGTGCTCACCAATGCAGATGAACTAATTAAAGAAGTTAAGATTGGTGGCTGTCTGGGCTGCAGTGACCACAGCCTGGTTGTTTGTGATCTTGAGGAATTTTGTTCTGGCAAAGAGCAAAGTCAGGACAATGAACTTTAAGCACATTGACCTAGTGGATGAGATCACCTGGGACACCCATAGGTTGTAACTAGATGATTTTTAAGGTCCCTTCCAACCCAAGCCATTCTATGATGATCCTATGATTTTTGTCCAGAGAGTTCAGTGGAGGAATGTCAGGCTCCATCCAACAAGACAGGGATCGAGAGCCATGGATGAGGATCTGGACAATACTGGGGGACATAATTGTTATAACATGCCAGTGGCAATGGCATGATTAATGCTGTCCTGGACATATAGCGTGTATCTCATTGCCACATGCAAACAATGATGTTTCCGTTGAACTATAACTCGCCTCCTTTGCCTTACGAGATGTGAATGCACTGTCAGGTTGACATTGTGAGCTAGTTCACATCACTACCTTAATTTCCTCTCCCTCCCAGTTTTCTAGCTCCTTCTGATGCCTGTTTTCTGACATTCACCATGTTATAGGAACAATCTCCCCTCCTCCCCCCTTTAGTTCAGTCCTGCCAACCTTTGCAGAGCTGATGGATTTGCAGGCTTCAAAGGCGTGATTTCAGGCTAATCATCATCAACTGCTGATAGCCTTTCCTCATTGAGACTAGTTATTTTGTGTCCATACAGGTGGAACAGAAAAAATATGAATAACAGAGTAACAGCACATCTCAGCATGGCTCATGACTCACTTTTAGCCTATGAATACATTTTCAAAGAACTGTGCTATCAAGAAAAACAAAGGTGTCCAGTATTATCTGTCTTTTCCTCAGCAGTACCACAGGTGATGCTCAGTATGGCAAAGAAAGTCTCAGTAAATGTTGCATACAATGATGCTGATTTTAAGGAAGAAAAAATTAGTGAAATACAAAGATATTTAATTTACTTCCATTAGGAGCTGAACAAGAAAGAAATACATCAAAAGGAGTGAATGTGTCAGTGTTTAAAAGGCCTGTGTTCACATGACTGGTCTCAGACCTTTCTCACAGAGCTCCTTTTCTTCTTTTCTTTAGTGTCTTGTCCTTCCCTCTCCCACCTCCTTCTACAAACACACACACACAGGCACGCAGGCACACACCCACTCTCCAGCCATCTCTAAGCATAAAATGACAATCTTTTCTCCATGCTTCCCTGCAGATAAATAGAAATTGTCACTTCTTCAGCTCCAGCAAAACATGGTCCATCCAGTTTTCTCCCAGACTCTACGGAAAGGCCCCTCTTCTCCCCATACTGTCCACAAGACCAGTAGGGGAGACCTGGCAAACTTTCTAAGCTCCAGTCACCAGAAGCAGGTTTAGCTCCTGGACACAGTCCCTCTTTATTGCTTACGTATTTGACTGCTGGATGGGAACAGACTTTTGTGGGGAGAAGAGGGAAAGACTGGATGAAATTTTCCAGGGGCCTCTCTCTCTTTCTCAGGATTTTCCACCCACATACCAGTTTGCAAAGTGCTGCTTATGTTATTGGGAAATTTTCATTACAGGTTTAACAAACAAAACCTTTTTTTTTTTTTTTTTTTTTTTTGAATGTCAGAATCATCAATTATAAAGAAAGTAGTTGTATAAGTGCTGGAATAAACTTTGCACTTCTTACTAAGAAGTGAAACAGGGTCAGATGAGAAGTGCATCTACTCTAATATCTTGATTCTGGTAATAGATAGTGAAACATGCTTTAGAAGTGAACTTGTAACAGAAGTGCCTGAAATGTCCCTGTAACTTCCATTAGTTAAAGATTCATGAAGCTTCTGGAATATAATTTATATGCCTGAAAATGTTTTTTCTTTTCTAATGCAACTCTGGATGTTTTTATTTTATGCCATGCATCAAACAAGAAACTCAGAACAGTGACAAAAAAAATGATGCACATGAAGCACAGATTTCAGTTTTTATGTATCCCACACAATTGGATTCATACAGCAGTCAGCTTAAATATGTTGCTAAATTGAACTTCATTTGGTTTCTCTTCTCTATTATTTGCACTAGTTATAATGGGAACTGCTAACTGCTACAAAATTCTATATTAACTATTTTTCCTTTTGGATGAGGAAATTAAAGTACAGGCATGCTAATTTGTTCAAGTAAAACATTTGATAAATGGTAAGATAGATATTTCCCATTCTAAATACAGAGCAGAAACTCTATCTTAAAAGTAATTTATTGATTCCCAAGTTTTCAAAGGGTTTAACATTTGCTTTAAATTTTAGCTTTCAAATTTGCACTCAAGAACTGCTAAAGGCAAATGAAGAGCTAAATTTGTGAACGCTCTGGCTTTAATTTAGATTGAGTGGGTTTACTTGCACAAATGTGGATGCAGAGAGCTAATAATGTATTCTTAATGTACTTAATTTTTAGTAAAAATGGAAAAAATTGAAACTGAGCTAAATATTTACATTTTGTTTCAGTAATTGAATGGTATAACAAAATCCTGTATAACAAAACAACAAAATTAGAAGAAAATAAAAGGCGGAATGGTTGTTGATACTGAGAAGTACAGTTCTATGCTATTAACCTAGTGAATATTTTTTCACTTTCCCTGTCATCTCTTTATAAAGAAAGAAGTTCTTTTCCCCCTCCCAGATTGTTCTTGTTAAGCAATAAGATGTCATTATTTATTGAATGAAATGGTACATGAGATGATGATTATTATTATTTTCAATGTATATTTTTGTCTGTTCATACAAATAGCCAAATCATGTGAGATGTTAATTATATTTGATAAGAGAAAAGTTATTTTTGCAACTGCAGCATTTTTTGCAGGAACTGAGCTCATTGCACTCTGCTTACTCAGCTGGCAACTTCCAAAAAAAAAGTTCCTAAAATTACAAAACCTGTTCTAATGAATGTGAGGCTTATGACAATATATTTAGCACCTACTAGCCTAATGTTAAATATCCTAATTGCAGAATCTACAGATTTTGTATGATGGTTCAGATCACAGAACAAATTTATGGGCTTCTGAGACCTACCATACACACTGGTTTTGTGCATGACACAACTTGTGTATACTGCACAAATGTTCACATTCCAAACACACTCTTTCCTTTGTCGCCTTTACTATTTTTTATTTTACTTTACTATGTTTCTTGATTTCTGTATAATCTCATTCTCTGCTAAAGATATAACACTTCTGAGCACCAGCTCTTCATTTATTTGTGTTACAAAGACCTAGACTGGCATTATGTACAGATTATGTACATCTTGTGTACACAGCTTGTGTTCCATTTGCCCATAAGAGACAGAATTGTTTATATTATCATAAATCATATCTGCACTGTGCTCTCTCTTCCCATTAAATTGCTTCAGCTTTGTTTTCTGGGTTAAATAAAAACATAACTGCAGTGAAAACCTGGACAAAGGTGAAGCAGTCAGATGAAAAGATAAGTGCTGTGTGTGTTGACTCTGGCATGGTTGAATATGTTCAAACCTCAGCTACCTCTAATCGAATATGTTTAACTTTCTGTAGCTGGAGTTGGAAGAGTTATCTAATGGCTTAGGCACTAGAATTGACTTCCTACTTATAAGCAGATCAGCTTATATACTCCGTCCTGCAGACACTTACATAACTTGGAACTTCACTTATTTGTGTCAGATATTTCACTGGTTTAAGGAGCATGCACAGATTATTATTCTTAGGATTGGTAAATATAAATCAAAATGTCATTTCAACATGCATGACTTTTTTTTTTTTTTTTTGACTGAATTAAGTGCCATAAGCCATGCATAGTGTAACTTTTATTCTGTGTAAAAATATGGATTTTATCAAAGAAAATGGAAATATTTCTATTCTTTCCAGATTCCTAATGCATTTCTACATATCATCTGGACTTGAAAAAATGAATCTTTTGAACAAGATTCACTATAGGAAAGGAAATGAAAGGAAGGAAGGAATATATTCTTTAATCCTAATAGGACATATTTTATGTGTACCAAGAATAACCAACCAAAAATATTTTAAGTGCTGGAGAAGAAAATTAATTTATAAGCACCATATATATGCCTGAACTCAAAAAATCACACTTGGTTTTTGAATAGCTAAATAAGAGAAAATTAAACCTATTGAATAACAATTTTATTATTTATTTATTTTTATTTTTATGTTATTTATTTATTTTTTATTCATAATACCATATGTATAAGCTTTGAATTACTGTAAAGGAAAAAAAAATTTCCTTAAAATTGACAGAAAAGGGTCAATAGTACAGTAGTGAATCAACAACTGTTTGCTGTGGTAGATGACAATGAAAGACAAAGGAGTCTTTTAATACACTCCTATTAAGGTGTTAGAGGAATAATTTGGTTGTTTAAGTCTAATGCCTTTTAAAACAGCCTTGAGCATGTTTATCTTGCCCAAGGTAAGATAAACTTGTAGATATGACACAGGACTTAGAAGAGACTTCTGATTTTTTCAAATGCCAACAAGAGGCTAGGTGGGTTCTCTGGCACTTTTAACAGCACTGCACACCTATGTTAAGCAACCAAATTGCATACTGAATACTGAATACTATTAGTCTCAGTTGACCGGAGACAACCTGTTCCTCCCTTTTGACACCTTACTTAAGGGTCTATGTTCCTTTATGTGATGCTTTGAATCACCTTGAAATAATGTACAATCTTAAATGCTGTAGAACATAGAAGAACAGTATAAAAGATTCCTGAAATTTATAATTTATGGCAAAGTCTAGGGCCAAAAACCAAGATACGAAGTCAGATAACACTGAGTCCCATTTGTACTAATAATGTAAAAAGAGATTCATCCCATGAAGTGAGACAACATGTAAAGTGAAGACAAGATCCTATGATTTTTTTTCCAATTTTTTCTTGTGACTTAAAAAATATACAGTCCATTCTGAAATTTTGAAATCCAAGTTAGATGCTTTGCTATAATTGCTATTCCAGTTTGTATAAATAATTTTAATCCAAAACTTCAAGGGAAATAGCCAAATGACAGGGCTAAAAAGAATCAATAGCTCTCTTCATACCTCGAGGAATATTTATGCAAAGTGGTATGGTTTTAATAGGAAAGATTTGTATGCAGTGCTTAATGAATGCTCAGTAGCTTGACAGATAGGCAACATGGACTCAAGCTCTAACTCTGCATCAGGCAGAACAGATAGTGACATACGGATTTTCTGCACCTCAGGGAGAACACAAGGCTATTGAAAATCATACCAGCCAACCAAAGAAATCTGACAAGATTTCCACAAAACCGTTAGACCTAGACAGTTACAGAGTGTTGTATATGAAATATGGATAGAAATTGTTCAATCTAAGATCACCTCTGTCCTGCTTGTAGTTCAATGACTACATAACAAAAGTATTGAGTACCATAATAATAAAAATGTGAAGAAAACACTATAATAGGAACCTCATGGAGATTAGAATTCAGTACTTTTTCGATGGAAGTGGGCACTTTATTCAACGTCTTTGGTTAGTGTAAATATAAATTTATGCTTATTGTTGTGACCACTGTAGAAAGTTAATTTTATATGAAAGCAGAAGTAACATAAAAATATAATTGAAAAATGTTAGAAAAAAAAAGTGCAAAGACTAAATTTTTCCAGCAATTTAAGTTCTCTTTATTTGCATATGGAGTTCAATGAATTGCTTATTTTAAAATGTAAGAGATGGGTTGCAAAGAATAACTTTCTGCTATATAGTTCCTCATTGTTATTAATATTCCAAAATGCAACTATTATTTTTATTGTCACCATCAAGAATTCAAAACCACAAGTCACATCCCTTTCCACAGATAAAGTGATAGACTCAGTAGGTGAAATGAAATAGACAATTCACTTGGCATTTTGTTTGCTTTCTCTTTGAAATCTTTTAAGTACAACAGGGTCATACTTCAGAGCTTTCCTCTGCAATTAGAAGAAACTTTTATGATGTAAAATTTAAGACTAAATTCACATTTAGTCACACTTTGTTGTTGTTGTTCTTAATGTTAGGAGTTGTGCTTTAAAAAAATCTGAATACACTAAGATTCAAGCTAAAATTTTGAGGATTAGCAACACTGCATCAGTCTGCCTTGGGAAGATTCTTAAAAGTCAGAATTAATTTTACTCATACACATTTTGAATGCTTTTGGCATTAGTCACATGATATTTGCAAGCTTTCCTTGTTAGAAATATAATGCAGCTTGAGTAAAGTGGGATTCTGTGTCCTGCTCAAATTAAAAAAAGTGAAGTGCACCATTAAACCATTAAACTCAGCTATGGACTAACAGGGCTTCCATGGGATCCATCCTCATTTAGGGTCATTATTCAAAGACAACAGAATTCACATTGCAGTTCCACTTCAATGCCCTTTCTATCTCCTCTTCTTGAAAAAAAAATCGTAAAAGGAAAGGCCTAGGTCACAAATGAAAATACACCTCTTACTGGTGAAAGGAACTGTAGGTGTCTTGACTGAACAGAGAATCCAATGATTTTGACTGTACCTGATACAAATATACTTTTTCTGTTGTGTTTTGCATTTTTCAATCTGCCTGTGCTGAAGAGTGCAGGAACACAAGCAAGAAATCCTAATTTGGGTGGGAGAAATTCTCACACTCTGTGATACCCTGTAATATTTTTTGTTGTCACTGTTAGTTACTTTCCAAGCACTTTTCATATTTTCCTTCTCTTCAGTCCATGGGATTAATAACAACATATGAAGAAAGAAAGATCAATGTGTCATACCACTTCCATAAACTGACAGGTTTTCAGGAACATTTCTAGGGACAGCTAAGGCTTATTTTAGGGGGCTTCCAGGCAGCAAATACAATGACAATCTCGCATTGTTTCATGCAGTATAAAGTAAAGGGAAAAGGGGATCTATGTGTTCACATCATTCAACATTGCAATGTGAATTGCAAATGTTATTTGTCACCAGACACAGGACTGATTAACTGTGTGGACCTGGCAAGGATCCATACCTATAAAATATGGATAAATGGATAACATATACTTTAAACAGACTTCAGAAAGCCAAACATATTTGTAAAGTACTGCTTTAGAAGCACAAATTAAAAACTGTTACAAACTGATAACAAATTCTTATAGTGATCTATTAAAATAGCTCTGAAAAGTACATTTATATTATTAAAAACACACACACACACACAATACAATATAACTTATAAATCCGAAAAAAAATTATTTTCATTGGGATATATAACATGGAAGTTCCCAAATGTTTCTTTGGAAGATGCCTACTTATGAAAATAGCTTGTCTTGGAGCAATCATTTAGAACATTAATAAAAGCAAAATCTTGGTGAAGAACGTTAAAAAAATGGGAGAAAAATATGCAAAAGAATAACAGAGAGAGAGAAGTGTGCAGAGTATAGCATGAAAGATGAGATGGATGAGATAAACCTTCATGTACCTACCACAATACTCTATTTTTTAAAGTTATCTAATTATTTAAAGTGTAAGTTAGTGTTGATAAACCTGTTGAATACAGAACAATCATGCTCAAAAAATGATGAGAATTTACTAAACGTTTAAAGCATCAAGGATTCAGACACTACTTACAAGAAGTAAAATAAACAATCAGTATTATTTGTTATATAATAATCTTCATATTGCTAATAAATGTTACACTTTTACTTAGTGCATTCCCTTGTACTTTGTAAATGTCACCAAGGACACCAGATTATTCTAACAAGAAAGGCCCGTACTAATAAGTAACTGATTACCAGAATAACAATTTCATAATTGCTAGGCCATCTATTCAAGCAATCGAAACAGATTAGCAAACAATGTAATTCCCTGAATAGAGCTATTCTATTCTTCACTTTAAACCAAAACAAAACAGAACAATAACAACAACAAAACCCTCAAATATTAAAGTTACTTTGGTCAGTCTGTATCTTCCCCTCTCTCCTCTCCCCCCCACCCCCCCAAAAAAAAATAAAAATACATGGTGACTTGAAAACTATTTATAAGGTCTTGTTTAGGTAAAGTAACTTAAATCTTTTCTTTCGTGAGAAGTCTTTGTCCTTCTCAGTGGAATATTTGTTTTTTTTTTTTAGGGATACAGTCTTTCTGCATTTGAAACCCACTGCTAATGCTACTTTTTTATATCAGAAATATTTGCTTTTTCAGATACTCTTAATATAAAACAGCAGAAACATTACTGGTACGTTACTGTTGTACTGCATTCTGAATAATAAATCTTACTAACACCAGTATAAATATCTGTTACTTTCTTGACCATGGCAGATTTACAGTTAGCTGAGACTGGAATCAGACTGAAAACACTTCTGGTTTGGGCTGGGATGGTCAGTCAGACCTTGTTTTGCAAGGAGACAACAGCACATGGAAAGTGCAAGATACTGCCAAGCGTGATGGTGTGCTGAACTATCAGCTAAGCAGCGCACAAATTCACAATTCACAACCTTCAGTGCCACAGAAATTTACCTTAGATCATTCTGGAGAACACTACTGCCAGAACAGCACCCCTTCCAATCTGCTGCCTCTTCATATCCTTTCTGCCCCCTTAAAACCTTATCTGTCTCCCAACAGTAGCTTCTAACTCGCATCCCCTTGATGTTTTCCAACAGGAGAGAAGACACAGAAATACTAAAGGACACAAATATTTTCACCATCTCTGAAAATCCAAGCTAGAAGTTGTAGCCCAACCATTTTATATCAGGAAACAGAGGAATTATGCTGGCTTGGTACAATGCTCAAATGACAAAGGTGTCTATGCTAGAACTTCAGGGCACAGGAATCACACATCTTTCTCTTACTGTAAACTAAGCCAGAGAATTTCCCATCAGTCAGGGTATGAATCTGGCAGCAGAATGACTCTGATTCAGCACTAAGCCTAACCAGCCAGCATCTCTGTCTATACTGCTGAAGGCTTTCCTTGTTTTTGGTCTCTAAACATGTGTATTTTCTCTTACCAGTTTCCCAGATGCACAGAAACTGTCTGCTTCAGAAGAGAAAAGAAGTGTGAAAAAGGCTATCCAGACCAACCATTTCAAGGGACGCAGATGAAAGAAGTGTTGCGCCAACCAAAAATCACAATACCTTTTGCTACTTCCAAAATCAAGGCCATAAAAAAGGCCATCAAAAATCACCAAGATACTGTAAGAAGGCCACGTCACCAAGGAGCTGGTCTGTCAGCTCCTTGCTGAATGCTAAAGCAAGTGGAGGCTGTGTGGTCCAGATGCTTCCTAAGCATCAGGAGCCACAGATGAGGGAGCCATTGTGCCAGCCAAAAAACAAAATCAATTGTGCGGCTTTCATAGTTAAAGCCATCAGTGAAATTCACAGGAATCTTAAACTAGGTTCTCAAATACATCCAAAACATGAAGGAACCACTTTTCCAGATGAAAATATGCAATGTTGGGAAACAACAAGGTCTGAAAAAGTGAACAAAGATACAAGATGCACCATCAAGAAAAAAAAGAGAATCACAAAGGATAACCAACAGGATAGTAATGGGAATGTGCAAGTGGATAAACATGGCCAAAAGAGGACGGAAGTGAGTAAGCATGACTTACAGTCCCCATGTTGTGCAGAATGCACAACAGGCTTACAATAAAAAACTAAAACAATACTAACAGATTTGTCTTAACTTTTGCTGCCTGTCTCTCTTCCAAGGAGTCTCAGCAGTCTTTTAGCATTTTTCCTTTCCAAGGGCATCTACCTTAAGTGAGATGATTTTAGTTGATTATTATATGTTCATAAGTACATAAAGCATGATAAAGCTGATAAATCTAAATCTAAATCTCAAGGAAAAGACACATACTAATAAAGTCTTTTCAGATGTTTTGCTTCCCAAGTTGAAAGGAAAAATGAGCAATATATGAACATGAAAATTCCCGAGGCATATCTCAAAATCAAACAAAAACTCCACTACTAACAAAGAGAGAGAGGAGGGAAAAAAAAAAAATCACAACTAACCAAACAAAAAACAACTAAACAAGGAAAAAGATTCAAATAGAGGAGAAAGAAAAGAAAAGAAAAGAAAAGAAAAGAAAAGAAAAGAAAAGAAAAGAAAAGAAAAGAAAAGAAAAGAAAAGAAAAGAAAAGAAAAGAAAAGAAAAGAAAAGAAAAGAAAAAAGAAAAGAAAAGAAAAGAAAAGAAAAGAAAAGAAAAGAAAAGAAAAGAAAAGAAAAGAAAAGAAAAGAAAAGAAAAGAAAAGAAAAGAAAAGAAAAGAAAAGAAAAGAAAAGAAAAGAAAAGAAAAGAAAAAAGGAAGGGAGAAAATTAATCAGAGAAACTGAAAAACTCAGAAAAGTGAGAACATTCCCATAAGCTTCTGCCTCTACCCCTGGAGAAACTGTCTCACCCATTCACCAGTCTCATTGTTAGAAGAATTTGCTTTAAGACTTTGTTATCACAATTAGCTTTTCCATCATAACTTTCTTTTTTTTTCTTATTTGTTTACTCAGCACAAAGCCGCAGTGAGGTTTATGCTTAGTTTACAATTGACCTACCCTTTTTGAACATGCCCAGACAACAGGAAATTGGTTTCTCTGGAAACAGGAGCTACATGAAATCTTTCAGCACTTGTGTTTATTTAAAGTTGTTCCCACATACGCAACAAAGAAACACATGATTCAACTTTACCAGGCAAGGTAATGAAGGAGAGCACTGCCAGTGACACACCAGGCTGGTAAAATTAACTAGTACAATTTGGATGTGAACAAAGAAAAGCAAAAAGAATGAAATAAAACAAAACAAAGTGACTCTTTGTCAGGGAGTACAAAGTTAAGACAAGGGGGAATCACTTTAAACCAAAAAGAAACAAAAAAAAAAAAAAAGAGAGAGAAAAAAAAAGGTATATTTAAAATAGACTTTAGGAAGAAATTCTTTACATTGAGGGTGGTGAAGCACTGGAACTGGTTGCCCAGAGAAGCTGTGGATGCCCTATCCCTGGAGGTGTTCAAGGCCAGGCTGGATGGGGCTTTGAGCAACCGGGTCTGGTGGGAGGTGTCCCTGCCCATGCCAGGGTGGCTGCAAATGGGTGATCTTTAAGGTTCCTTCCAACCCAAACCATTCTATGATTCTAGGACTCTGTGAAATATAAAACACCCATTCTACATATAAAATCACTTAGTGGTCATACTAACAAAGAGAGTCAGAGTAAAAATCTGGGAGACATTTATACTGTGCATCATGAAGATGCAATGCTATCTTTTTGACAATATGGAGGCAGCATGGTCACACATGCTGAAAGCCCCTTTATAGGACAACACAGTCTTTCAGCACCCACTAGGACTAATCAAACTGGATGAAAATGTTCAAGCCGAACTGAAGACTTCCTTATTTCCCATTATCCCCATGTTTATCTTTTAATGAGCACGGTGTGAGTGCCTAACTTGGATACAGTAGACATGGGGTGAAAGTGATACCAATATTGCACTTCATGCTTTCAGGGAAGTTAACAGTCTCAAGATAAGCATGTCAGAAATAAAATAATATACCAGTTTCTCTGGTACTGCCAACCACAGAGTGGCATTAACATAACTATCTGCTGAGGGTGCTTTAGGACAAAGACTGTGAATAACAGTGGCTGAGGAACCAGCACATTAACATTGCTTTTACTTCCACTGCTGGTGGAACAATAACTTTTAATAAAGGTGAGGGCAGAAAGCAAGGACAGCAATATCTTTATTTATGTTTGCTGAATGTAAAAAAAAAAAAAAAAAAAAAAGAGAGAGAGAGAGAAAAGAAAAAAAAAAAGAGAGAGAGAGAGAAAAGAAAAAGAAAAAGAGTCAGAACTCAGATTCCTCACTTCCTCAGCATTTCTTAGCAGATAGCAAGTTTCCTGACATTTCTGATAAAAATCCACCAACACAGCAGCACAGCGATTCCAAGTCTCTGTCAGGCAGCAGCTTCCATGTTCCAAGAAATGAAATCCAAAATTGTTTTGTTTTGAAACCTGGCTGCTGGTAAAACCACTGTGTTGTGATCAGGTTAAAATGGCGACAATGAGTCTTACATAGATTCACCCTTCCTTTTTTTTTTCCCCATGTCCAATGCATATCTCAAACCCTAGCATTTTGTTTACCAGTTGGAAAAAAAAAAAAAAAAAAGCATCAATCTTACAGGGGAAAAACTTCAGAGTTATATCACAGATCGGAACACCAGCACCCTTACACCCATGTTACTTCACAGTTCATAGTGTCATTGTCATTGTGCTCAAGATTTCCACTACGATACCCTACTGATATAATATGATATTTTGATTGCTTATTAAAGCCTCCAGTGACTGTGATCATAGCTGCAGTGCACATAAATTGCACAACAACATGCAGTTCATGTCAAAAGAATAAATGAAACTATTTTAAAAGCTCTGTTCATTGTCTAATGATGTCTACCTAACAAACAAAATGTACATATGTAAGCTCAAATAGTTGTGAAATGTATGATTTTAAGACCTCTATCAACAAAACACCTGCACTTTGAAATCTCCAGCTGATTAGAAACCATACTTTAGAAAGTGTGAAAAAGATTGGGTATCAGGAAATGCAATCACTTTGCTGAACAGCACTTTTATAAATATTCTGACCTCAAATATCTTTTTTCCGTTTACTATTATCATTTTTAGAAATCACTTCAAATATTCATAGAAACCATGTTAGATGCCACAATCATTAGCCCAAGATTCTCCAATTACTTTACATCAGAACTCTGTCAATCTTCACGAAAATTAAGACATTTGAGTCCAGAATTTATTCTAAGATATCGGGCTCAATTATAGTTATATATTTGAATGTATATTTCTGTCATGGATTCTCAATTTAGTTAAATTAATTGTCTCAGAAAAAAATAATCAGTTTTATATCTATGTATTTTAAAGGACTTTCTTTTTTTCTATATGTCTCCATCACAATCTGTAATTGCAGTAATCAACATCAGTGACACCCATGATGAATTTCAACATTAAAATTTAAATAAGTTGTAAGGGCACTCTCTTTTCTAGAGTAAAGAAATCCATATGGACAAGTTCCCCCATAACTAGCCCACACTTCAGATGGTTTTAGAAATAGTTGTATTTGAGTGCTGGATTTGAGAATGCTAAACCATGAAAAATGGAAAAAAATCTCTCATGCATCATATTAGGTAATATGAAAATATTGGGAAATATGAAGTTCATGTTACTAAAATCTCCTGAACTTCAGGAAGTCTGTTATAAGTCTGTTATATCATTTATTCATTTGTCAGCTACCTTAATTTTGCCCTAGGCAACCAAGTTGCATTTTAAAGTTAAAATAGCAAGAAACATTGAGAATTAAATAGCTGATAGCCTTTTATTTTAATTCCTTTTTTTTTTTTTTTCCAAAAAAAAAAAATCTATGTTCTAATTCTTTTTGACTTTTTAAAATATAAATTATTTATTAATCTATTTGGCATTAGAAGCATCATACCAACTGTAATATAAGACTTTGGACAAATTATAGAGTTTTAAAAATAATACTTTTCACAACCTTCACACTTCCTACTTGCAAAGTCCTGGAGATTCCTACAGAATGAGCTAACGTTAAGGATCATTCCTCTGCAGCAACAGAAGAAAGAATAAAAGGAAACTTCCAGAAGAATCACTGGAGACTTTTCCACCAATATCATTTATGTTTATTTGTGTTTACATATTTGCTCCCTGCACATGAGAAAAGAATCCTTCTCTGCTGCTTTGCTCCATCCACAGTGATCTGTCTTGGACTAGGAAATGCTCTGCATCTTCACAGTGACTCTAGCCACCCTGAACTGGGTTTTCTGCAGAGATAACATAAATACCAAACCAGTATTACTTCTATATTGACTTGGAGAGAAATGGAAGGAACATTAGGTATATGCCCTGGGACCAATGAGCAATCTGGGGAACAAGGACTGCTGGGGAGAGGTGGTGCACAGTGATGGGGCTGTATGGACACAGGATGTCAGTCACTTGTAATCATTTGTAGCAGTGAAATCCAAGCCAGATATGAACATGAAAAATCTTCACCATAGAAGTGGTTAAGTATCAGGACAAGAGATCACATAGGCTGTGGGATTTCCATCCTACAACATTTTCTAAACTTTCAGCAGTGATCCTGTATCTTTAGATCTCTTCACAAGCAGTTACGTTTATTTTGTTCATTTTCACAGATTCCTTATTAGTAGTCCACAGATGCTTATGTCTCCATATGTCACACTGAAAACCCTTGTTTTGATGTTCTAATGAAAACAGTTTGATCAGACTTGACTTGTTTTGCAAAACTATCTTTTCTAAAGGTAGAAATTTTCCCTTAGTAGTCTGTGCTCTTTCTGCCTGTCTCTTTTTCTCTCCATTCACAATTTCCCCTTGAATAAACAGCCTATAAACTAATGAACATCACAGATAATTTCTATGTATTAGAATGAGACCTTTTCTCAGTCCATTTTCATGTAGAAAAAACTGAGATATATATTTTTTTCCTTAAAATACTGAAGAATTAGAAAAATCAGCTACTTGATGATGTTAGACAGGTATGAGGAATTCCTATCTAAGAGGTTTATCTTTATTATAAGATAAGGCATTTAAGTAGAAATTGATATGGAAAAATATATACATTTATGGAGAGAGTTCAGAAATCTATGGCACATTCTACTTATATGAAAGAACAAAGGAATCATTTTAATTACCTGTTTCCATTTTCCCATCTTGTGCTGCAGGCCCATCAGGAATTACACTCTTCACCTGAAGAAACTCATCTGGCTCATCCCCACCAATGATGGTAAATCCAAAACCCATGTTGCTTTTCTTAAGAGTTGTGCTGAGGAAAGTCCCCTTCAGCTGTGATGCATCACGGGTGAAGAGTGGTTTTTCTACATCAGTCAACACAAACAAGAAAGACAAAAGTTCTGATCTAGTCCAACACAGCAGGGACAGCAGATAACAATATCAGCTGGCAGTAGGTGACAGTGTATGAAAACAGAGGAAATAAAGAGTGCAGGCATTCCAGGAAAAAAATATATATATATTATTAGTGAGTTTTTATTTTAATACAAAGCTTAAAAAGGGTTTTTATCTATGGCAGATCTGCCATAAGTAAGGAGTTATAAATATTCTTTCATATTAAAAGTAGATATTGTGTAGCTAAAATAATTACAACAATAAAAATGATATGTGAGGTAATCTTAAAACCTCTTTCCTAACCTATAAATTCAGCTTTGTCTACCAAGTAACACATTCTGCACAACTTCCCTCCCAACCACAATAAGAGAAATATCCCCTGTATATGCCATGCCATGTGTTAAAAAGCCGGTGCTAAGTATTAGATATCTTTCCTCTCCAAGCATGTGGGATTCCATGCCTCATCTGGCTGCTGTGATGGTGGTGCCACTTTCGTGTCCCCTTGCTGAGTGCCCCTGTGTATAGTGTGGGTTGCCAGGGGCTCCCGGTGCCTCGTTCCCATGCTTCACTTTGTGAGGAAGGGTAGGAGGAAGGTGCAAAGGTGGTGTCTTCCACTTATCTTGCTAGGTTGGCAGTGGTCCGTGGGGATGGTGGGACGTACCGTACAGCCTGCACGTCCCAGTGGGGCCGCGCTGGCACTGGGACAGATCGTTCACACTGCGGGACCGCTGCAGAGCAGGGTGCGGGTGGGCGAGTTTGGGCCTAGGTAGGGTTGATGAAGAGCTGTCTACTGTCACAAAGAAGAAGAAGCCTCATTCTCTGGCTGTAGCCTTATGTTTAAGTTTATTTGTCTCTACCAGTACTGTCTGCTGCTTACACAGCTCATTGTAAGCACATTAATTTTCACATTACCAAGAGGCTGTATTCTTGTAAACTCCTATAACACAGTGCCTGAGGCTTTTAACTTAATTGATGCTTTCTAGATGAGCTAGCTTAGAAACATACCAAACATCAATTAGCGGTAATTTAAAGAAAGTACAATTAATTATTTCAGTGTTGCCAACCTTGGGTGCTCAAGAGAGAGTCACACATTCCTGAGAATAGAAGTTATGAGTTTATTTAGAAAATTACTTTGGGGTTCTTATTGTGCTTTCTGTTTCTCAGCCTTTAAGAAACACTAGGGTCCACTTGTCACTTTTCTCTGCAACTCTGGAGGTTAGAGACTTTTTATGTGGCTCCTGAGTCCCACAACTCCAGGAGATGGAACTTTTAGAGGAGAAAAAAGCTAGGAGGTAGGTGATAACATTGTGAGGATTGGCAACACTATTATGTCCATCAGACTAGGACCAAATTATTGTCACATAAGCAGGAGAGCAGGATTTTTCATCTTAACTAAGATAGGCTGACATGGTACTGTACCTCGGAAACCTTGGGCCTGCATAGGCTTTGTTCCAAGTTCTGCGTTGGGCATGTTATGCTGCTGTAGCTTCCTTTTTGCTTCTAGGACAGGGTTTTCAAATTGTGTTCTTCTATTTATGTGGCTGGAAAAAATTTGGTTTTGATTAAAAATTGGGTTCAGTTGGGGAAAATTACTATTTTCACAGTAGGATGTTGTATGTGACTTAGGTGCGTGTGGTTAGATAGTGAAACAGTCATGAAACCCCAATGGGCCTGAGCATGTCCCTTATACTCCATGTAATTTTGGTGGGGATAAGAAATGTACCATCTATGAGCATCACATAATGAACAACACTGGAGAATGCCCTATCATTTCAATATGTTGAACTCTGCTACAGGCAAATGGTTTTGATATATAGACTGCATATTAAATTGCAGTACTGCTGAAGCATGCTACAACAACAGTTTTTCATGTCTTCAGTACAAACATTGTTCTGTGCATGATTCAAAGGGACTGAACCATTTTTTTTTTTTCAGCATTATTGATTAGCTTCAAATGAAATTACTTACTCACTTACAGAAAATGTAAAGCCTGACACAGGCTTTTAATGAGTGTTTTAATGATCACTGCTTAAAAAGGAAATGTATGTAGCACAGGAAAGTGACAGAAAATGAATTCTGTTTAATTCGATGTTATATATCTGCTAAGCTGTAAAGAAAAATGGGATGTTGTAGAAACTAAGTCAGATGGTAGATTAAAACTATACATATAAATAATGAACTATAAGAGAAGTTAATGCTGTAGACTTTTTTTCTTGATATATTACATTTCCCATAGCTGGTCAATTAGTACATATCTGTCATTACACCACTAATTTTCTGCATTTTGTTTAGAAATACTATCCTAACTACTTACCCTAATCATACCATAGATTTCAATTATTTAATTTAAACCATACATTTTACCAATCAACAAGTAATCCTACAATCCCTTGACATTTTTCTCACTTTTTTTGAAGAAGGCAAAACAATTTAGTAGGTGGCACTGAACAACTCCACCAGATATGTTTGTGACAGTATCAGTTGAGAAAAAGGGTTTTATGCTGCAAATGTTGTCCCAGGGAAATAAATACATATAGATATATGTATTTATTTATATATTAGAAATATATACATATAAATACATATAAATTACATAAAAAAGGTAAGTTCTCAAACATATCTCTCCTTATTTGTTCTTACTGAGTTACTCTGTATTGAGTTCTTTGAAAATTCAATCCTGATCCTGGGCTTTAAGCATTGGAGAGGTGACCTGGGAACTTTTGAAACTCTAAGATTCTAAAAGGGGTTGAATTCCTTCTATTTATATTGAAACAACCTTTTATGCCCAAACATTAAGCACTTTTCCCTCAGGATTCAGATCCTAACACTGCTTCAAACAAAATAAGTAGAATTGCCGTTAAGAAGGAGTTGAGGGAAAGCAGTAAGTCCTATGACAATGTAATACACTTGGAAAACAAGGATTCCTGCAATGAAAAGATTTTCAGTCATGTAAAAGTATATTTGATTTAATGACAGGAAAAATATGTGATAAAATCTGGAGTTGCTATTTTGTTAACATGGCTATCTCTCATTCAAGGGGTTGCTAACTCACTCTCTTTTACTCTAAAGTTTTGATTAATAGCTTTATAAATTTTATTCTATGCTGCAGAAAGAGAAGATTCCTTTTGTTTCTTTCCTTCTTCAGACTGGCTGTTTAATATCGCAGGCTTTGCTTTCCTAGGCTTTAAACCGTGCTGTAATTGTCAGGGTCTTCATTGCTTTTGTCTATTGCAAACCTAGAAATGTATGTTGGAAGGGAGAGAAACTTCATCAGTTGGAAATGGAGGAAGACAGGACTTTCATGCATTAAACGATCACAGGGTAGTTATGAACTACTGATACAAGCCTGAAAAAGGTAGTAATCATGGTACTACCTATCATGTGATGTATTCCTGTACTGTAAAGGAAGTACTTTTTTTTTTTTTTTTTTGCCAATAAAAAGGAACATGTGAAACGTCGTATGAAATACTAGATAAAGTTCTGATCACCCAATAAAATAAAATGAATCCACAGCAAAGGTTTTACATGAAGACCAGTGAACGAGAGTATCCCATAATAAAGCACCAAAGGAATTTTGATTTTTTATTCAAGTGGAATGAATGCTGATATATTATTGCATTCTATGAAAATATTTGGAAGTAAATAGTGGAATATATTAAAGGTGTCAGGATTTCAGTCTTGAAATCTGTAGGCTTCTTACAAGCAGGAGTGTGAAATTATGAAACAGCTTCCAATAGAAGATATGGGGTAAAATGTCTAGCTCGTTTTATGATGGCATTTGATAACATTGAAAACAGGCTTGTTACATAGTATGTTGAGTTAGTTGCCGAAACAAAGGGATCAAGCACTATTTTAGAGGCTCTAAAGTGTCTTACCCCAGTTCTCAGCCGCCCTTCCCGAACAGCATGGGTATCCCTGCTCTTCTGGGCATGGGTATCTGCCATGCTTTTAGAAGAGCATGGATATCCCATAGCTTTTGTCCAATATAATGCAGATATAATGGCTATTTCAAATCACACTATACACATGCATTTAGGACCTTGGAATATTCTTAGTGCCTTGCTGTAACTGCAGGGCACATTTCACTGCCCTACATTACAACTTACATGCAGTTCTGTGATTAAAAAAAGAGGGATTTTAGCCAATATAGGATGTCGCCATGACTCATGGAACATCCTGTGGTACTGACATGACAGCTAGAATCTCTTATCAGCTCCTTCTCAGCAGTTTCTAGTTGCAGTTTAAGTTGCAGTATAGTTTATTTAGACAGAAATATCTTCACTAATGGTTATCTTGAAAGTGACCTTTTTGTCCTAACATATCAGACAGGAAGACGAGCAGAGATATGAGGCACCTCAGGGTGTTGATGCAATCTTAATAATTCTTAGCTCCAATTGATTCCTCTATTTTGACTGTTTTGTAGTAGTGCCAGTTCAAAAGCACAATGTGAATATTCCAACAAATTCATACAACTACATTAAATACTAAGTCCAAAAGGAGTTAGAGAAAAGAAAATTATATAGAAAATTGGTCCTTTTTATCAGTCAGTTACGCTGGATTTATGCTCCTAGACCGATGAGACAAGAAGCACCTCCCTATCATGCAATTTTAAGCGCTCTACAGCTCCATGGCTAAAACAGAAAAATTGCTACTGATGAGTTTAGCTGGGAATGAAGTTATTAAGCTAAGTAGTTCCCTTGAAAGGACATTCTAGCCTTTCATCTAGCTACTTCAGCTGCATACAAAATAGGTATTACTAACCTAGGCCTTAATAAGACAATCTAAATGTCAGTTTTAGAGATGGTTACAAATAAGTGCTTTGGTGTTTGAAATAGATTTTAGATGTGATCCAAAAGATGTATAGCTCATTACCCACAGTATGTAATTCAGTGAGCATTTCTTTCTTCACTTGAAAATTTTCTAAATACCTAAAGTTTCTCTTCTGATGTTGTCTAGTGCTCTTCTTACCTAAACATTCCATCTCCCCTCTTCTCCTAACTGAGGTCCATAACAAAAACAGAGGGCTGCATGTGATCCCAAAGGTAGGCACTCCTGGAGTGTATCTAATACATACCAGTGGATAGGACCTCCTAGAAAATTGCAGATTTTTTTTTTTTTTTTTTTTTTTTTTAGGACAGATCTGGAGAAAACTGAGAAAGATGTTGCTATCTAAATGTTTTTTTCAACCATTAACATTTTTATTTATTTATTTATTTTTTTACTCCTGATTCCACTTTTCTTCCTTTTTAAAAATAAAATAAATATTAAATTCCTTTTTAAAAATAAAATAAATATTAAAATATCACAAAAGTGATTCCACTTTTCTTCCTTTTTAAAAATAAAATAAATATTAAAAATAAAAGACTAATCCAAAGATAAAAATACAACTCACTTCTTTTAGTGCTGTAGCGACCATATAGAAGAATCGTGCCGCCTTTTGTTTGCTTTCTGGCCCCCAAATACTTGAATATCTCTCTTCAGAGAAGAAGGGGCAGTCAATGCTACTGACCCTTGTTAGCCCACAGTATGCTAGCTGGGGACAACGCCTAGGTGGTAGGATTTGGTTTGGGGCTGCATTTAGCTGCAAGGGTGAAATAGTGACAAGGAGGTATGGTCACCACAAAATATCACGTAAGATATAGGCACCATTCTGCCAGCTCATCACTGAATGTGACCAGGCTATTTTTTTTTTTTTAATGATGGTGTTTCACATTAGATGTGCTTAAGACAATTGATATACTTTCTGTAGAAATTTACATGCTTTAATGTAGATTTAAGTATGCAGATTTTAGTTGATGGCTATGATATTAGCCCTGCCACAATGGTAGCCCATCTAAGCGTATGCACCAGGAGGAGGATTCTAACCTATTCATTTTCTCAGCTACTTTAATGTACAGTTGTTTATTAGTAGTTTGTGACCTAAAACGCACCAAAGTAATTCTGAGGATCAGAATGCCTAAAAGACAGACATTCTGATGCATAATTTGTTACTCAGTCCTCTTTACATTCACAATTTTTCAGTTATGAATATTTTATAACAAAAAGGGCGACGAAGCTGGTGAGGGGCCTGGAGAGCAAGTCCTATGAGGAGCGGCTGAAGGAGCTGGGCTTGTTCAGCCTAGAGAAGAGGAGGCTCAGGGGTGACCTTATTGCTCTGTATAAGTACATTAAAGGAGGCTGTAGCGGGGTGGGGGTTGGCCTGTTCTCCCATGTGCCTGGTGACAGGACGAGGGGGAATGGGCTAAAGTTACGCCAGGGGAGTTTTAGGTTAGATGTTAGGAAGAATTTCTTTACTGAAAGGGTTGTTAGGCACTGGAACGGGCTGCCCAGGGAGGTGGTGGAGTCACCATCCCTGGAAGTCTTCAAAAGACGTTTAGATGTAGAGCTTAGGGATATGGTTTAGTGGGGACTGTTAGTGTTAGGTCAGAGGTTGGACTCGATGATCTTGAGGTCTCTTCCAACCTAGAAATTCTGTGATTCTGTGAAAAAAACTCCTGAAAGAAGTTTTTCTATTTGAGCAGGAACAGGTGTTGTCAGAAATCATAAGTGAAGGAGGTATATTTTTCCAGAATAAATACCTGTATGGACAATTTAGCTGTTCTATTAAGGAGGCCATGTCAGGAAATTGAACTTTGCATTGCATTTAATCATCCTTAAAGGGGGAAATAATCTTTTGGCAATTAGAATGCTGAAAGACCCAATGCACTCTAATAACCACAATCTCTCTGTAGCCTTGCACAGCTAAGTGCTGCTAGTTTTTAGTTTATAAATTAAGAGAAAATTGTATGAAAGTTAACCCACATATAGCAAACACTTCTCATTTGTGTCAGATGTCTACACCTTACAAATCAAGCTTGGATTCGCATAACAAGTCAAATGAAAAGTTTAATAATGTCTTGAACTTACATTCATGCTTGATTTATGAGAGGAAGTTATACCAGGGACCTTATTTTATAACAGAATTTGCAAATGTGGTGCAATAAGTCTTTTTTTAACTTTGATAGCCTTCAAGATTTTGTTTATTTGCTTGATTTTAGCTTCTTCTTTGGTCACAGGATACTGGAGATAAACATGTCTGACCCTTTGGTCACAGGATACTGGAGATAAACATGTCTGACCCTTGTAAGGTGAAACTTAATCTCTCTACTGCATTGTTCTTCCTTACAAATTTCCCATGTGATACAATTTTTTCAGTGAGCAGAATACGAGCCGTTCTTTTGATCACAGTTTTGAAAACCTGCATATGAAGTTGGACTGGACTTGAATGTGTGAAAGTGTGAAAACCTAGCTTTCCATGATTTACCCACTTTTATGATATAATTAAGAGAGTTTATTGTTATCTGATTTTATCTAGCTAAAAATGAACTCATCTGTTGAATACTGGTAATAAAAAAGGTGTAACTGCCACTTTTTAGAATGAAAAATGGGAAGCAATTTTTGTTTCAAACTTACTGAGCTCAAACAGCAAATTAAAGTACAACTACATTTTACTGTCTATAAAACTCCTTATGAACTTAGAACTGCTGCAGTTTTAATGCCATCCTGTGAACATCCATTCCACTTCTAAAAACCTCTGAGACTACAGTAAGTTTGATATATTTTTTCACAAATCTTGTCTGTAGTAGGATGAACAAACTTGGCAGTAACAGCCTTGAAATATATAATCACATAATAACATCTGGGCCAGGTGCCTTGCGTCTGCTTACCTGTGGATGGACATGAAATAGAGATGAACATTTGCTCCTTTTCTTGACTATGCAGGGGAAGTGTGAATCTCACCAGAGCCAAAATGCCTTGGGCTGCACTAACACCAAAGTGGGGCTCAGTAAGAGATTAATGCGCAGAAGTTGCACAACACCTGTTACTCACCAAAATACACTGAAAACCACCGGGACAGAAGACACTTACTCACACCCAGCAGCTGCATAATTGTATTTTCAGAAATCTTCGGGGGGGATTAAGCACAAAGAGATACGTGAACTCCAACCCCTAACTACTCTGGGGCATCATAAAAGATCTCAGGCATAAAGAGAGTAATTTGATGGCGTTACTTAGGGAGTTCAAAAACTTACCTTTCGGTTGAGAGAAATAGGAATCTGAATTGACTAAGCTGGCTTGGGCTGAGCAGGAGAACAGATTGGGCTGCTGGCTTTTTCACCTGAGGGCACAGAACCATCCAGGGGGAAAAAGCAGCAGAGCGGATGCTATTGCATTTGGAGAATGTGACAGAAGGACTCAGTGGGGCAGTGGCCAGACACAGTTTCCGTTTGTTTGTTTGCTTTGAATGAGGGCTAGGGAAAGTGATTGGGCACTTACAAGCTGCTACTGTTATAACAGTGAAGAAAGCGTATCTTAGAGCTACGTCTTCTAACCCTCCTGAAATAAGATTTTTTGTTGTTGCTTTGGTAATTTCTCTATCCAGCTCTACCCTGTGCTATTAACTGCTACATATTCTGAGGTCTGGAAAATCTGCAGCTCCATTATCTGACCAGAGTGGTCTTGCAAAATGTTGGTATAGATTCAAGAGACCAAGAGAACAATGTGACACACAAACTAATATTTTCCATTTTGTATGAAATCTCTGGAGTAAATGTACTGCTTTGTGTTAGGATCTGAAACTGAGATTTTAGGTCAGGTACCATCCTCTGTAAAGATCTCTCTTCTTTAATAAAAGGAAGTAATAGATAGATCTTTCTCAATTCAAATAGTCTTTAAACGTGCTGTCTGCACAGAGATGGGGAGTGCCTTTTTCAATCCTCTATTATATACTTTGAGTGGCCTTTGATAGGAGAGAATAGTGGGAGTAAAACTGACCACTCTGAGAGGGTATCACAATTTGAATCTACATTCACTTTACATAAATCTGATTGACTGTGTTAAACTAAAAAGCATAGAAAATCATCTCTCTGATTTACCTATTTTATGCAGTAACTAGCTGGAACAGGTTCTACCTATCAGTCAAAAAAAAGCTTTCTACTGCCCTTTGCACAGAGTAGTAAGGATGGCTTTCTTTCCTGTTCCACAACTAAAATAAAATATGAGAAATGAAAGCAATGATTGTGCTGTGAAAATAAAAAAATATATATTCTCTTATTTTCAGGTGCACTTTTAAGTACAGAATAAAACACAACATACACAGAATTTTACAATGCAGAATATAAATAACCTGCCTTCTGGTACAAACAGTGAAGATCTGATTTGCAGAAAAGAAGGACAACCCAGAAAGGGATCTTAGCTAAAATGATTATGCTTTGCTTTTATTCATTGATTAACAAGATCTGTACCTCACTGGATATCCAAACCTTACACAGACTATACAACAATATTTCTTAAATGAATACAATCTTTTGTACAAGTATCAACTGGATTGTTACCATGAAATCACACCCTCGAGAAAAAAAGTGATTGAATGACTGAATCACTGATTTGAGACACACTGAATACATTTGGCCACATTAACTGTATTGATGACTGAGAATTCCTGGTATACCTTCATTTTAGCATGTCAAGTAATTGTACCCATGTCTTGCCAACTAAGCACAGTAGAGGATGCTAGTATTAGGTTATGACATATTAACAGCAACTTAATATTGAACTTGGGAACTTACTCAACATAATAAGTGCCATAAATGGGATCATCAATTTTCTCCCAGCCATATGGAAGCTCTGAAAAACAAAGAATTATCTGTCTCAGTAAATGAATTACAGAATGCTAAGATTTCTGATAGTGAAACTGGATCTTTGCTAGATGTTGAGGGAAATAACTGGATAGTGAATTCAGATAAAATCACCAAAGCAAATGCAAAATATTGAACACACTCCATGGTGGCCACAATTAATATTAACTTGAAAACTGGCATGCAAACAAATATCTCAGTCTTGAGAACAACACATTTGATTGAACAACTTCAATGTTCCAACAGCTGTGCCAGCCAACAACAGTAGCATATCTTGTATGACATCACTGCTGAAGAAAGAGGGGGTATTCTGTTTTTTTCAAATAGGTGTACACACAAAAACACTGTGCTTTGCTTTTTGAGCTTTTTTTTTTTTTTTTTTTCACTGCTATGAATCCTAGAAAAATTGGTCTCAAACAAATGAAAAGAGTTTGCCTCCTGTCTCTTAATTATAGTAAGTATGTCTAAATGTTCCTGAGAGATTTGTCATATTTATCTTACTGTCATGGCAATTCCATGGCCTCCAAAGGCATGCTGCTGCAAAGCTTAGTTCTATATCTGGGACCTCACAGTACATAGAAGTACGCAGAAACACAAACTGAAATAAGATATTTTCAGCAACTTTCAGCTTTAGAAGTAATTGATTTTTACAGAAATAGAGAAGACACCTAAAACACTCAGATATTAACAATTAAAATATTAAATATGTTGATTTAATGAGCTTGAAAGTAAATCTGTATTAATGTACAAGCAAACATGCATAAGTGAACGTACATACATAAACATATTTTATTATCACTCACAATGAGCACTTAAAATTATTACAATGCCAACAGAATTTCACATAGGATTTAAAAAGCACCAGATGCTTGTGACAAATATCTCACTCAACATGAACAGAATAAAAACCTCAGTGCCAGATGGAGGAAACATGCAAAAGGATGGACATTACCATCAGGCACAGGTATTGATATCTATGCAGTTAAGGACTGGCACAATATACATGGAATGGTACTGAGATTCTATAAATAAATTTGATTCTGGAATTCCTTATGTCAATATTTCTTCCTTTGAATTATATCTCAGTTATACTTTTAAAGTCACTTTTTGGAGACTGTAAGAGTATGAAACAAGACAGACCAGACCTGATGTAACTCATACTGAGCATGGTCATAAAACTGGTCATAAAGAAGTGCTTCTGGATGACATATATATATATATATTTATTTATTTATTTATTTATTTTCCAATGACAATGTGAATTGACAATTACTGATGTGCTGTAAAAAGCTAAATAAGAAAGTAAGGAACTCCAAAAATTTGGAACATAAAGTTCAAGGACTTCCTTAACATTGATACTCATTTTTTTCTATTATGCTCAGAGTATTGTTAGCACTGAAATCTTCACAAACCTGCACTCTGAACTGCTTTCATCGGGGTTGCTTTGTTATAGTCACTTCATAGGAATAAATGCTGCATAAGTTATTTAAACAGGCAACAATAACAGAATGGTTGAGGTAGGAAAGGACCTCTGGGGGTCATCTGGTCCAACCCCTTTGCTGAAGGATGGGTCAGCTAGAGCAGGTTGCACAGATCAGTGTCCAGTCGGTTTTTGAATACATCCAAGGATGGACCCTCACCAACCTCTCTGGGCAACATCTTCAATTGTTTGATTACTCACAGAGTAAGTCTTTTCTTACATTTAAGCATGATTTACTGCATTTCAGTTTGTGCCCTTTGAATTTTATGTCACTGGACACTACTGAGAACTCTGGCTCTGTCCTCTTTGCAGCCTCCTTTCAGGTGCTCATAGATATTGTTGAGATTCCCCTGAGCTTTCTCTTCTCCAGGCTGAATACTCAGAGCTCTCTCAACCTTTCCTCACAGGAGATGTGCTCCAGTCTCTTCATCATTTTCATGGCCCTTCGTTGGACTCTCTCTAGTATGTCCATGTCTCGTGTCGGGGAGCTCAGAACTGGACATGGTACTCCCTCTGCAGCCTCATCAGTGCTGAGCAGAAAGGAGGGATCACCTCTCTAGACCTGCTGGTGATGTTCTGCTGACTGTTGCCCAGGAGGCTGGTGGACTGCTTTTCTTCAAGGACACATTAACTGGCTAGTGGTCAAGTCACTGAGCATTAGAAAGTCTTGGTGTTCCTGTTTCCAGACCTGCCCAGAACTTCAGTAAAATCTGTAGGAAACTGCCTCTACACTGGTTCCCATAGAGTCCTGTACATCCTGGGACTAATCTGTGAGATGTAATTCGTAAATATTCAAAAAGAAAGCTGCTGATGCACAAATCTGGACTGCCCTTGTAGTAGGTTCTGTTCCTAGTACATTCCTCTACACAATTTAATATGAAAAAAATTATGCTTTTACCAAATCCTATGACATGGAATAAATACAAAGTATTAGTTTAAATACTATAGGCACATTTTATTTTAATGTAATATTGCAAGGCTTTCTTCATCTAATTAACTTAATGTTGCTTTCATATCTGGCAATCAAAAATTACTTTCCTTTAGAGAAAAGTGCAGCAGGTGCCAATAAATTCCATACATACTCAAAAATACACAAGCATGTACACAGACACACTCATACAAACGTATGCATACATCCCTTTCCCAAAGTGAGTTAATCAATGCGAGCTTTTTTCAACAATGAAACTAAAAATATAAAGATGTTTTGCAAAAACATCCTTGTAGATATTACCTTTCTGTAAATATATACTTTAAAGTAAACAGATGCAGAGGACATAATTTGTTTTACATATTCATGAAAATATGAAATAATTTGAGAATTTACTATCCTCAGATGGTCTATTGGTCTATTTTTCCCAAAAGTAATGATACATAACATCATAACAGTCAGTATGGACTGAAAGAACTATTGAGAATGCAAATGGCAAATCCCATTTGCTAGTGTAAAAGCCTGTAAAAATGTATTGAATTGGAGATATTATGGAGAACCCACTTTTAAATGCATGGGTGGAACCACTGATTATCTAACATCATAAAACAGTCATGGGTTCAGAAAAAAAAGGAAATAAAAAATACCTTGGTGTACCATGATAAACTCCATGTAAGGCTATGCTCAAATTTTATTTTATTTTTTTTCCTTTTGAGATGTATCCTGTAAGCTATATTTAATTAAAATTCTGTGTAGACCAGTAAAATGAAATAGCTAGAATACAAACCCCAAGCCTTCTCCTGAAGTATTGCAGATAAGGTTAGTGGAGTTTGGTTTACTACAGGGCTTCTGCTGAAAGAATCTTCTGCTACATTTGCTTTCAGAAGCAGTGTGATAATTTTTCATGAGATTAAATAGTTCCATTTTTCACTGTTGAAATGAAAGATTACAGGACAGGAATACTTTAATGCTTCATCAAATAGGAAGTTAAGTGTTTGCCAAATTGGGGGTGAGGGCATTGCAGTTTCTATTTTTCAGATCACTGTGCCCAACGATGACCATTAGGGATGAGAGTGAACAGTAAACATTTATAAAAGAGAATTGTTATAAAACACTTGCGAAGGAGATTACTGTTGGCCATCATGATTTGAATTGGGAAGGAGGATGTAAATTATAGCTTTCTCTGATATTCATTTGATAGCACTAGCACAGAGTGTTCATGTATAATTTCTGCAGCCAACAGTTTCATGGTTACTATGTTATGTATGAAGTCTTCATTTTCATGAGCTTAACACTTCTGTCATTCATGTTTTTCAGTTCTATTGATTCCAGAATTTCTTTGTATAGCAAAGGTTGGAGTTGATGATCTTGAGCTCTCTTCCAACCTAGACAATTCTGTGATCCTGTGAATTTTTTTTTTTTTAAATCTTCAGTATCTGATATTGCATTCACAAATATCTCCTCATATTATCTGGTGGAGGTCTTTTGATTTCATCATTTAAAAATCAGTAATAGGTTGTGCTGCATTTTGCAATGCTGATACTACAAGTGGATGAAAAGGCATGTATGTATTCTCCAGATTTCAGATTTCATAGTTCATCCTTTACCAGAGAAAAAGAATCTAGCTAGCACTGCAGCAGTCATCCAAAAAAAGATCAAAAAGGCACAGCTGACACTCAGATACTTTGCTCAGTATGCGTCTGGGCAGGCTTTTAAATGCAGAGTGAGCCACATTTCTAAAAGTTAAATGCCCAGTGATAACAAAGGTCCTTGCAAGAATGAAAGAAGGAAGGAAAGTAAGAAGGAAAAAAAGAGAGGAAAACTAATGTAAACTCAAGCAGGTCATTTTAATAATCAACGGCAGTGCCTCCTCATCACAGCCTGCTTATGCTAATTGTCCAGATGCTCTTATTCTGCCTTCTGAAAGCTGTTGTGTTTCACTATGATTTTTGATGGTGCCAATTAATCTTCTCTGGGGATGGAGGAAGGAATACATTTTGGATCTTGATGTGCCAAGATGAAAAAAAAACACCAAACATATTAACCAAGATTAATTTTTCTGAAGTTTATGTGTTATTAACCACATTAGAGAGTCATAAAATCCTCTCAAGGCTTCAGAACAACAACCAGCATTATGTCACTACCCTACTGACAGGCTGGAAAGAAAGATGAGAGTATATTTCTTGAATCAGCTACAATCAAAATATTTGTACAGTAAAAAAGAGTTTAGCATGAGAGGTAAAACAAACAAACAAACAAACCAAAAAAAACCAACACCTACTGTTATTGAAAATCTTGTCAATAAGGATATGGAAACTGTCACAGTCAGCATGAGGTTGGGTCATCTGCCTTTTTAGAACCCATGCACAGGTCAGGAATCCTTTTCTAGCCTGAATTTGAGACTTTTCAGAAAAAATACTGTATCTTTCCACTCAACAGCCCCTTTTTTTCCCCTTTCTTTTGTTTTCTTTCTTCTTTGTTCTTTCTACCTCTTTTTTTTTTGTTGTTGTTGTTGTTGTTTTTTTTTTCCTTTTCAAGTCAGTTACCTCTTGCAGAGAGCATCAAATATATTGCGTTAGAAACTACAAAACACAGTTCAGCTCTGCACCCACTGCAGTTGCACAGTGTTCCAGTTTCCTGAAGAGAGAAAATCTTTCCAAATATGTATCTGCAAGTCTAAACCAGAGGTCCTCACTGCTTGGATTACACAAAATAATGTTATCTGCAACACCCTAAAGCACAGCACACAGATTACCAGGGAGCAGAATCTGCTCAGGACATGCTGTGCTGCTGCCTCATGAGCACAGGGCTGGATTAGCATCTGTCTACATACTCAGCTGATATGTGAAATAGTCACAGTAGTGCTGTTGTCCCTGAACACTTCTGTTGAGTTTGCCAGAAGAAAACAGAAGATAAATTGCTCACTGAAAGTTGGTACTTAACCTACTATTCACAAACCCATGTGAATCCTGGTAGGCCACCTAGGTGCATAACATAGGGGAACTCCAAAAACCAACCAATCACCAACAAAAAACATTTATATGCTAGATGCTATAGTAAAATCTTTCATACTGCTTCAACAGGTTCCTCCACTTAGCCGTGTTTCAAGTGTCACTGGAAAATGCAATTGATAAGATGGACTTCTCTATGCTAGTACACAAAGAAAAAGCTACAAAGGAAAATAAATTAGATAAAAAAAGTCAGAACTCTGTGTCTCAGTGAGGCTAACAACAGACAGGATGCTCAACTGAATAGCAAGAACAAATTCACTCTTTATATAATGAAAGACCTGAAAAACTGAGGGAAATGTACCAACTCCAAGCCCTGCAATGTAAGCTCAATTGCAATTAAACTTGTGTTCGCCAACTGCCATTCTCATACCAGCAAATTTCACAATGTCATCACTGTTTATGTTCAGCCTGTAATCACAAACCATTCATGTGCAATTTGTTCTCATGAGTAAAATGACGTTATGCATAAATTCTTCTTGCACAATGGAAACAAATGTCTAAGTAACATTCACATCTGATAAACGCATCTTCTCCCTTCTGTGCAGCTTATTGTGACATGCTACATCCTTAATTATGCAGAATGCAGACTACTAAATATTACTCTCAATTCAACAATATTTCCTCCCAGCATTGTTACCATATGAAATATTGCCAACAGTGGGGATATTTTTAACGTTAGCTGTAACTGATCCCTCTGACATGCAGACTTGCACAATGATTAAGATTTGCATTAATACAGAGAAAAAATAACAACTGAATTACTGAGTTGTACAATCAAAAAAGACTTCATAAAGGGTTTGCTAGTTATGAATTTTTTAAAAAATAATAATTGAAAAGCAACTTAAAAATAATTAATAATTAAAAATAATTATTAATAATTATATGTTGAGAATTCAGCTAGGTTATTATTATGATTATTGTAAGCAGTCCCTGAGATGGCAAAGTATGAATACAAAACCCCATTCTCAAAAGTTTATCGGGCAATAGCTGAAGCTGGTCAGAGTAATGTATTGAGTTTACACAGCGAGGTTTTGGCAGTGGGGGTGCTGCAGGGATGGCCTCTGTGAGCAGAGCCCAGGAGTATCCCCAAGTTAGGTAGGTCCCAAAAGGACCCGCTGCTGGCCAGAGGTAAGGCAAAAAGTAATGTTGGTTGGGCCCCCGTGAGAGCAGATTGAGAAAGAAAAAGCTGCTGTGTTGGGAGAGAGGAGTGAGAAAACGTAGAGAGAAACAAGGTGACACCAAAGTCAGTGAAGAAGGAGGGCAGGAGGTGCTGCAGGCACTGGCGCAGAAGGTACCCTGCAGCTGGTAGAGAGGCCCATGGTGGAGCAGATACTTATGCCATGGCCCATGGAAGACCATGGAAGAGCAAGTGGATGTGGCCTGAAGAATGCTGTATGCTGTGGAGACGCTATGCAGGAGCAGGCTCATGGCAGGACCTGTGGCCCATTCTTGCCATGAGAGAGGAGCCCACAGCAGAGATGGTGATCTGTCAGGTGCATTCCCCTGAGCTGCTTGAGAGGGGAGAAGGTAGATTAAAGCTGAGCCCAAGAAGAAGAGGTGGTTAGGAGAAGGTGTTTTAGTTTGTTCTTTGAGTTTGTTCTTCTCATTGCTCTTCTCTGCTATTGGCTAGTCATAAATTAAATGAATCTTCCACAAACTGAGACTGTTTTTCTCATGACAGTAATTGGTAAGCAATCTCCCTGTCCTTACCTCAACTCACGACTTATTCCACTGTATTTTCTCTGCCTGTCCTCCTGAGGAGGGAGAGAGAGAGAGGACTTGGAGGCACCTTGTGCCCAGTTAAGGTCAACCCACCACAAGTACTCTCCATGGATCTTTTCAAGAGAAAGCTTAGAGCTTCTAATAAAAGATTCCATACTACAAAATGCTGTTTTCAGTATATTTAGAAATAATAATTTAATGAAAGCAGAAACACTTACTGAAAGGTATTTATTATTAAAACTTCCATCAAATCTTTTATTTATTTATTTATTATTCCTTTGCTCTCTGTCTTTACTCCTGCATTATTTGTGCTGAATATTTGGTTTGTATCATAGGCTTTTTAGGGGGAGAGCTTAAAACAATTCCTTGTTGGTCTCAAAGTTGCCAATGAAGTGACTTGTGTCTTGCTAGGGAGTATAGGACCACTAGGAACATGGAAAAATCTCATGTTTTATCTACAAGTCCTTGACCAAGAAACTGGACGCGGTATTCCACAGCATAATTAAACAGTATATTCCTTAGCTTCCAAGAACAGTTGGGAATCATTTTCTCAATGTTATGCTACATTATATTGTTTTTAATATAACAAATGAAGTAGATCTAAATGGAGTCATTGCCACCCTTAGCCTCACAGCTCCTAGCTCTAAACTAGCTAATTCAGGCACTACTAGGCATAAAGTCACTTCAGCATGAATCTTGGTGCAGAACGGAAACCTGTCACAGACGCTCAGCACATGCCTCAGTGGCTACTCACATGTATGCTGACGAGCTGCAATGGCATTGCCAGTTGGTTCAAAGTTCAGACATGTACATAAAAGAGACTGTCACAGGCACACTCATTTCACCAAGAGAAAAGGAGCCCCAAATGCAATCAACTTCACACCATGTTATCAATTTGTATTCGTGAAGTTCAGCATATTGGCTCTACTCCATACACAACTGCAAAGTGAAAGATTCTACCTTTGAAACTGATTTGATTAACACAGCTTCTTTATGCTATATTCTTTAGACTTTGAGGAAAACAGGCTGAAAATAAACATTCTTTTTGATCTCTTGGATGTTCAAATCTTTCAGCACTTGTACTTCATTACTGACTGTATCAATTCAGTCTTATTACAAAATAGTGTCTTCTGCCTAATAAATACTTGATCTAGAAACAGGCAATTTTACCTTGTTCCTGACTGATATTTAAAACGGTGACGCTAATTAAAATTCAATCAATTTAGAAAACATTTGATTCATGACTTCATTTGTCTCACTGGGTCTTGAAATTCTCAAATAAATGTTTCAAAATAAAGCACACAACTTAATGCTTTCTCCTTCCTTCCTTCCTTCCTTCCTTCCTTCCTTCCTTCCTTCCTTCCTTCCTTCCTTCCTTCCTTCCTTCCTTCCTTCCTTCCTTCCTTCCTTCCTTCCTTCCTTCCTTCCTTCCTTCCTTCCTTCCTTCCTTCCTTCCTTCCTTCCTTCCTTTTTCTATTTTTCTATCTTTCCTTTTTTTCTTGGCTTGTTATTATGCCAAATGGTTATTACCTGACTTTCTATGAGGTAAGAGAAGCAAATGGATAGATGTATTATAAAAAGAGATGGGAAAATATGACATCTATAGTGATAATAAAAAAAAAACAAAACACAATGCAACTGTAAGCATACATACTCTGTATGTTTACGATAAACCAATTATCTATCAGTGGTCCACGAATAGCAAGTTCTTCTGCTCAGACTGTAAAATCACTTAGGTTTATCATTTGTGATAAGCCACAACAGCCTTGGAAGTATCTTATACTGGCCTTGGATGGAAATTAAATAAACCAGCACTCTGATTGAGTACAAGACATCTTACATTTTTATATTTTATGTCCAAGTGGCCAATGAAGTTGCATATGATCAAATAGCATCAATAGTCCTCTGCAAGGTACTTCCTACATGATCTGTTTCCATGACTACCACGATTTTAATAATATGTTTTCAGAGTTTTGAACAGTAGCTGATGGATGTAATACAGATTTCTTAGTTGTTTAAATAGGATTTGATGAAACAGATAAATCCATACAATTGATGAGAGATATCATGGAAAATCCAGGTTAACACTGGAGAAGCTGATGCAGCAATTTGTGACTTATACTAGTGAAATAAGATTAGAAACTGTTTTGTCTCCTCATTGGCTTCATTGCCTTGTCTAGGGTGAGAACTTTAAAAGTCCCACCTATTATTACTTTTTGCTTTGTTGCACAATAGATAAAAATCTGCTTTAGTTGCATATGTTCTTGTCATAACTTATTAATCACTATGCATTAGTTATATTTATGAGGACACTCATATTGAGTCACTCTGTACTTTAAACATTATGTTAAAAAATCCTTTGGCATTTGAATGACAAGGAAATATGTATGAATTCAGAAGCTATTTTTCTTTGTTTGAATTGTAATGCCATCTGCCAAAAATTCTCTCTCAGAATGCTTCTGTGACAGCATCAGAAAGAAACTTTGCTTGAAAAACCAGCATGTGCTCTTTTGTTAATCTACCAGAGACACATTTTGTTTGCATTCATAGGGGCACTTTGCAAATGTAGTGTCCAATTAATATACTAATTTGTGACAATGACAAAACAATCAAATCTCTAAGTCACTTTTTCTTTAGGAATTTTAAGCGTGTGGGATAATTAATAAGACTGTTAAAATCTACCCTAGTTTTCTTCATGCTGTAATGTTCAGTATTGTTGGCATGTAGCTAAAATGTAAGAAGAAAGAAAAAAAAAAAAAGCAGGCAAAGTAGTACTTCCATGTTCACAGTTTAATTCATTATTTTTTACTTTTATGTTCTGCAGTATCATGAAAAGCGGCAACACTTACATTCTCCACACCCTCTCTCCTTTCGCTTCTCATGTAAAACCTGCATAAGGGAAGAGTAGTAACCCAAACATTGGCTGGAGATGGACGTAGGACAGAGATGGATTAAAACACAAAGGCGACTGTGGTTCTTTAGTGTGTCTGGTTTATCATTAAGCATCTCCAAAACTCTTCAGATTCTTTTCCCAAAGAAAAGAGCATCTTGTTTTTGTCGAGAAAACCCAAGACTCTTTCAAAAACAAGCTGTGGTCTTTTTCTGATTCTCCCTAAACCTTGCAGTTTGTTCAGTAAATAATTTGTTCCTCTTTCTGCCTTGTTCTTGAGCATCCTTCCTTGTATCCCACACTGACGACACAACCCCCATGAATTCTGCTGTGCAGGAGCACCTCCACCGCATTGAAACCCAAATCTTTCCTATTCTGAGGATGTCTGAGGGCAACAAATTTATAAACTCAACCAAAAGACTGCTGTGCCTATTTCAGGAGAAACATCTCTACAACCGTTAATTGAAAATGTGCCTGCTTGCTCACTTTGTCATTCATGTGGAGCAGTAGACTATTTGCACACGCGAGGGAAATGATACATCTTGTTTTTACCAGTGTGCCATACATAATTTTGGGATCAACAGCTGATCTAATTGATTTATTCCAATGGAGAATAACCTTTTTCTCAGTGTATGCCCTTGCTTTAGCCCATCTGGTAGTTATGATTTCTATGGAGGTATTATTTTATATAATTACATTATTTATTTTTAATTGATTTTGTACTTAATGGTTGAAAACACGTCTCCAAGTTGAATCTGTCCCAGCTCAGTGGCATAATAAACAAATCTTCAATTTCACCTCTTTAGTCTTCTAATTTCGGCTCTTTACTGTTCTCTGGTCTGTTCAAATATCAAGGTGCCTCCAAGTTCTCAACAAAGAGACCTTCAGCACTGCATCACCTACACCTACACAAATTATGTGCAGTCTACCACAAAACTGGAACAGAATAGACCCTAGAGGACCCAACAGGACCACCAAATATGAAGATTGAACAGGTCTCAGTATTACGTTTCAGCCCAGCTTTGCCTGAGTCTATTTTATACTTTCATTTGTGAGCCAGCTTAGAAGTAATCAGATGCAGCCATACAAAACCTTGCCTTTTTACAGACTGACCTAGCTGATTTTTTTTTTTTTTATTTTATTTTTTTTTTGAGAATTTCTCCTTTGGGCACCTGAGAACAATTCAGTCTGAGTGCTTACGCTGGGTCACCTCAACACCAGCACACCTTGTTTGGAAGGTTCACTAAGAAGGGCAGCTGCGTGATCTTCCTGACCATCTACAAGCAGAACTCAGAGGATGAGATTCTTGGGACTTTTCTGGACAGGTGTAGAGACTACATTTATTATCTTAAAGAGCTGGAAGAGACTTGATCTTATGTCTCTGTGGATAGGATCCTCTGACACTGAAACTATAATGCTCGCTATGCACTTCAGTAAAAGGTAATGTTAGGGTCCTGATCCATAACTTTTGTATGTAGCAGCATGGGCTAATTTCAGTTATTAATTTATCATATGTTCACTCTTTCCATTAATCAATAATTAGTTATGTTTTTCCTCAGTTATTTTAATTATTTTGAAAAAATGTTATATGCCTATAGAATATGTATGCTCAGTTCCTAGGTTTACCTTTTGTGCTGAGCTACAGTCAGGATTTGTGGATTTAAACTAGTCTATTTTATTCTTTGAGATGTAATTATGTGTTTGCATTTCACAGACTTGGTTCACATCTGGTTCACTGGTCTGTTCTCAGAGAAAAAGATTATTTCTGTATCATGGGAAAAAATAAGCCTCCAATCTTTTGTAAAAAGTCCTACAAATGCAGGGAATTGCATGCTACATGCATTTTAGGTGCATATTTTTCTCTGCTACACTGACAAAGTTGGTTGTGAAACTGCCATGTTTGTAAAACAGTTGGCACTGAGCAATTGCAGCACCTGTGGCAGAGGCGGCCTCTGCCAGCCTTTTAGTGCACAGTAAAATGATAAAAATGTATTAGTTTTCCACTTTGCAGTTGCAGTCCTAATTACACAATGCAGCTGGTGCTGCAGGAAAATCCATGCTGTTTAACAGCAAAGGAATTTAAGTGGAAGGAGTAAAGATGATTTTGCTTTGAAACTGTCTCTTTTTTCTCTGTAATCTCTCTCTTTTTTTTTTTTTCTTTTTTTTTTTTTTCCTCCTACTGTTTCAAGAGTCGATGATGAGAAAGGGCATAGGGACAAGGACGGTAGAAAAGACAGGTGGAAATGGGAGACAGAAAGCGTCAATGTGACAGTGAGGGGAGGAAGATGCATTGCTACAAATGGCAGGCACAATGGCTGGGCAGACCTTGCTTAAACTGACCTTGAACTGCTCATTTCCCTCTGTATCTTACTTCCCTCCTCCTTTTTCTACCAACTGGTTCTTTTGGTCAGTTCTGTTTCTCATGCTGTTCACCATTTCTATTTCCCTTCCCTTCTTTTTTATTTTTATTTTTAATTTTGCGGTGCCAGTTACAAATAGATCTCACTTTCTACTAGTGATAGAAGACAATGGTGCTTCCTGTGAGTTAAAATGGGAACAAGCACTCATGCAAGTTGTTACGTGTGACCTAAAAAATCTTTGTGTTTATAAATTCTGTGTTTGCAGAAGCTGAGCCTGGATATGTGTGCCAAGACTAAAATAGAACTGGGATTGTATAATATGGTTTTAAGATTATGATTTTGCTATTCCTTTAAAACACTTGTAACCTGTGATATGAACATGTAACTCATTAGTGAGTGCTTGTCACGACAAGGAGTTTATAGATTAAAACTCAGTTTTATATAAGTGTCAGTCTATGGTTCTTCCATGAACATTTGCATTTCCCTGTCTTCTGTTAATAAAGGCAATTAATGTCACTCAGTTGTTTTAGGACCACAACTTTAAACATGAAAGTATGGTCTGTATCAGGGCTGTCAGTTGCAGATTGTCCTAAAGAGGCTGAAGTTCACAATGCGTAATTGTCATTTGCTCAGATTGCTAGTATCCTGTGCTCTTACAATAAATACAACAATATCAGCTTAACCTCCAAAATATGGGGACCTCTACAACAACTTTAGTCCTACAATCATCAAAGTCATTCTCACATCCCTTCAGAACAGGGCTGTTAAAAGGAGTTTGTGTCATATAGTATCTCTGAGCTAAACCTTTCCCACTGTTTGTTTTACAGGTCAGACTTCTGCCACTCACATGTTTCTAAGGTTCTGAAATCATTTCATAAAGTGAAATAAGACAGTAGCAGTAACCTCATCCACAGTTAGTTAGGACAGTGAATGGAAAAACATATGAAAACCAAGGAAAATACAGAATAATACTTAATTAAAGTACTGTATTATTATCAAGCCCCAGTAATCTTGAAAAACAATTCTCAATCCTGCCTGTTCACTCAACAAAACCTGGATTCTGAAGGCTGTTTTTGTCCTATAAATATCAGGCAACAGTATCTTCTTTGCAGTAGCAAAGGTAATTCACTACAATCAGACAACAGTTAACACCATTTTACAGTTCCAACTATCCTTGAAAGATAGGAACTTATATTCATCCATGTTCATGTTTCTGTTCTGTTCTCTTTAACTATTATTACTATGAAAGTTATGCCATCTCCTTTTGACATCTTTGTTTTAACTGTCCATAGTGTGAGAATGATTCATTTTTGTCCCAAAAGGAAACATCAAACAAATCTTTAAAAGACTGGAAATTTTTCTACGGCTATATTGATGACTGCGCTGTTCTGTGTAATCACACTGGTTCCTCATGAAGAAAAACACTCAATAAAGGGCTCAAGCTGTGATGCAGAGCGTACATTAGTGACTTTGGTAAATATATTGTTAGGTTTTCTGCAAGTCAAGGCTATACTAATAAGTCAGAGCATTTCACACCACATGGAAATCCCCACAGTAGAAAAGACTCTGTGCATGAACACAGGAATTAGCATCTCCCATTTGCAATAGCTTTCTTGCTCTGTGCAGTCTCTTACGGGGCATGCTGCCCCATCCTTGTGGGATTAAGCTCTGCACAGACAATCCTTGTGGGATTCAGCCTCTGCCCTACCTCATGGTTTGCTTCTCACAAAAACCTGCATCAGCTTCACTGCCATGGGGAAAAAGCAGGACTTAACCCATAATTATTGTTCATTGTCCTCTATATTATCTTAGAAAAAAAAAACAACATTTGATGAAGATGTTTTTCTGTATTATTTTGGCTAATGCAATAGTCAGAAGGAGATAAATCCTTACGAGAAACTACTGCTATTGCTTCATAAGTAGGCTTGCCTACCTATCATTTTATTTTTTGATAAATTGATAAACACTTCTGCTGTTAAGGGCAATTAAAGACTGTGACAATAAAAGGAAAAAATTAATAAAGAACAAAATCAAGGACATCAGCAATCGGTCTTGTAAGAATAAAATATTGCATTGAAGAAGGCAAAATCATTCAATTACTACAATATGAATTGTCCTCAGATGCCAAATATGAATATAAAATTCAATTTTCAATCTATCTAAAAGTGTAGGTCTGCAGTCTTTGATTTAGACTCATGTCAAATGCAAATCGCATTAAGTAGAGGCAAACATTTGGAAGGATGAAAAGAGAACAGAATAGAATGTGTAACCTGCTCCTTCTACCCCCAAATAAGATCTTGATCTATTAAGGATGGCACAGAAATGCCCTTAATATTTTCCCTAGATCCTTTTTTGTTGTTGTTGTTGTTGTTGTTTTAAATATTTTAATGGACATTTATGATTCCCTCTGAGTTATCTGTAGGCCAGAAAATGGGAATTGCCACTTAAGGTTCTTTCAAAGAGCTATAATTTAATCTAATAAACAATAGAACTAAAATAAATGTGAATAAACAGACTATGAAAACAACAAAATTTAGAAATTTAGAATCAGGATAGTGTCCATTCTGTTGTCCTTTCCAAAGCATACATTAAGCTGACATCTACAGAACATTTTTCATGTTTGCCAAAGAAAATACCTATTATCTCTATTTATATGCACTTGATGCAAGACAAAAATGATCAAAATAAGAAAAACAGACAGGGTGACCATATGTTCCAGTACAGAAGCAAATTATAGTACATTAACACCCAATCACTAGCACACAAAAAGGCTGAAAACATAAATGTTCCCTAAAAAAATATCTACTAAAGAATTAAGCCAGTGGTACAAAATATTACATTATGCCTTTGTTTCTTTCTGTCTTCACTTTTTCTTCTTATTATTACTCTTGTTACAGGTTCTCCAGTTACTTCCTTTTACCACTGTTAGAGAACTTGACGCTGTCTTTGACCAATAGTTTCAAGTATATTTTTTGTACAATTAGATCTTCCACAATTTAATCTGAATAGCTCAATAATATGTAAACTTCTTACATCTGATATATCAGAAAATACCAGCCCACACATTAGAAATGCTCAGAATTTCAAATTATAGTGTTGTATGTATGGATTTGTCAAAATTACTTTTTTTTTTTTTTCTTTTTTGTCAATATGAAACATGCAACTTATCTAATTTAGTATTTTAATAAAAATATTGCTTTTTTCATTGCAAACTTATTCCTTTTTCATATCAGGATTTATTTCTACTTGAAAGATATCTTTGGTTAAGGTTGGCTGTACTTTGCTTCTCTATAGTTCTTGCTATCTGTGGGTATTATTCTGGAATAAGAGTGTCTTTTACCAGGTTAACCTTCAGTTGAACACTCAACACTTTATATATATACAGTGATGGAATGTTAAACATGAGATAGATATAAGAAAAGGACGAAAAGTCCCTGTATTCAATGTTGTGCTTCTAAAATATATAGGTGTACCAGATTCCTTAGCTTCCCTTCAATCTTCAGAAAAAGAAGGGATATTACCTATATGCTAAGTTCAATGCAAAACTGCATTGGGACTGCAATCATCAGTGAGAAAAAAAATAAATAAAAAAATCAACCTGTCTCTAAGAATTGCAGTTTTTCTACAGGTGAGTTACTTTTCTTCTTTTATTGCTCCTCCCTCTCCCTCTTCCTCTCTCTCCCTTTTTCTCTTCATCTCTCTCGCTTCTCTCTGCAGTTTCCAGTGAGTCACTGTTAAGAGACACTTTTTGCAATCCACGTTTCAGAGGCCACTCGCAGATGTTTAGGAGCAGGCACTGGTTCTCATGGAGGACTTCTGCCATGCTGGAAGGACAACACTGCAGGGCATAAGCAGTCCATGAGGTTCCTGGAGTGCATCAACAACTTCTTTACCCAAGTAGAGGCCTCTTGTATGAGGCCTCATACTTATCAAAAAAGGAGAGGCATACTGGGGATGTGAAGGTCAAAGTCATCCGTGGTTGCAGTGACCATGAAATGGTGGAGCTCAAGATCCTGAGGGGAAGGAGGAGGGTAAAAATCAAGCTCACAACCCTGGATGTCAGGAGAGCAGGCTTTGGCCTCCTCAAACATATGACTGTAAAAGTCCTATGGGACAAGGTTGTAGAGGAAAGAGGCACCCAAGAAATATTTTTAATGTTTGAGGGCCACCTCCTTCAATTTCAAGAATGATCCACACTGGTGTATAAGAAATCAGGCAAAAATGGCAGGAGGCCACTGTGGATTAACAAGATCCTGGTCATACTCCAAAAAACAAAGAAAGCATATGGAGGGTGAAAACAAGGATGGGTAAGCTGGAAGGGATACAGAAACATTATCCAAGTATGCAAGGATGAGATTGGAAAAGGCAAAGGCCAACTGGAATTGAACTTGTCAAGGGATGTCAAAGACAGCAAGAAGGGCTTCTGCAAGTACAGAGGTGAGGAAAGGAAAGCTACGGAAAATGTGGGCCCACTGCAAAATTAAATGAATGGGAAGAGCCACTAAGATAATGAAGGAGCATCTCTCCTATGAGGAAAGGTCTGTGACTCATCAGCCTTGAGAAAAGAAGACTTGGGGTGGAGGTGAGGGAATCTCATCAATGTGTATGAATACCTGAACAGAAGGTACGATGAGGATGAAGCCAGGATCTTTTCAGGGGTGTTCAGGGACAAGAGTGGGCACAAACTGACATGTGAGAGGGTCCTTCAGAATATCAGGAAACATTTTCTTCCTGTGAGAATGATCTAGCACTGGCACAGGTTGCCCCTGAGAGAAGGGAGAGGTGGAGTCTCCCTTCACGGAGATCTTCAAAAGCCACCTGGACATTGTCTTGTGCAACCAGCTGCAGGTGGCCCTCTGAGAATGGAGGTTGGACCAGACGAACTCCAGAGATAGCTTCCAACCTCAGCCATTCTGTGATTCTATGACTGTGACAGGGCAGAACATATTGGCAGCATCTGGTCTGATGATGAGGTTTTAAGTAGTCTAGATACTTGGATTAAGATTTGCCAAACGTTTGCAAAAAATGCTTAGAGAATTGCTCAGTAACACTGACACAAGACATTGCAAATGTACAAAAGGTAAAATGCACAAAAAATGTAATGAGTGAAATATATCCTCAACAGTTATTCCTTCTTTTGCCCTTTTCAGCTTCAGCCTTTGATTCTGGTTACAAGATGGATTTCAAGGCACAGTCTATTCAGGGTGCACACACCTGAAAACACTTGTGTTACTGCCTGCCTGCTTGTCCTGTTTAGATCTTTTCTTTTTTTTTTTTTCTAAACATTTTTTTCATTGCAACTGGTTGCATATGAGAGAGAAATTTGCTTTTCTGTTTCACAAAAATGTTCTCTTAATCCATAATTGTACATGCCATCTCATAAAAATCTGGGCTATAGCACTTTTAATCACACGTACCCAGTAGGTTCTCTCTAATCATGCAGGTAACATTTTATTGACCTATTTCGATTGCAGCTCATTAAACACAGCTGTTCTAATGATTAAGAAAAGAGCAGAATGTGAAAAAATAAAAACCCATAGTATTAAACAAAATTAAGCCAAACAGAATGGCTAATTTAAACTCTTTTATCTAAATTCTGCGCTCAGGTCCATGCAAGCCCTCAGTTCTTTTTCTCTCTTTCTTTCTTTCATTCTCTATCTATCTTTTTATTTATTTTTTATTTTATTATTTTATTATTTTTTTTTTAACACTGGGAACTGAGGTGTACATGCAGAACTTCCACTGAACAGTATAGCGTGTAGCCCCTAATACATCTATACTATCAATGCAAATAACATAAGTCCCAGATGAAATTTAGCAATGGAATTGGCAGCACAAACCTGCATAAATGCTGAATCTGTCCTGCTACTTCTGATGCAGAAGATCTGTAAGAGCTAGTCAGGCATCCCCTTAACATGTCTTGAAAGCTGATTTTATTCTGTTCTGCACTGAAGTTGTCAAGAGATTAGAACTTACTTAGATTGTAAATTCTTCAGGGCAGAGATCAGCTAATACTTATGTTTGTTTGGCAACTACAAAAAAGAGCTGTCTTATGTTCTATGACAGTGCAAATTATTAGTTATAAAGCTACAGTAGTAACAGGTCAAGCAGGGGCAAAACATACTATTTCAAAAACAAAACAAAAAATTCCACAGTAATAATAGAAAAAGATTTATTCTGGATAGCAAGATATATTCTGGATACAAAGAAACTAAGGAAGGATGTCAGAAAAGTTTTTATCTGAGATATATAAGGAAAAGAGCTTTAGCTACAGTAAAGAGCAAACCAGAAAACAATTCCATATTCTTAGCAGCAGGCTGGGATGGAAGCAGATGGAGAAAATGATAAAAAGCAAGATGGATGGCATTTTAGCTTCTGAGCCATACTGCTGAACATTTTTGCTTTCCTGAGATTTCCATGACATGCAGATATGTTTCTATTCAATTAAGGCTGAATTTGCCTCTAGTTACAACTCAGCATTTATTGAATTGCAAGGATCCTGATATTCAAGAGTTTATGTGCTGACTTCAGGTAAATCATAGTTCTAGCATCAACCCTACTGCTGAGGTATTTTATGTTTGTTCTTTAAATTGCTTGCTCAAAGCAATGCTTGTTTTTCAAATGCATAGTTGAATAACTAATTTCTCCAACAGCTTTGCAGAATATTTTCTGTATGAAGTGCTAAATCTGGCCACTGTGCTCAGCTTTCCCTTTCCACATGGCTACTGATACGTGTTTACAGATTACTTCAAAATATCTACAAAATACCATAACATTATGTTAAGAAGTATTTAGACACGGTAACCCAAACTGTGCTTTTGATTCATGGTATTGAAGCCAAGAGATTAACTGGTTAAATCTGAAAAAAATAACTGCACCTGGTTTTGAATGAGGAGCTGTTATTACTGGTACCATCATTAAAGTTGCTTGGAGATTGATGGCTACAGCTTGTATCGGATCCCTTGGACTGGGGCCAACTCACATTAAAGTCAGCGGAAAGGAGATTTGCCTGCTTGGAAATTCATCAGAAATGAACTCATGACATTTAGAGCTGGCAAAATTGTATGTATTGGCTACTTAGTTTTCTAAAAGCATAGATGCTTTACCTACAGAGGCCATGATTATCATAGCAAGTGCTGGAACACAAAAGTAGGGATACTTTCAAAGGCACAAATGGCAGTCAGGTGCATTGCTCCTATTGAAATTCTCTCTATATATTCCCCTTGAAGACATGTTTTGCTCATACAGAGGGCAGCCATGCTCAGCTGAAAAAATGGATTTTTCCTCTTTCATTGAATGCAAAAAACAGCAGATTTGTTTATTTTTTTTTTTCTTTAGAGTACACTAATGTTTTTAAATCTCAAACAAAGTAAGCAAATATCATTATGCTTACTTTTGGAGACAGGGATGCTGAAACACTAAAAGATGAAATTTCTCAGAGTCACGCATTAAATCATTGACAATACAAGGGACAAGACTCGACTTTCTCTGAACCAATGGACTACACTATCTTCCAACAGCCTAATTTAAAGAGCCACCCTCAGAAGATAGCTTTGTAAAATATAATTTTGCAAAAGATTATCGGTAGGGTTTCAGTTACAGTAGTTGTAATTCCAAGTTTTCCTATTCATCCTTTTTCCCAGGGTTTTCATTTAGTGTCATTCTTTGGGATTAGCTCTTAAGAACCTTGAGTTTCAGCCAAACACAGATTATGGATCAGATAACATTAATTAAAATTAATAATGTGGAAAATAACTACTGTATACTGAGAATTTACCGGGGAGTTCATTGTCACTGAAAGATGGAGTGATGGTAAGGCATTGGGATGGGCCGCCCAGGGAAGTGGCAGAGTCCCCATCCCTGGAGGTATTCAAGAGAGGTATGGACATAGCACTTAGGGACAAAGGTAAGTGATTAGACTCTTCAGGTCAGGTTTGTGGTTGGACTTGATGACCTTTAAGGTATTTCACAACCAAGATGACTGTAATTCTTTGATTCTATTAGAACACAAAATCCATAACCAGGCACCAAAATAGGAAAAAGCTAGGAGCTAAACTTAACAATATTTGTTTTGAGTGGAGCTGGATGAAAAGTAAATTTGTCTGAAGATCATAAATTGGTCACTCCATATCTATTCAGAAATTGAGAATTAGGCTGCTGATATTTTTTTGTGGGTGAGATTCATAATGGATAATTGCAAAAGTGGTCCTCATCACAGTGAGGTTGTCATGTTCAGAGGAGATTTAAACCAAGATTTGTTGCTTTCAGTATGCATAGTGTAAGAAGTGTACTGAGTTAAAAGGCAAAATTTTTCATTTGCTTTTGCTCTCTTGTTTTTCATGGTTATTTATGTAATAAGGTAGAACCTAGAGTTCAGTTATTTTCCTAAATTGGGAGTGTCTTTCTCACTAGTCTAATAATTACCCATGCTCTGTATTTTTACTGGTTGACTACATACAAAGTGGCAGGGATTATGAACAGGAGGGATTAAGAAAGCAATGATATACAAGGGTCTGGTATTTAAACCTGCAACTGCATAAACCTCTGCCTACAGCAAGACTGATGATTGTGATAGTCATGATTAACAGAAATTTCAGTTTTATTTTTAGTGTCTTAGAATACACTATTTATTGAAACAACTGGATATGTAAATAAGAGTCATTTGCATGTTCACTTCGGCTCTTTGCTTTTCCCAATGTAAGAGTTGGCTGTCAGGCACATCCCTAACTTCCATACTTCCCATCAGCAAGTGATGGTTAGCCACTTCATGGGAAGCAGGGACTCAATATGCATAGCCCTTGCCCTGGAAGATATATGATTTTATGATGAGCTCCTCTTTCTCCTTTTCCTTCCCCAGCTTTATTGACAAACATGATGTCATACAGTATGGAGGATCTGTTTGATCGGTTTAGGTCAGCTGCCCTGGCTGTGTCTCCTCCACATCTCTTGCCCACCCCCAGCCTACTAGCCTTTGCCGGGGGAGTTGGAGAGACAGCCATGATGCTGTGCCAGCACTAGCCAAAACACTGGTATGATGTCAGTGCTGCTCTAGCTACAAGTGCAGAACACAGCACAACATGGGCTTATGTGGGGAAAGTCAACTCCTTCCCAGCCAGACCCATTATACTAAATTAGGTGTTCAATTTTTTCCCAAACTTTAGTGACATTAAACATCTGGTGACTATAAAGTAATATTTCCTCACCCCCAGTTACTACATATTATCTATGATTCTTACACTGGAGTCTGTTTGTCCAAATAAAAATTAAAAGCAGAGAATGAAAGAAGAAGTTACCATAATGATATTTTTCAAATCAGACCTTCCAAACAGCAAGGCATATACTGTGCTGATTCTGTCATCAATAGAGTTGAACACTTTCCATGTGTATGAACAGACACCTCAGAAAGAGAAATTCTAATCTGTGTTTTTCATTCTCCCATTCTGAAGCACGAAATTGTAGATAAAATCATTACTGTGGAAATATTCCAACCAAGCTTTACACTCATTCATGTTTCTTTGGCTTTTTCTCTTCATCCTTTCACAAGACTATTTTGGCAATTAAATTACATTCTAAATTCCCTGTAAAATAGAATATGATTTGCTTTTGATCACTTACAATGATATATTGACTTTCAAAAAAAAAATTAACTGATATTCTTACATGTTTACTAGAGCTATACTAGAGCATTTGGTGGAAATAAAAAACAATGTGTGTGCTTGATATTAAAATTTGTACACAGGAAACCAGCATGTTTAATAAACTGTTGCACATTAATATCTGAAATTACTGACTGAGGCAACAGCCAGCAATGTCTTTGTGGCCAATTTTTTAAATACATCTGGAATCCTTAACTTCTAAAATGTTGTTTTATTCCTGGTGCACAAGCGCCAGCATGCTGTGTCACAGAATGTTTAAAAGTAGCAATCCATAGTGGATGCTTTCATAGCATAGTATAAAACTGGTATTTCACCTCTTTTCAGTATCAGAGTGAAATAATAAAGCAACAGCTAAATGACATGGGTGATTCTGAAGAATGGCAGATGACTGATGAATCTATGACAACAGTATTGTACTTAATTCTTATCTTTAAAGGCTTCAGAAACAATTTGTAAGGGCATTTGATTTGTTAGTGTAGAATATAAAATACAGAGAAAATTATAAACATTTTCAAACCAAAATTATGGTGTATTAGGCTGGGCTCACTGCCCCAGTAATGCTGTTACTCAGCTCTGGGAGCAGATCTGACGGAAGAGCTGCCAGACTTGAGTTGGAGTAGAGCAGGCACCCAAATATATGTGCATCTGATTTTGTGGATCTGAAGGCATGCAATGCTTTGCAGCTCTCACTCGAGCCTCTATACATATGAGGCCTGATTTCATAATTCAATGGATCTTTTCATAATATTGTTTTTTTAGCAATTACATCATTTTATCCTGTTTCTTGCACAAATATCAATTTAGCAAAGAACTGCTATAAAGAAATGAAAAAACAAATCCAAATGAAAAAATTAACTTCCGTAAGGCAGTGCCCTAAGTCTGTATCATCTTACTGTAGAATATATTAAATTTTAAGTTACAGCATGGCATTGTTATCTTTAAAATACTAAACCTCAGCTAGAAATAGCACTTCAATTTTTGCAGTAATTTATTTTTATGGAAAGACATGTTGGAAAACAACCTCACTTAAAAACTACTGAGTTAAAACTATTCAACTTTGATGAAATAGTACAGAATAAGTCAACAAAAGTAAAAATCCTGCCATGGTATCTGATGTTAGCATCTCCATAATAAGATTTCTTAGAAGAAAGAAATCTACCTGGCTTGTCTCTTTAAACTAAATTCAGTAGGATTTACTCAAATATACTTAAGGGATCTAGAGAGAAAAAAGAAATAATTGATCTTGCAAAGAAAATGATCTGCATAGGAAAGAGGAACTGCAATGCAGAAAATCACCAGTAATAAAATGGGAATTTCAGACAATGATATCCTGGAGCGGAGCTTGGATATTACATGACAGAGCTCTCATTATTTGGAGAGCAGGGATGGTTCTTCCTGCTTACAGCCCAGTCAGGTAGATCTAAACAGATCTAACAAATTCCCATTGCATCATGTTCAGATCAAGGAACAGAAAAAAAGAAGCTCTGCCCTGGAAACTAATCACTTGAGAGAAACCCATACCACTGGGATGATATTCACCCTCAAACAGATGGCAAATGTATTGTAAAGTAAGTAGCCCAATATTCTGTGACAGTGATCAAAACAGTGATCAAAACACAGGCCTAGACCTAGGTGGTTCTGATGGCAAATATGAACAGTTTCCTGGGTAAGCCGTCAGCTTGGATGATGAGCTGTCCATAGAACTGCTTTATAAGGAGTGGTTTAGGAGCAGTACCACGTCACAGACTGTGCCGCTCACAATAACTGCCTGTCACCTGGCTGCCAGGCAACTCCCATAATAACATTATTTTCACTTGCTTAGAACTCCTGATAGAAAATTGAAGACAAAATTGTCCAGCTATTTCATAGAATAAAGTCAGAGAAAAATATTTTGGACAATGATAAAAAAAATTAAATAAAACCAGTATATCTTGACTTTGAACTGCTCGAAGAAAATATCTACTTAGGAACAGAATTTAGAATAGAATCTATGAAGAGAACATTTTCATGCCAAATAGAGCTCTTCATTGCCTCAAATAATTCACCAAACTTTTCAAAACCAGCAGTTTGCACATGGCTGTGGTTCTGGCCAGGTAAAATTTCTGCAGATTCCATCCTTTCTGTGCATGCACAAATCCACATACCCTTCCTTAGCATGGGATAACAGAGGGACAAGTAACAAAATCAGACTTTGTAAGTACTTGTTGATTCCAAGATACTGGAATCCATGAAACCTGGATTTCATCATTAGCTATTGGGAGCATGTGTGCTATAAACTATCCTGTGCCTACTGGCAGAAGACCCTATAAAGTAGCCTACAACCTACAGTCCCAACTGATCTGTTGTACTGTTTGTTGTACATTACAGAAGTCTGTTGTTGAAGCTAATGTTTGCAAAGCTGAAGATGAACCTTGTGGACAGAAATACTTTGGTTTCTTTTTCCTTGCTCTCTCACTCTCTTAAATTCAAATTCATATGGAGAGTTATATTAAATTTTTACTATTGAAAGTACAGATTTCATCTGAGTTCCATACCCTTGAGTTCACTACCCAAAAAAAGAATGACACTCTGTTCCAGGTAGGAATGCGATTCTCTAGGGCTACATTTAACTAGAGTAAGATAAATCAAGGATCGATTGGCCTGCTATACTCTTCCCTTTCTTCATGCAATTTCTTGCGACATGCACTTTGCAGAAGAGGCAAAATCATCCAATTGCCACAAACGTCATTTTCTGCAGAGCTTTGACTCTTGCCTGAGTACATAAGGTCATCCTGTGTACTCAGTGAAATAAGACTCCTAAGTGAAAAATACTCATATACATGTAACAAAAAGACAGTAACAAAATCTGCATGAACAAAAGACTAGAACTGAGTTTGCACAAGGAATCTGAATTTTAGCATGTCCTAACTTTCAGATGTTTGCTTCTGTCATTTTAATGGCATTATTATTATTATTTTGTTCAAATTTATCATCTAGACCAAGATTTTTTTGTCTCTGTGTGTATAATAAGCTCCAGAAAGACAATTATAAGATGGCAATGTTTTCATACCTGAAATTTCTTCCAATACATGTTTCAGATGCTCACAGAAAAGCCAGTCTACTTATAAAAATACCATTTGTCCTCAAAGATCAAATGGAATGCAGAGAACAAGATTAACATCATTATTTCTGTTTTTGCTTTCTTGGAAGCAGTAAGGCAGTACAACAAATGAGTTAGCATACAGCAGCTAACAATGCTCCTCTGAACAAGGACAAAACTTTTTAAGGTACCTAAAATTTCCTTCCAAATGGCTAATTTATCTGGCAATTGCTAAAGGGTCTACAGGTGAAAGCTGTTTTTCTTCTTTTTCCAATTCACTCTTATTTTATCATAAGAAAGATTTGAGAGTTTCCCGGTTATCAGTGGATAACTGGTTGCTTTGATAGTCAAAGGGGAAGAAAATGACATACCATGCATGGTCAGCCTGCTTAATAAAAGTATTTGCTAAATCCTGCTAAAATATTGTTTAGAATGACTTTGAGATATGATGGATAGTGTACATGACAGTATCGTGGAAAAAAAACACACCTGTTATGCCAGATATTTAGGAAAATTATATCTTAGGAGAAAACACGCATACAAATAACATTAACAAAACAAACAAACAAACAAACAAACAAACCCTATCTTAACCCTATGGAACATCTGTATTCTTACTTAAATCCAGGACGACATTTCTGGAGAAGAATCCCCAACAGAAAATGGAAACCAGTTTAAATACTGTATAAAGATACAGGTGATGACTCCTGGAATGCCTTCATTCCTTCTTGTTGCTATAGCTACATTAAAAATGCTTATTTGTTTAATGAATAATAGTATTTTTATACCTGAACTTCTAGAGTCACAAGTCAAATAAAAAGCACACTGAAATTTAAGCAGGACAGGAGAAGGACAATCTAAAGTTACTGCTACTAGTTACTGCTGCAAAGAGCAGTGCAAGATGACAAATCAGGTTGTTATGGGTTGATACAAGTCCAAAAATCTGTAGTGTTATAATAAAATCTAAGTGAAGTTAATCTGGCCACACGTGAGAACACATAGTAGACCAGACGTGAAACCTGCTGAGAGTCAAACCTGCAGGTTTGCAGATATCTTAAGTATCTGAAAAATGACATTTAAATAATTATAGTCTTCAGAGATCTTCAGTAGTACCAATAGGTTGCTCAGAAGGAAGACAGAGCGCATGCCTCTGAAGAGACCAGAACAGTCACTGAGCCAGCAGAGGGAAGAAATAGCTGTACATTTACATGCACAGTCACAGAAAAGGAAACTGGACAACTCGATCACTTGTATATAGATATGAAAATTACCTGTTGGGTTTTAAACTCTTTTCAACCTATTTAAAACAGCACAGTACTATGGAGTATAGGAACAGGTAAGGAAAAGTAAAAAGCAGTTAGTGGGGTTATAACTCTTCAGAGATTCCATCTGATAATTAAATCTGACAGTTAAATAATAAGGTTTTACTGATTCTATTACCTGAGATCCACATAAGGTGATGTGACCTCTGATTGGAAATACTGTTAATTAATCTCTTTTGGCAACATGCTTAGCAGGTAAGTAGCACCAAGCCACCAGCAATATTAATATAGTTAGCACATTTATTATTTAAATATCCCCAGGCCTTAATTATTTTAACACCTCATATAATTCTAGCTTCTTTTCTGATACTTAAGAAATATGTATAAACTGAAATAGTGATTTCACACTACAGTTAGCTAATGAAATAGTCTTTGCAATATGGGATATTTACTTCCAAGTTTAATAGGTGCAAAGGTACACAGTTGTTACAGTAGTTCCAGCATCACTAATGAGACACTTTCCCTTGAGCTCCTACAATGATATTAGCAGTTAATTCAGTTTTAGAACTCTGTAGCAATAGTTTTAGTTTATGTCTTCAAAAAAATTAGAAAAAAAATCTCTGTAAAATACATGATTTTCCATACTGAATACTTTGGACAATGGAATGCTTCTTCCCATCACGTTATCTAGGCACATGGAAATGTACTGCCCCCCAGTACAAAAGAATTTGTGGTCATCAGAAAGGGGTAATGGTTTTAAACCAGAAGAGGTTAGGTTTAGATTAGATATAAGGAAGAAATTCACTGTGAGGGTGTTGAGGTGCTGAAACAGGTTGCCCAGAGAAGCTGTGGATGTCCCATCCCTGGAGGTGTTCAAGGCCAGGCTTGATGGGGCTTTGGGCAACCTGGTCTGGTGGGAGGTGTCCCTGCCTATTGGAAGGGGGTTGAAACTGGGCAATCTTTAAGGGCCCTCCCAGCCATTCTATGATTTTATGATTTACTTGCTTTGGAAGTTGGTCAGGATTTCAGTGAAAGCATCGTAAGAATTTTCTATAACAATAATTGCAAGGTCTTATGCAAAATATAATATTTCCAAACCCACACCAAGTTGTACTTACTACACAGTGTGAAGTCATGCCTGGGGCAACATTTGAGATCAAGTTCACAAGCCATCCATCTTTTTTGCCTTAAGGAATGCTCTAAATGTTTGCTCTCAGGCAGCTCAGGTATTACTGTTCTAAGTGGAAGCTTTGGATGCATTTTTTGTGCTTTTGAGTATTAATGTCATACTTATGATCACAGCTGAAAGGACATGTCCAGGAGGTTTATGACTGTTTCAGAAGACTCCAGCTAAACCATTTCTCTGTGAAGGAATATTTACTTATTTGGCTAGGATAGACTGCATACCCTACTTAGGAAGACTGTGGAGCCACCTGCCACAGGGATGCATGCATTTAAGCCTTTCATTCCACTACTCTGGCCCTTCTTCTGCACATACTTGGCACTGGGAGCCCAATAATATGTCAGCTACCATGAAGATTCATCTCGGAATAAGTTCTCCTGGGAACCATTCACTGTAAGTTGACCACTGTGAGGCCACTATGTGGCTGAGGCTCATCAGCTATTACAAATGCAATACCCTGGAGGGTAACATCATTGCTGCAGGTACAGTCTTCCAGTCTACCTTTCATCAGCACAATGAGCTCCTATATCTGCCTTTGGAAACACTTCTGGGAATATTCTAAGAGTCAGGACTGGGAGACACTTTTGGACAGCCACCCCTAAAAAATTCAAGCTTGTCATTGAGGATGAGGCCCCTTGCATCCCAACTGGCAGGTAGTAGAGCAAAAAGCTTTAATAGTTGTCTCTTCTAGCTTGTGTGTGTGTTACCTACACAATACAATGGGTGTAGAAATAGCTTGGAAGAGTGCCTGTGGCCCAGGGCTATCTGTAATGCACGACAGATGTAGACAAGGCAATCCTCAGCATCACACTGGGGATTTTAATTAGTATTAAATATAAAAGGTAGAGGCAAATTAATTCTGTTCAAAGGGAGGTTGAAAAGATTGGAACCATTTTAAATGGGGGTTGTTTTACAAATGGATATGCAGAAAATAAATTGAACAGTTATCTTCCTCCTGCCCATTTAAATAGAAAATTTAAAGGCAGTAAATTTAAAAGTGACAGAAATAAATTCTTTTTATAAGACCTAAGGAACTCACCACCACACAGTATTACTGAGTCTTAACAGGATTTAAAACAGCTTTAGCAATCTCTAATTATAATGAATATTTGTGATAATAACTGAAGGAAAAACATATTTTAGATTTAGGTCATATGACAAATTAATGAAGGTTAAGAGAAAACTTCCTTCGATTCAAGTTAATCTTTAATTGCCACTCCTGCATTTCTTGTGTTTTTCTCTGAAGTGTCTGACATTGCCCAGTGTTGATCAACAGGAATGTGTACATTCACAGCATAACATTCTGCAAAATGAGACCATTAACAAAAAAAGAAACAGATTTCTATAACAGCACTGTAACTTCTATCATAAGAAATAGCTGCCCAAACCAAAACAAACCAAACCAAAACACTAATCTCTTTGTTTGTTTGTTTGTTAATTCTGTGATTTCTCAGTGCATTGTGGATTGTCCATGTCATTTTTTCACTGATGGGCTCTCTCTTCCCTAAGCTGCAGAAAGAAAACTCACCAGTAACACTCCACCAGTCACAGCAAAATGTGAAAAGAAACGCAGACAAGGCAGTATGGGAGGATGTGGGATGCAGAGATGCAGTGCTGTCAGGCTGTCCCAAATGATTGTCTTTAACAACAACAAGGCAATGGAAAACATCCTTTCATTTTTTAGAATAAATTATATACAAACCAGGACACATAGTTAAAGTGATCTGTATCTGAGTATTCAATGTTTAAATAATCATATTGAAGTCGCTCTCTTGTGGCTGTCCTTTGTGAGTTACAGAAATGATAATCCAGAATCTTTTTCTTCAAACAAAATTTATATATAGTATTTCACCAAATTGATCTTGGCTATTTGTGTTCTTGTGGATGGGGGTTATTCACTGAAATTCCTACTTTGGTAGAGGAATAATGAAGTTTCACCCCAAGTTTCACCAGCTTTTTCAGTAGATTAACAATATCATTTTCACTTCCCATTCTAAAATGTTCCTTTATTAACAATGTACTCCAATTAAATGTTTAAATGCACCTCCAGGGGAATTTCTTAATATTATCCTTGACTGACAACCTATTATGTTTGGTAATGACTGGAAGAATGCATAAAACACTTGGATTCTTGGACACATGGTGGAATAAAAATACAGAAGTAATATTATTAGCATCATGAGAAGCTTCCAAAGTCACTTGAGACTTATCACTAACATATTCACAAATCATTTACATTAAGGCAAGAAGCTTGTATGTGCCCATTTAATTTCTCCTGTATAACACTTCTCCAAAACCTGATTTTTTTTTTTTTCCCCTAATGATAAAGTATTATTTTAAAAATCCCACTTAGTGGGATTAATGTAAGTGGATATTCATGTTTTTGCTCACCAGGCACTTATGTGACTGGTTCCAGGATGTTATAGCTGCTTTTTCCTACTGACAGTTTTACTTGCTGATAAATAAATACATTTTATCACTCAAGCAAATATGTTTTAGTGTATTTGAAAAAAATACATCACATAATGACTAAGCTGGAAATTAAATAAGAATATTAAGTTCTTGGAAAAGCAGGTCTCATGCATCTTAAGATACTTTTAACCAAACATTTTACTAGCAAATACTCTGAGTTTGATTTATTACCTACTTAACTGCTTTGCATTATTTGACTGGAAACTCCAGAGACAGACACAAAACAGTTTAGTGTACCCACATGCCTTTTCCCACAAACTTCTACACAATTAGGCCAGGCTATACATTTGAATATAAATGTTCATTATCTTAGTTACAGAAATCTTTACTTAATTTTCATTATTGTTATGGAATGTGGGTCATCCTCATTATTTCCTTTCTACCTAGGATAATTGCTTCTTCCTGATCGTAAAAGCTGAATGTCATGACCTATGAACTATTTTTTTTGCCTAGTGTTATAACTATTAATTTTATGATTATTGTTATTATTGTTATTATGTAAGTTCCTCTAGAAACAGGATATTTTGTTCTGTGCCTACAAGTTCAAAGCCTAAGGTGAAACTTGATGCTAAAAATTATATGTGATTAAACTGGAACCTGGCAGAGACACAAACCCAACACAAAGAATTCAACTCATTAAAGAAACATCAGGCAAGCAGGTGCTCGGCAGTTTTGGTATGACTGAGTCACACAGCAGATGGGGGTGAATACTAAGGGGCAGATCTTAGCTGGCTTATATTGTCCCAGCCCTGCTGGCTTCAACAGAGCTGTCACAATTTACATCAGCAGAGATATGCCCTTGAATACTGAATACAAAAAAGCAAGTGGCCATGTATGTGACTTAGAAACAATGGTAAGAGAGAGGGTGTTGTAACATTAGACACAAAATTCCACTGTAAAATCTTAATATTTCATGAAGAGAATTGTTGAGTCATACTCCAGGTATATTTTTTTTTTGTGTGTGCATTTTTAATTAATAACTCTTCATTCTTGTTTGAAAATAGTAGAGTCTAGGGCAGATACTTGTCAAAAGCAAAATAACTGCTCCAATATTAATATAGGTTTATTAATAATTATAAGAAAACAGTGGTATTTTCTAAGCAAGTATGAGGAATGATGCTCCAGGCTGTACTATTTTTCAGTAGGGTGTACAGCTGTGTACAGGCTGTATGATCCTTTCAACCTCTTTACAAAAGCAAGACTTAAATCTAGAGGTATATTTTCTGCAGTTTTAGGTCCAAATCCTTATTTCAGAGGGGGCGTTCCTGCATTTTCATAGAATTACATTAGCTAGAACAATCTTATATAACCTCAGAGAGGACTATTGATTTTAAGCTTTTGTCATCCAGGTAGCATGAACACTTCTTATCTTCCCAAAGTCCAAAGGCTTTGGGATGCCAAGTACTAAATCCTGGGAATTGTCCAGGCTCCTGATATCAGATAACAGGGCTGCACAATTATTGGTTGTGTGAGAGGCATGTCATGTAAATGGATATGGATGCAATTGTCGCTGGTCAGCAGGATGCTGCCCAGGAAGACTCACTGTGGCACAGGGCTAAAGTAAGACTACGAACCCCAGGCTGCAGTGCATCTGCAGCCTCTCCTTGTGCTGGGATCTCACATAGCATAGATCTAGCAGCCAGACAGGTTTCCCATCTGGATGTGGTGGGACTGTGCTAAGAAAGGCTGAGCGGGAAGCTGTGGGGCAATGAAGTGAAAGCTAGGAAATATACTGTATGAAGAACATGTGAGACTCAGCACGTCTAAACTGGTTCAAAAATGAGAAATTCATGCTCCAGCACAAGCTGTGCAGTACTAATTGGAGTCAGAGGGTGTCTGACAGGGAGAACCTCCTACACGTAATGGGACTTGTGGCTGAAATGTGACGATTCAACTGTAAAATTGCATCATTGTGGTGCATAATCTTGCACCATAACAGACCAAATGACAAACTCTGGAAAGCCAGTGAAAGTCCTAGAATAAGTCAACTTCTCTTCTCAACAGGCTAAATTGGCACTGCTCCTGATCACAGCAAGGAAGGGCACTCTGGTCAGTATTATCTAAAAGCATATACAGCTCACAATCCCGTAATGAGCCTGTGGCTTCTCTTGGATTGAGCTGACCTGCAGCAATTTTTGTTTGTGCAATGATCCTATCCTACAAATTCTTAACACTACAAGTATGAACACAAACAAGGACTAAATATGAGCACAGTGGTATGCAGGATTGAACTCACTGTTTGTGCTAACAGAACCTCTTCACGCTGACTTACTGTGCTTCTTAATTAACATGACTTTGTAGGTCATCATTTTCATTTAAGGGAAATGCTTAATGAGCACTCTACTTAGTTGTTCAAAAATAATTGGAGCCACTTAAAAGCACAAGAGTACTTTCAGAAGTACCTGCCCTGCCGTGCCCCCATGGGATGGAGATACTCATATCCTTTCTGCACAAGCTAAGATTTATTTATTTTTTTCTCTTACAAGAAAAAGGAGACAATTTGAAGCTTCAGATACTACCAGAGAGGGCTAATTCCCCACCTCCCCCCTCATGTTGTTAAGGGAAGCATTGCTTAACCAGAGGCTGAGAGATCAAAAGCATCTCCATTCACTCCCTCACCTTTCCAGCTATTTTCCTAGAGTCAGTTTAGGGTATTTTGTTGACAAAGAACAGAATTATGATGTCTCTAAGTCCAAAATAAGACAGCCATTGGCTTCCACAGGAAGTGAGTTTTATTTCACCTACCAAGCCTTAGAAATGCCACACCAGCTATACTGTAGGCACAGGACCTACTGCAGGCCTTGCCTTTCACATGCTGATGGCATGCAGTGTCTGGAGCTTCAACGGTAACATCACTCCTCATTTTCAGCTTGTTTTTCCCTAACTGTCATGGTTTCAGCTAGGACAGAGTCAATTTTCTTCCTAGTAGCTGGTATGGCACTGTGTGTTGGATTTAGGATGGGAATAACACAGATAAGATGCTGATGTTTTAGTTGTTGCAGAGCAGTGCTCACACAGAGCAAAGGACGTTGCAGCTTCTCATGCTGCCCTGCCAGCGAAGACGTTGCGGTGTACAAGGAGCTGGGAGGGCACAGGACCAGGCCAGTTGACACAGATGGGCCAAAGTTAAGTTCCACAGCATATAGCATCATACTGGATAATTAACTTAGGGGGTTGGCTTAGGAGCTTGGGGGTGGTGCTGCTGCTTGGGGTCTGTCTGGACATTGGTCAGTTGGTGTTGAGTAATTGCATCATTGTGCATCCTTTATCACATTATCATGTGAATCCTATTATCATTATTTCCCCTTCCTTTTCAGTTAAAGTGTCTTACTGTCTTTATCTCAACACGAGTATTACATTTTTTTTTTTTCTTTTTTTTTTTTTTTTTTCTTTTTCTGATTCTCTCCCCAGTTCCACTGAGGAACAGGGAACTGGGGGACAGTGAGCAAATGGCTGTGAGTCTACGTAACTTGAGCTCCTTACGATGTCCATCTGCTTCATCAGACTATTGCCCCTCCTGGCAACTGCTGGTGGCCCTGAAGAGAAAAGGCCTGAGCAGCTATTAACATGTTGCTATGCCTTCCCAATTCAGTTTGCCCCCAGTAAGAGGAATCTGAAAGCCAGAAGGTGGTCTACCCTAAGTGACTTATTTCTTGGTAGCTCTTCAAGGAAGGGAGCAGCCCACAAGCATGTTTTTACTCATCCATTTGTTCATAAACTCTGCTATTTTTGCCCATAACACACAGTTTCATATATAAGCTCTTGTCTCATTTTCACGTTGTCTCAGCACATGCCCATGCATGCACAGACACTAACACCATGCGCCCCTTCATCAGCCGAGTTCAGCTGAGAACTGCATGAGGAGTCAGGAGAGCCCTGCTCTGGCTGGGGACTAGTGGTGTGACAAATCATTACTTCACAGCTTCCCTTTTCCCTGCCCAAGCAGTTAATTCTGTCACCAAATGAGCCGCATTCTTTAGGTGCCCCACCAGATCTATACTGTGCTTATTCTTGTCTCTGACACCAGCTTTGCTTCTCCTGCTACTCCTAAAATTCTTGTTGAAGAAGACAGATGAAACAACAAAATCACCATCTTGGACTCTTCTGGGAACAGGGGCCTTACTTTAAACTACTTCTCTCAAGTCAGCAAGTAGGAAGAAAGGATTAATACCTGTCAATCAGTGAGGAATTTTCTCCTTTCAAGCAGTACTAAAAATATTCCTGTTCAGACAGCCCAACTTACTGGCAAGATATTTACATTTCCCAGCTTGCAAAAGGGAAACCTGTTGGCATTCATCCTCCCATGCACTGTGTTGATCACTCTTCATTATCTCAACTAGCAAATTCAGACAGTGTGTTTTGATCCCTCTTCATTCCAACAACGTACTATGGCTGGCAGTCCACAATGTTACTTGCAATATGTAATGCTTTTATTCTTCATATTGCCATGAATCACAGATGATGCCATGCTAATAGCCTCTATTGCAATTGTAAGATTGAAATCAGATTGCCTGTGGGAGGGAAGGTTGCAGGATCAAGTATATTACTCTCATTACTCTCATTTGATTCCAAAATGGCTCCACCAGGTCAATTATTGCAAGCTGTTAGGGTACTCTGTCTCCTGTGTTCATATAGACTGAGTGCAAAGCCTCACTTAAATTATAGCTTTGAATGGAACAGTACTTACAGCTTCTGCATAGAATTAATGACATGCTGCAAGTATATGTTATGTTCATTTATTAAGAGAAAATAAGTAAGTTATCACCTAAGAATGAAGCTAGTTGGTACTCTTAGTAAACAGATACTCCTTTTCTGTATGCTATATTTGTGTGTACTTTTATCAGTTGAAAGTTGGACAGTATATGCAACTAACACTCAAAATTTATTTGAATCCTTAATGAAAGTATATTGCAGAAAATCTGGCAAAAAATGAGACAAAAATGGTAATTACTTCCTGATAGGCTAGTAAATGATGAACAGAAGACTGTAAAGGAACTGTCTGATGCAGCACAAACAGAACCCCTGGTCAATTAAAAATGTATATCACTAAGATGCGGACTTTCATGTTATGGCATAACATAACTTTAGTGGGCTTCTGTCAAAGGCTGTCTCAGTAGAGATCTGATGAGAGACAGAGATCTGATGAAGCTAGACAGAGAGATATTATAAGCATCCAGTGCCAAGATAGACATTATTAACATCAAGAACAAAAAATATTAATTAGACATCCTTGATAAAGCTTGAGCATTTCTGCAGCCTTATTTAGGCTAAACATCAGAATTGCATTCCTATTTAATTGATACCATCCCTACCTTTCAAGGCATGGTGATTTTCCCCAAAATGCCCTTTCTAGCTAGTCATCGAGGAAGACATCATGTAAGAGGGATGCTGGTGGATGATAAATTTTACCCTAGTACCTGACATTGTTCTGTGACTCAGCTTTTCACATCTGATGACATCTTTCTCTTAAAATATTATGAACTGAAAGAGGAAGAAAAAACACTTGGCAGAAGAACTAATTGTGATCTTGCTTTCTGTTTGACCTTGAGTTCAGGGCACCGTAGCTAACCTCCTGTGATGTTCCATGCCCTCCAGCCTCACTCCACCAAGCAACCAGCAATATCACTTTCCTCTGCTTTCTTGGCAAACAGTCTGACATGATTCGGTTTTCCTTTCTCACTCAGACATGCTCTCAAAAGTGACACAAGCCTCCTGCGGGGGACTGGATTTCTAGATGGCAGATAATTATTGATGTTTGAGTGAGATCTGGGTGGAGAAGGTTACTAATGTATTAGAGGAGTGATGTGAGGTCCCAAGACTGTCTGAAGGACAAAGAGATGACATCAAACTTTATTGCTGTACATGATCACAGACTTCACAGCAATTCTGAAGGATATCCAGAATCATACATTCAATAGTATTGCTTTCAAAGAAAACCAGTCCCTTCCTTTTTTTTTTGTAAACTAAGGCAAATCTAAAAATTTTAGATTTTGTATCTAAGTAATGTATCTTTCCCTTAAAATCTAACAGTTCTATGAGAAGGATTAAGAACCATAATTAATCCACCTCTTTGCAAATCTGGAATACAAAATAGGGATTGGAAAAACAGCTTCTGGTTACTCTGGGTTTACTGGCATGTGTGCAGATATCTCTAAGAAGGAATAATCTGATTGATGAACCCAACATGATAGCACGGGGCAGGGGATACCCATGGGACTGGGAGAGTGGCACAGTGGATCCAATGTTCATAACTCTTTTGGCAACTCTTTTTGGATATGTATAGAACCACACACACACACACACACACACACACACACAAAGGATCATCTTGGAAGTTTTTAAAGGTTTTTTTTTTTTTTTTTTGTGGCCTAACTTCAATAGATAAAATGTTACATAACTATTACCCATTCTCCATTTCAGTATCTGCAGTGTTTTACATTAGTACTTCAGATGGAGCTTTGATAAACCTGTAAATGTGGAGATGGAGGCACTCTTTCTCAAGCTATATTTATCAAATCTCAACTGACACTTTCTCAAAGGATCCAGTGCAACTCAACAGCTGTGGAGACTTGACCCTGCCTGAGTTAGCAGTGACTCACTGGTGGGCTGGGGGCAGTCCCAGGTGCACCCAATTAAAATTCATCCACCTCTCTGAAGGGAAAGCTGACATGAACTTAGCTCTGAAGGGAATTATCCTCTCTTGGGATCCTGTATTGTCAATTCTAGGGCTCAGAAAAATAATTCTGAAGAAATAAATGCTGCCTTTCCAATATACCAGAGATTTACCAAGTATGGAGCAAATGAGACTAATTTTGCCTTATCAAAATCAGTACCTCAGAACATCATGCAACTTGTCCAGCACACATCAGTCTTTTGGTGAGTAATGACAGCCTGGAGGAGTAAAACCTGAAGATTAAGGACATAAAACTGCCTGATTGTATATATATATATATACATATATATGTATATATATGTATACACACATTTTTCTCTTACAGTAATGAAGCTGACACTGAAAAAAAGGGGGGTAAAACAAAACTGATTTTATTTTGTAATTACCCATTTACAAGGTTTTATTTTACCTTGCAGAATACAGCCTAAACTAGGATATTTCATTTTCTTCCTTATGTTTCCATTTCTTCTTATGTAAGACTGAAAAGGGAAACAATTGACATATGAAGAGAAAATACTAATTCAAATACCTCAGTTCTATGACAAACTGCATAAAGGTGGTTTCAAAAGCATTGTGCCCCGCAAATTGCAACAGAAAGAGATGGGACACACATTAACTGAGAAGCTGCACCCCAGTTGCTAAAACTTCATTTTAGTGAGTGCTTTGAACCCTTGACAGGCTGACTAGAACTTTAAAGAATCTAATGATAGCTTTCAGCACAGTTACAGCTGTGAAATCTTTGTTAAATGTTAAAGAAAAACATACTATCTTTGGACTGTAACTTAGCTGTCAATTAGCTCAAGGTCTATGATCTTTCATTTAAAGTACCTTGCAATGTTAAGTTTCTGCTCTTCATGACAAGCGTTTTCTGTTGTCAGTAAAATGACTGAAACATTCTAGGACTTAAGAGAAAATGCTAAAACTGTTAGAAGCTTCGTTTTCTTTCAAAGAACTTGGACATATATAAGAATGTAAAATAATCATATTTTACTGGCATTTAAGATGGTACAACGAACATAAGTGATCAGGTTGAGCTAACAGGACTTAATTTTGAAGGAAGACAAGATAAAGAAGTGGGATAAATAGATAAGAGCACAATAAAAAGCACTGCTATTGATGGCTTAAGATGGCTAATACATCCCATTTATAATCATCCTTAGTTAATTAAACATTTGATATATCTTAAACCATTTAACTTAAAATTTTATGTTCTGAGGGTCTAGCATACAAAATGAGATCAGTATTTTTTTTTTTACTTTTTTTTTTTTTTTTTTTTTTTTTTTTTTTTTTTTTTAGTAAAAGCTTGAATTAATGCATTTCTCAATATCTCAATTAATACACAAAAAGATTGGTCTAGGATTGGTAACATAGCCTAAGTTTTGGAGTTTACTTTTGAAAAACACTCTAGTGTGAATTTAAGAGCTGTATACATTTAATAAGAGTTTTCAGAGACACATTCTGCATGAATTCTAAAATGTAATGAAATTAATATTGGTTGTGTGCAGAATCCACACTGGGACTTTACTGCAATAGACAGCATGGGGACCAGAGAGCAATCTGGAGGAAAAAAAAAAAGGAAAAAAAAAAAAAAGACTTAGGATCATTTTTTAATTTTGCCAAGGGATAAAGTCCATTTAATTTGAAGAAAACTGGCTTTTCACTGCAGCAATGTTTCCTGAGGAATGTGCAGGTTGGAGCCTGTCTGCCTGGCATGCTTGGGTGCCTGCAGACTCAGGACCAGGATGGACATTCCTTGCTCCAACACTGAGACTACTGGGACTGCTTTCAGCACCTGATGAATAAAGTAAGTGCTCCCTCAATGTGAAACGTGAAACCAAAACAGTTTTCTAGAATGACAATTTTTGGAAAGGTATTCTTAGTAGGTTTTCTGAAGACGCCTCGTTTGCATTAAACTCACTATAAATAATGGAAAACAAAACAAAACAGATAGGAAACAAAACTTATAGGAAAGTAGAGCACTGCAAAAAGCCCCCAACCATCTGCTAATTACAAAGTATTACAAAGGTGCACAGTACTGAAAGGAGTGAATTGTAAAATACTGAATGTCCATAAGCCTCAGCCTTTAACTGAACTCCCTTTCTATGCCCTGGACATATGCCATAGGAGAGAATTTCACTGACCTCAAGGGGCGTATGAAAAGGCTCTAGACATACTGAAAATACATTATGTCTTGACTTTGTTGTAAAGGCATAAAATTTATATTAACCTCTAACACCTCTTGAATGTTTTCTTTCTTTTATTTTTTTCTTCTTTCTCTTTTACAAAAAGTATTTATTGCTGTTCATACAAATACAATTAGGTAAAAGGAAAGTGCCTGCTCTAATGAAAATGCAGTTCATATCGCAGGTAAGCTGACACTAAAACTGTCTTCAACTGCCTCAGAAAAATAAGTAAGTTTTTTCAAGACCACGGTGCCACCAAGCACCAGGGAACTTGTACTGACCTTCTGCACCTGTGATTCTGTCTTTTGGAAGACGGAAATAGATTAATTTTTTTAAACATATGAAGTACTAGAATGTTGTTTGTTCTATAGCTTGTAGATTTAGCAGAACAAAAGAAATGAAAGCTTTAGTCAAATGTTTAGGCAGAGCTCTCTCATGAGATTATAAAATCAATCAGCTCCTGTTTACTGTACATTGACAGAGTCTCCTGCTGTGGCTAAGTCACAGAGACTGCTAAAACACTAAACAACATTAACAAAAGTCTTATATACTTTGCTGAGTGAATTCAGTTTTCCCCTGATACACAAGTAGCTTTCTCACAGGCCTATAATTGAGCTAACAGTATTTCAGTTTGGAGTGGGAAAGGCATATAGGAGAGGGTGAGAAGAGGCTCAGAAAGGCAAATGTGCATCCTTACAGCAGAACATTGCTTTCTTTGGGTATTTCAAATTTACTCCTTGGTGTTTGGAGGAATGAGAAGCAAACGCACACTAGGAGCCAGTGACATCCCTTGAGCAGTTATCCCATGCACTCCCTTTGGAGCCAGACCTGAAGAAACCCCAATTTTCAGTGAAGGACTGGAGTTCTGAAGACATAAGAGGCAGAGCTTTTTTTAAATATTTATGCAGCCTATGTTCTGGACAGGATCTGAGCACTCTGGTATGCCCTTACCCTCACAATAAGTGATATGGGCCATGTGAAGGACAGTCTCATATCTCTTCAACAGTTTTAGGACAAAGTATCACCACTGAGCTGAGCAGCTGGGTCAGACATGCCTGAAATATATGTGTCCTCTAACAAATCATGACAATCACTTTCTGCAGCAAGGTTAGAGATTTCCCATTGACCTTATTTATATGGCAAGACTGGAGACCACAGCCTGACATACTACAAATCCCTATGACTGCTCAGCGAGATAGATTTACACCACCATTTAAACTCAGATTTACCCAAAATTGCCATAGAGGGAGATCTGTTTTTTCATCGTTTAATCTGCACAGTTTGGAATGGCTAATCAGAAATATTTCTTCAAAGGTATATGTAAGAGGTAGCTGTGCTTCCATAGGTATAAATATTCTATAAATATTCACCTGGATTTTAGATCATTATAAGAAAAGATGTTTTCTGTTGCTGCATTATTTCCACTTATGTATTTCCCAAAGAAGATCAGACTTCCAATGCTTGTAACAAATACTTACACAGTTTTCTGAAATACCTATTCTGCTCCTATGGTGAATTCTTTTATAAGAAGTCCACTGTGTGCACTTTAAAATCTATTAACTTAGGTTTATCCAAGTCAAAAGTTCAGATGAAAAAAATTCTGGTTTTGATGTTCATATGTAAAAGAGTTGTTACAAATGCTGGACAGAAATACCAAATGAATTTTGCTTTGTGGTGATGGCTAAATAACCTAGAATTGTTGGTTATTAAATGTTTCATATGTCTAGGCATGGAAAAGTAGATCCAAAAAGCAGAATTAAAAAAAAAAAAGCAGTTCAGGGCTATGGTATCTAACATTGTGTGCAGAGTGCTTAGAGCTGAATACACAACGTGACTTAAAACACCTGGCATTATCAGTATCTCCTTACTCAGTGTTCAGTGTGAGTTTCAAGTTTCTCTACTCCGGAGTGGAAATTCAACAAGGAAGAACTACAGTCTATAGCTAACCTGCTATCTGCTTTCCCTATACTGCTGAGGACAGTAAAACTCTAAGAGCATCTGAACTGCCATATAGAAACAAAAAACAAACAAACAAAGAATTTATTCTGTCACTTTCAATTGACTATCCAAATGTTCAAACTGTTACTTCCCAACCACCTCCGCAAAAGGTGGTAGAGATAAGAATGATAATACATTTTGAATGAAATCATCATTTTCAGTGGGATAAGCTTAAATTTTGTCAAGCTTATCAATGTATTACCTTGGTTATGCAGACCTAAAATATCTGTAATTTGATCTTTAAAACATCCTGAGAAAAACAAGAAATCTCTGTTGTTGTTGTTTTATCAAAACCAAAATCTTTCCTGCACAAATGGAGAATCAGGTTTATCTTCTGTTTGGTATACATAAACTAATGTTTTCATCTGTTTTAACATTGTTATTCAAGTTTTTTTTTTTTCTTTTACTAATTTAAAGTTCCTGTTTGCATTGCTAAGTAGTAAAAAATAAGAAATCAATAATTGATTGAAAAGACACAATAAAATTGGCCGTTTAATTATTAGCAGTTTCTTTTTGGTAGATAGATATCTTTACTCCCTCCAAATCAAGCCAATTCTGTAGAAGAAACTGTAAGATGAATACTTCAAGCTGCTAAAAAAAAAAAATCCTGAGTATTCTTTGTTCAGACAATGCTCAAAGTCCTTTAAGAGTTGGAATCTCTATATTGACCTATAGAAAAGTAAACAAGAGTGTTCCTATTCAGAGACTGACAAACCATAAAGGTGAGGTGATTTCTTCTACTTTGCAGGCTCTGTGCAGACATCAAAAACCTAACATGAGCCCTTAATGAATCATAACAGAAAGTCTACTTTAAATTTTTTGAACTGGAGAAAGTCCTTCGATTTCTGTGCTCTAAATTTTATTTTAGAAAGTATTAACAGTTGATTTAAAAAAAAAAAAAAAAAGTATTTTTAAGTAATACACTGTCATTTTTACAATTCCTGCCATCACCTTGCCCTAGCATTATGGATCCTGGCCTTTCCCTTAGGACTCTAGTGACTTGATTAGATTTGGGGTTCTGAGACTTTAGAGGAGAAGGACATACATCATTGCCAGTCAGCCTATGTAACACGTATTATAATGTTAACAGAGCTGAATGTGGAAATGGTATCCATATGTTATGCTTAATAGCAGCTACACAGAGGACTGGATTAGAAAGATAGATAGAAAAGAACATGAAGAGTGGTAAAATAGAAAACTAATTTTAGAAATAATGCTGCATTTCTTATTTTAAAAGCATCACAGTACCAACATCTAGAAATGCTTTTTGTAATTCTTTACTATCATCTTTTATTATGGACTGCTTTTTGTTTCACCTAAGTGAAAGAATATAGAGGAAACTAGGAAGGGGTCCTTATAATCATAATGGCTTCCTACTTGAAGATGCAGCCTGAAAGGGAAAATATAAGAAGTTATGATTTTAAATATTAGAAATCTTTAAAGATGCCTAAGGATTACTTAGTTCTAGGAAATCAACTGAAGGAATAGAAATAGCTTATGCATGAGCATAATTTTGTCCTGAATCTAGTAGCAATAAGTAGCAAGGTATTTACCATGTGCAGTCATTATGGTGATTGTCTTGATTATTATTTGTTCTAATTTTGGTATGAATTACTGTTTATTTATAAAAATAAAAAAAAAAAAAAAAAAAAAAAAAAAAAAACCAAAAAACAACACAACATATCCAGTGTCTGTGATCCTATCTGGAAGGAGCTCGTGTTTCAGTGCAATTTGTTTCACACATTGACAATAGCTAACATAAGCCACTTATAGCCATGATAAGTATTGGATGACTATGAAGTACAGGGAACTAACTGGTCAAAAGGTTATTTAGAACAAGTTATCTTATATTGATGCACTCTTGCCGGATCGAGTCTCTTCAATTAACTTTAAAGGGTCAAAGGAAGAGGGTACATATGCAAAAGTCAATTTTGAATTGCTCATATTGGTAAGTCGCAGAAGACGGAGGTAAACTCCTCATAGGGTGCTATCAGTAGGGTTGGGGACAGATTTTATTTTTATAGGACAGTCTCATGACATTTCCTACACAAAGTGAGCAGAAATTGTGTACTGAGGCACAGCTTAAAAAGGAAGGAGATAAAATGCATAGCCATGATTTCTTTTCTTAGGTGCCTGGAGATTTGGGGTGAGGGGTACCTCAGCTGAGTTATAAGCTTATCTGTTGTCACTGAATTCCCTAGCATTCTGGAAAAGTAATTTTGGAAACTTTTGGAAAAGCATTCTGTTGCAGCAATTCTTTAGGCAACAGTTATTGTCTTAGTTTGTTCTCGAGACACTACTGTGACGGGGTCAAAGCCAAACTATCAGTATAAATCTTTTATCCCCTTTTCTTTGTTATTTCACTGGGAGGAGCATGGTCATGTTTTGTGGTGCTCCCATTTTTTAATTAGAGTTTGCAATCCAACAATGGCAACAGTTAGAGGGACATGTGTGACAAACTTCTCATTGCATTTACTGTGATAGCAGTAGTAAGTGGTAAAAAGATTAGCTGAGGTGGAGTAAGGATTTATGTTTTTGACCTATGTCCCAAACTCTGCTTAGTTATCCTCATGATTTTGCTAACTGTAATCATTCACAGGAAGACTGATAGGTCTTGCCTTGTTTCCAGGTACAGCATAGTCAATTTTGAAACAACCTGCTTTGAACACACTTTCCCTTCCTGGTTTTCCTTCATTGCCACTAAACATTCAGTATTCTCGTAGTCATGACAATAACAACAACGAAGTTCTTTGTCACCAACTCTTTAAGGGAAAGTTTTGTGCCTCCATGTATAAACAAGATGTGGCTATTTCCCAAACCAAGTCATAATCTTTTAATATTGTTTTCTGCTTATCTGCATTCCCTTCTTTTCTTTGGACAGTCCCCTCTATCTTTGTTTATTTATCCTTCCATCCCATTTTCCACACTCCCAATTTCCTTCATTCCGTCTTACTCAGCAGTAGGTGTCATGTGTATGAGGAAATATACCTTAGCTTTATTCATTACTATACATCTGAAATGATTGGCAATAAGTATCCCTTGATATTTACTGAGGTAAAGGACAAGGAGAAAAATCCACTATGTTATTGGTCGTAGAAATTTCTTTGCAGTACACTTACAGAAAGCAGGCAGGACCTACTTAGATTGCCAAAAACTCTATTTCACATGCAAGAGCAACATATCAGTCCATGCCAGATTCAAGTTCACAGAAGAGTGCAGAGATGGGCTTGTATGCCCACTTAGGCTAGGTGAGGAAAGGAAAACAATGAATGTTTTAGACCATTTCAGCATACTAAAAGCCATCATTAAGCATCTGTTCATCTAAGAAAAGAAGTAGCAGACATATTATTTTTTTGGGGAAATATTACATTTGGTGGCTGTAAATCTGCATTCCCTCTTTTCACTCTAGAAAAAGTAGCAAAGTCAAGGAAATTCATAGATGTGGATTTTGAAGCACTTAGTAACAATAACATTTAAAGAGAAAGGGGTTCTAAAAGTAACCGTAGTGAAGCTCATTTTTGTAGTTCTTGGGGGGGTTGGGGGGGGGGGGGGGGGGGGGGGGGAAGAAGGAAGTGGATATAAAGTAAAGGAGTACTTTGCATTTGTGGCAACCAAAAATCTATGTCCAAATGCAGTACAGCTGAGTTACATGGGACTTCTGTTGAGGATCTCAGCAGGAGCATAGCTCTTTCTCTGGAATTCTGCCAGCCCCCAGAAAATATTTGGTGTCTGAAAAAGACTCAACAGGGTGAAGGGTGAAAGTTTTGGGAGTACTGCTACAGAATCAGAAGTAAGTGGGAACAGTGCCCATCTGTGTTACTGATAGGAATAATCACATCTCAACAGAAACTTCCTTGCTAGGCTTTGTTCAAAGAATAAAAGCTGTCAGCATTGTGGCACACCAGCAGTAAGATGAAGAAACTGACAGAAGAATCACAAAGCTGACAGAAATGGTATGTCTATGCTTCCTGCAGACAGCACTTGCTGCTCTTTTCAATGAGAAAAATGAAAAGTTTCCATTTTGTTTCAAAAAGGTCAAAACAATATAAACAGATGATGAAAAATTTCTACTAATCAATGAAACAGGCCTTCGTCCCCAACATAAGTTTTTGTCTATCTAACCCTGAATGAGTTTGTAATAGAAACCTACCGACCTCTGCATTCAGTTGTGGGAATTCGCCCTGACACCCAGCAGTCTCTTGGGCAAGCATCTGTCTAATTAAACTCCTCTCATTGATGCCCCCTTCTGGTGGATGCAGCTTGCAAGGCCCCTCTGGCCTCAGCCAACAGGGAGAGTCTAGTGTTTAGATTAGCAACGTGTCCTCAAATCACTTATATCTGACCTTTACATGTCTCCTTTAATCAGGGATTTAGGAGAGTCATGAGACTATGAAGAGCTGTGTTATGAAATTATGAATGCATTTATGTATTGCATTCTGATTTCAGTTTCTGGTTCTAGATTAAATAAAATAGCTGGTTTCAACTTTCAAGCCACTCACTTTTTGTTATCTTAAGAAACATCTAGACTCTCACTGAGTATTTTCACTTCATTTTTTTTTTTTTTTTTTTTTTTATATAAATGGCAATAGATAGAATATGTAGTGTGGCTTCTATTTCCTGTATTTGAAATGCAGTAGTCCTATATGGCTTAAACCAAGTGAAAGGCCATGACACACATGTTGATGACTTTGTGATTGGCACAGTGTAAATGTGTATCAAAGAGATACTAATTAAAAACTCCATTGCTTTTCTCCATTCTAATCCCAGTAGTGAATTATTCATAAACAATATTAGAGGTTACTACAACTATGTGAATATCTATACAAATATTTAATCACCTACCTATTCAACTACCGGGTAGTGGTGGTTTAACTGCCACTACTTGGACAGTAGTGGAGACTTTCCCTAGGAAGTCATATTTTCATTAGACTTTAGTAGAGATATAATTAATAGAAAACTGTCGCAGCTGCTTTATCTGGTGATTCACTAAAAGATGTCTGAAAAATAAGAGGTATTGCAAAAGTGCTAGCTGCAAGTGGAAAACTGGAAAAATGATGTTAACTAATTAAATAAAAAATGCTTGAGTATGCATTGTAATATGCATTCAAATGAACATTAAGCTACTGAGTTAATGTTCATTACAATAAGACTGGTAGGATAAAAGACTAGGCCTTCAAAAGTCTTCATACTTCTTCACCACAGTGCTTAAGGACAGGTCTATGCTGCCAGTCTAGGTCAGAAGAGTCAAATCATCCACTGACTGTCCACTTAGTATAATCCTTTGCTTATGCCAGCATGCCGCAATCTGTTGAATTTCTTTCTCTCTGGAAAGTGAAACCCTGGCCAACTGTGGGGCCTCAGCTGTGTTTAGTTGTATTTTTACTCTGTGAAGAATAAATCACCGGGTATTTCTGATGATCTATGCACAAGGTATGGTCAGATGTTTTCTTGTGCACCCGTTTCAGACATGACTCTGCTGGTTGCTAATTTCCCCCATACATGTGCGAAGTTAAACAAGTTATCTGTGATAATCTTCAGCAGGGAATAGGGTTGATTACACCACCTGGAATAAGTGAATTACAGTTTAGAAATCTGCTTATCTTTATGTTTCATCCACCTAAGTAAGTTAATGTAGTAGAAACCTACAAAATGGCTGTGCATTACTTAAATTTTCAATGCCAAAATATAAAACTAACCTGTTCTTATCTTCAGCTAAATTTGCAGTTGGTGTCCTCCTTCAGCTGAGAGGAGGTTACTAA